>NC_062294.1:59980046-60348511 GCF_902655055.1 Lutra lutra | reverse complement strand
CTTTCTCCCCCCTCACGATTTGGGATCTCTTCTGATTTGGCTAAAGCATATTTTCCTGGGGTTGTTGCCACCCTTTTAGTATTTTACTTGCTCCTTCATAAACTCTTATCTGGACAAAATGACAAGGCGGAAAAATTCACAACAAAAAAAAGAACAAGAGGCAGTACCAAAGGCTAGGGACCTAATCAATACAGACATTGGTAATATGTCAGATATAGAGTTCAGAATGACGATTCTCAAGGTTCTAGCCGGGCATGAAAAAGGCATGGAAGATATTAGAGAAACCCTCTCGGGAGATATAAAAGCCCTTTCTGGAGAAATAAAAGAACTAAAATCTAACCAAGTTGAAATCAAAAAAGCTATTAATGAGGTGCAATCAAAAATGGAGGCTCTCACTGCTAGGATAAATGAGGCAGAAGAAAGAATTAGCGATATAGAAGACCAAATGACAGAGAATAAAGAAGCTGAGCAAAAGAGGGACAAACAGCTACTGGACCACGAGGGGAGAATTCGAGAGATAAGTGACACCATAAGACGAAACAACATTAGAATAATTGGGATTCCAGAAGAAGAGGAAACAGAGAGGGGAGCAGAAGGTATATTGGAGAGAATTATTGGAGAGAATTTCCCAATATGGCAAAGGGAACAAGCATCAAAATTCAAGAGGTTCAGAGAACCCCCCTCAAAATCAATAAGAATAGGTCCACACCCCATCACCTAATAGTAAAATTTACAAGTCTTAGTGACAAAGAAAAGATCCTGAAAGCAGCCCGGGAAAAGAAGTCTGTAACGTACAATGGTAAAAATATTAGATTGGCAGCAGACTTATCCACAGAGACCTGGCAGGCCAGAAAGAGCTGGCATGATATATTCAGAGTACTAAATGAGAAAAACATGCAGCCAAGAATACTATATCCAGCTAGGCTATCATTGAAAATAGAAGGAGAGATTAAAAGCTTCCAGGACAAACAAAAACTGAAAGAATTTGCAAATACCAAACCAGCTCTACAGGAAATATTGAAAGGGGTCCTCTAAGCAAAGAGAGACCCTAAAAGTAGTAGATCAGAAAGAAACAGAGACAATATACAATAACAGTCACCTTACAGGCAATACAATGGCACTAAATTCATATATCTCAATACTTACCCTGAATGTTAATGGGCTAAATGCCCCAATCAAAAGACACAGGGTATCAGAATGGATAAAAAAACAAAACCCATCTATATGTTGCCTACAAGAAACTCATCTTACACCCGAAGACACCTCCAGATTTAAAGTGAGGGGGTGGAAAAGAATTTACCATGCTAATGGACATCAGAAGAAAGCAGGAGTGGCAATCCTTATATCAGATCAATTAGATTTTAAGCCAAAGACTATAATAAGAGATGAGGAAGGACACTATATCATACTCAAAGGAACTGTCCAACAAGAAGATCTAACAATTTTAAATATCTATGCCCCTAACGTGGGAGCAGCCAACTATATAAACCAATTAATAACAAAATCAAAGAAACACATCGACAAGAATACAATAATAGTAGGGGATTTTAACACTCCCCTCACTGAAATGGACAGATCATCCAAGCAAAAGATCAACAAGGAAATCAAGGCCTTAAATGACACACTGGACCAGATGGACATCACAGATATATTCAGAACATTTCATCCCAAAGCAACAGAATACACATTCTTCTCTAGTGCACATGGAACATTCTCCAGAATAGATCACATTCTCGGTCCTAAATCAAGTCTCAACCGGTATCAAAAGATTGGGATCATTCCCTGCATATTTTCAGACCACAATGCTCTAAAGCTAGAACTCAATAACAAGAGGAAATTTGGAAAGAACCCAAATACATGGAGACTAAACAGCATCCTTCTAAATAATGAATGGGTCAACCAGGAAATTAAAGAAGAATTGAAAAAATTTATGGAAACAAATGATAATGAAAACACAACGGTTCAGAATCTGTGGGACACAACAAAGGCAGTCCTGAGAGGAAAATATATAGCGGTACAAGCCTTTCTCAAGAAACAAGAAAGGTCTCAGGTACACAACCTAACCCTACACCTAAAGGAGCTGGAGAAAGAACAAGAAAGAAACCCTAAACCCAGCAGGAGAAGAGAAATCATAAAGATTAGAGCAGAAATCAATGAAATAGAAACAAAAAAAAAAAAAAAAAAAAAAAAAACAATAGAAAAAATCAACGAAACTAGGGGCTGGTTCTTTGAAAGAATTAATAAGATTGATAAACCCCTGGCCAGACTTATCAAAAAGAAAAGAGAAAGGACTCAAATAAATAAAATCATGAATGAAAGAGGAGAGATCACAACGAACACCAAAGAAATACAGACAATTATAAGAACATACTATGAGCAACTCTACGCCAACAAATTTGACAATCTGGAAGAAATGGATGCATTCCTAGAGACATATAAACTACCACAACTGAACCAGGAAGAAATAGAAAGCCTGAACAGACCCATAACCAGTAAGGAGATTGAAACAGTCATCAAAAATCTCCAAAGAAACAAAAGCCCAGGGCCAGACGGCTTCCCGGGGGAATTCTACCAAACATTTAAAGAAGAACTTATTCCTATTCTCCTGAAACTGTTCCAAAAAATAGAAATAGAAGGAAAACTTCCAAACTCATTTTATGAGGCCAGCATCACCTTGATCCCAAAACCAGACAAGGATCCCAACAAAAAAGAGAACTACAGACCAATATCCTTGATGAACACAGATGCAAAAATTCTCGCCAAAATACTAGCCAATAGGATTCAACAGTACATTAAAAGGATTATTCACCACGACCAAGTGGGATTTATTCCAGGGCTGCAGGGCTGGTTCAACATCCGCAAATCAATCAATGTGATACAACACATTAATAAAAGAAAGAACAAGAACCATATGATACTCTCCATAGATGCTGAAAAAGCATTTGACAAAGTACAGCATCCCTTCCTGATCAAAACTCTTCAAAGTGTAGGGATAGACGGTACATACCTCAATATTATCAAAGCCATCTATGAAAAACCCACCGCAAATATCATTCTCAATGGAGAAAAACTGAAAGCTTTTCCGCTAAGGTCAGGAACACGGCAGGGATGTCCGTTATCACCACTGCTATTCAACATAGTACTAGAAGTCCTAGCCTCAGCAATCAGACAACAAAAGGAAATTAAAGGCATCCAAATCGGCAAAGAAGAAGTCAAACTATCACTCTTTGCAGATTATATGATACTATATGTGGAAAACCCAAAAGACTCCACTCCAAAACTGCTAGAACTTGTACAGGAATTCAGTAAAGTGTCAGGATATAAAATCAATGCACAGAAATCAGTTGCATTTCTCTACACCAACAACAAGACAGAAGAAAGAGAAATTAAGGAGTCCATCCCATTTACAATTGCACCCAAAACTATAAGATACCTAGGAATAAACCTAACCAAAGAGACTAAGAATCTATACTCAGAAAACTATAAAGTACTCATGAAAGAAATTGAGGAAGACACAAAGAAATGGAAAAATGTTCCATGCTCCTGGATTGGAAGAATAAATATTGTGAAAATGTCTATGCTACCTAAAGCAATCTACACATTTAATGCAATTCCTATCAAAGTACCATCCATTTTTTTTCAAAGAAATGGAACAAATAATCCTAAAATTTATATGGAACCAGAAAAGACCTCGAATAGCCAAAGGAATATTGAAAAAGAAAGCCAAAGTTGGTGGCATCACAATTCCGGACTTCAAGCTCTATTACAAAGCTGTCATCATCAAGACAGCATGGTACTGGCACAAAAACAGACACATAGATCATGGAACAGAATAGAGAGCCCAGAAATGGACCCTCAACTCTATGGTCAACTCATCTTCGACAAAGTAGGAAAGAATGTCCAATGGAACAAAGACAGCCTCTTCAATAAATGGTGTTGGGAAAATTGGACAGCCACATGCAGAAAAATGAAATTGGATCATTTCCTTACACCACACACGAAAATAGACTCAAAATGGATGAAGGATCTCAATGTGAGAAAGGAATCCATCAAAATCCTCGAGGAGAACACAGGCAGCAACCTCTTCGACGTCAGCCGCAGCAACATCTTCCTAGGAACATCACCAAAGGCAAGGGAAGCAAGGGCAAAAATGAACTTTTGGGATTTTATCAAGATCAAAAGCTTTTGCACAGCAAAGGAAACAGTGAACAAAACCAAAAGACAACTGACAGAATGGGAGAAGATATTTGCAAATGACATATCAGATAAAGGGCTAGTGTCCAAAATCTATAAAGAACTTAGCAAACTCAACACCCAAAGAACAAATAATCCAATCAAGAAATGGGCAGAGGACATGAACAGACATTTCTGCAAAGAAGACATCCAGATGGCCAACAGACACATGAAAAACTGCTCCATATCACTCGGCATCAGGGAAATACAAATCAAAACCACCATGAGATATCACCTCACACCAGTCAGAATGGCTAAAATTAACAAGTCAGGAAATGACAGATGCTGGCGAGGATGCGGAGAAAGGGGAACCCTCCTACACTGTTGGTGGGAATGCAAGCTGGTGCAACCACTCTGGAAAACAGCATGGAGGTTCCTCAAAATGTTGAAAATAGAACTACCCTATGACCCTGCAATTGCACTGCTGGGTATTTACCCTAAAGATACAAACATAGTGATCCGAAGGGGCACGTGCACCCGAATGTTTATAGCAGCAATGTCTACAATAGCCAAACTATGGAAAGAACCTAGATGTCCATCTACAGACGAATGGATAAAGAAGATGTGGTATATATACACAATGGAATACTATGCAGCCATCAAAAGAAATGAAATCTTGCCATTTGCGACGACGTGGATGGAACTAGAGGGTATCATGCTTAGCGAAATAAGTCAATCGGAGAAAGACAACTATCATATGATCTCCCTGATATGAGGGAGAGGAGATGCAACATGGGGGGTTGAGGGGGTAGGAGAAGAGTAAATGAAACAAGATGGGATTGGGAGGGAGACAAACCATAAGTGACTTAATTCACAAAACAAACTGAGGGTTGATGGGGGGAGGGGGTTGGGAGAGGGGGGTGGGGTTATGGATTTTGGGGAGGGTATGTGCTATGGTGAGTGCTGTGAAGTGTGTAAACCTGGCGATTCGCAGACCTGTACCCCTGGGGATAAAAATATATGTTTATAAAGCTGTAAAAAAAAAAAAGAAAAAGAAAAAAGAAAGGATGAATACCCAAGTTTTGTAGCAACATGGACGGGACTGGAAGAGATGATGCTGAGTGAAATAAGTCAAGCAGAGAGAGTCAATTATCATATGGTTTCACTTATTTGTGGAGCATAACAAATAGCATGGAGGACAAGGGGAGATGGAGAGGAGAAGGGAGTTGAGGGAAATTGGAAGGGGAGGTGAACCATGAGAGACTATGGACTCTGAAAAACGATCTGAGAATTTTGAAGGGGTGGGGGGTGGGAGGTTGGGGGCGCCAGGTGGTGGGTATGGTAGAGGGCACGGATTGCATGGAGCACTGGGTGTGGTGCAAAAATAATGAATACTGTTATGCTGAAAAAATAAAAAATTAATTAAAAAAAAAAGACACCCCGTACCCCTGGACAACTCCAGTCCGCTTCCTGGACCTCCCATTCCCTTTCTGACTTGTTCACTTCGTTCACTTTTCTCATCATGGCCATAATACAGAGTACGTTGAACTACCTTCTATTCTGTCATTTAAATGTTTTTTGTCATGTTTGTTCTAAAACTAAACCTTGCATCATCTACCCTGATGTAGAATCACTTGTTGCTTTGTATGACATAACTGTGGACTCCGAGTGCCCTCACAGTGTCACGGGGCTAGTGTCCAGGGTGAGGTCCTCACTAAGCCGGCCCAGTGGTTGCAGTGAAGGCCTGACCCAGGCACTGCCATTTTTGTGCAAGTAAGGCAGCACAGCCAAAACCTGGGTTTAGGTTCAGAATGGCTCATGATCCCTCAGCCACATCGGATGCCATGAGGCACACCCTGAAAACAGTTGCTAGTACATTGTCACTCTGGGGAATTTCCATGGAGTAGCCATTGTGTCAAAAGGGGGAACTCAATAGAAGTGGGGATGATGGGAGTCAGAACTCCTGAGATAGAATCCACCTTGGAGACTGCCCAGAAGTTCCTACAAGTTCATTCCATCGTCTTGCATGAACCAATTCATCTAAAAACATTTCCTCGTTTTAGAAATGATGAGCCTCAGGATGCCTAGGTGGCTCAGTTGGTTAAGTAGCTGCCTTCAGCTTAGGTCATGATCCCAGCAACAGGGATCAAGTCCCACATTGGGCTCCTTGCTCACCAGGGAGCCTGCTTCTCTCTCTGCCTCTGCCTGCCCTTCTGTCTGCCTGTGCTCTCTCTATCTCACTCTCTAACAAATAAATAAATAAAATCTTAAAAAAAAGAAAGAAAGAAATGATGAGCCTTAAACTCATGAGTCATAATGATGAGTCATTAAATGATGAGTCATAAAATGACTCTCCTAGGTCATATTGGAAATCAGCGAAAGAGCTAGACTGAGCCTGGAGATGGCCTCGAGGAGGATCCCCTAAGCAGCTTCAGTTAGAGCTGCAATCATCCATTTATCTTTCCTGCACTCCCTGACTCTCATGGGACTCTTCATGGGGCCTATTCTGGAAACAAGGGTCATGTCAGGGCCACAGAAACCTCTGACACTGGTTCTAATGAGACTCTGTGATGTCAATGGAGTCCCAAGCCATAGGCCATCTCAGAGTTTGTCTGCAAAGATACGGTTGGTGGGAAAGCCACATGCTGACAGAGGGTAGAGGAAAATAGAAAAGCTAGGGAAAGAAGGGTTGCTCACGTCACATCTGGCCCCCCATGATATGTGGTGTTCAGCTGTGTAAGTCCCCCAAATGCCCTCCAGCGGCATCACAGAACTCACCCCTACGTTTTGAAGCTGAGCTTCTTACATGGGTCATAAGCATTCCAGCTAGCTCAGGGAAGCATGACACAGGACATAATGAAGGCATAGCCTTGACAAATGTATAGTCATGGAGCAATAGCTTTCTCCAAATATATTCTGATATGGTAAAAAAATTCATTGATAAAACATGGATATTTTTTATTAGAAAGGAAACCATACTTGTTGAATTAATAAATATTTATGGAGTATCTACTTAGTGCAAATGTATAGCTCTAGTCCCACCTGGGAGCTTGCAACGAGTGTGGGATATAATCAATAAATCAGCGATAGGAAGGAATGCAGGCTGAGGGCTAAGAGAAACATTCTATTCAGAGATGCCCATTAAGGGAGCCCACTGAAAGATGCTTTTAGCCAAGACTGGAAAGACAGGGCCAGCAAATTTATCTGTGAGACAAGTCACAGAGCAATTCAATTTTTAATTATTTTGACTATAAAACATAAATGTCAACAAATATTGTCTTAAGTGTTGCTTTGGAACATTTCGTTCTTCTCCATAACTATTTGGGCTACATGCTAAACTTTGTTCACTGTAAAATACTCTCAGAAAATGTCTTATTTAAGGGTGGATATCTTGTATTAAAGGCAAATAAATTAACCCTAGAAAACCCCTAACCCATGACCCTAAATCGTGACCCCAACCCTGACCCTTGGCTGGGCTCCAAGTGGTCTTTCCCCAGAAACCTGGCTGGACCACAGTCCCAAGGACTGGGGACACCTGAACAATTTCAGAGGACTCTGGCTGCCACCCAGAAAGAAACCATGGCATTTGGAACTCCGGAAACGATTCAAAGCAGGAGAAATCTGCATCGCCACCTGAGGCCACCCCCACATTCCATGACCCGCTGGACACAAACCACACCCTCAACTAAGCCCTCTGGGAGTCTTGCCACACAGCTGGAAGGTTGAACCTGCCATGATCTTAGGCCCCAAACCTAACCCTAGGTTGGCTTTTTTTTTTAAGATTTTATTTATTTATTTGACAGAGAGAGAGAGGTCACAAGTAGGCAGAGCAGCAGGCAGAGATAGAGGGGGAAGCAGGCTCCCCACTGAGCAGAGAGCCCGATGTGGGGCTCAATCCCAGGACCCTGAGATCATGACCTGAGCTGAAGGCAGAGGCTTAACCCATTGAGCCATCCAGGTGCCCCCCTAGGTTGGCTTCTTAAAGGACCATGCCCAGAAGCCTGGCTCCAAATCCCCAGGGAATGGGGACACCTGAGTGAAGCAGAGGGCTCATCCTAGAACAAAGCCAGAAATCATGCCCTTTGGAACTGCAGAAAGGATTTAGAGCAGGAGAAATCTGAATGACATATTGAACAAATCCCTGCTTATTTATACTTTCATACCAGACTGAATACAGAGCCTGAGCCTGATACTCTCCTTAACTCTATCCCTCAATTCAGATGTCACTGAAGTTCTCCACACCTAAGCAAATCACACCTTCCATGATCCTGGGACTACCCCTAATCTAGCTGAATACATAGGTGAAAACATGAACATAACTTTCTACCAAGAGGACATACAAACGACCAAGAGACACACGAAAAAGTGCTCCACAGCAATAGCCATCAGGAAATTATACAAATCAAAACCACAGTGAGATCCCACCTTACAACAGCTGGCATGGTTAAAATTATCAAGGCAGGGAACAACAAATGCTGGTGAGGACACGGTGACAGGGGAACACTCTTACACTGCCGGTAGGAATGAATGCTTCTACAGCCACTCTGCCACTTGTTATTGAGCTTCTTCCAGAACTTAAAAATAGAGCTACCCTACAACCCAGCAATTGCACTACTAGGTATTTATTTTTTTTTTAATTTTTTTATTTTATAAACATATATTTTTATCCCCAGGGGTACAGGTCTGCGAATCACCAGGTTTACACCCTTCACAGCACTCACCATAGCACATACCCTCCCCAATATCCATAACCCACCCCCCTCTCCCAACCCCCTCCCCCCATCAAACCTCAGTTTGTTTTGTGAGATTAAGAGTCACTTATGGTTTGTCTCCCTCCCAATCCCATCTTGTTTCATTTACTCTGCACTACTAGGTATTTAACCCAAAGATACAGATTGTGGGGCATCTGGGTGGCTCAGTGGGTCAAGCTTCTGCCTTCGGCTCAGGTCATGATCTCAGGGTCCTGGGATTGAGCCCCACTTCGGGCTCTCTGCTCAGTGGGGAGCCTACTTCCCCCCCCTGCCTGCCTCTCTTCCTACTTGTGATCTCTCTCTCTCTCTCTCTCTCTCTCTCAAATAAATAAATAAAATCTGAAATAAAATACAGATTGAGTGAAAAATAGTGGCATCTTCCCCCCAATGTTCATTACAGCATTATCCACTCTAGCCAAATTGTGGAAAGAGCCCAGATGTCCATGGACAGATGAATGGATAAAGAAGATGTGGTTCATATATAACAATGGAATATTATTCAACCATCAGAGAGGATGAAGACTAACTATCACAACCACCTGGATGGAACTGGAGGGTATTACACTGAGAGAAATAAGGCTATCAGAGAAAGACCATTGGCACATGAGTTCACTCATGTGTGAAATAGAAGAAACACCACAGAGGATCATAGGGGAAGGGAGGGAAAACTGAATGAGAAGTCATCAGAGAGGGACAAAAACTACGAGAGACTCTTCATTACAGAAGCGAACTGAGGGTTGCTGGAGGGGAGGTGGATGGGGGATGGGGTAACTGGGTGGTGGGCATTAAGGAGGGCATGTGATGCAATGAGCACTTGGCAGTATACATATCTGATCTATTATTGAACACTACATCTGAAACTAATGCTGTACTATAAGTTGGCTCACTGAAATTAAGTTAAACAAAAAGAACTCAAGCAAGCACTCCTAAAAATTTGTATGGAACCACCAAAGATACTGAACAGCCAATGAAATGTTGAGAAGAAAAACAAAGCTGGAGGAGTCACAATTCCAGATTTCAAGTTATACTACGAAGCTGTGGTCATCCTAACAATATATACTGGCACAAAAATACACACAGCGATCTAGGGAACAGGATAGAAGCTCAGATATACACCTACGATTGTGTGGCCTATTAGTCTTCCACAAAGCAGGCAAGAATATCGAAAGGAAAAGAACTGTTGGGAAAACAGGACAGCTATGCACAGAAGAATGCAATTACCCTGCTTCCTTATGCCATACAGACACATAAGCTCAAAACAGTTTCAAGACCTCAATGGGAGACCTGAAACCATAAAAATCCTACAAGAGGGCACAGACCATAACTTCTTGACATGGACCAAAGCAACATTTTTCTAGACTGTCTCCTGAGGCAAAGGAAATACAAGCAAAAATAAACAACTGGGACTGTATCACAATAAAAAGTTTCCACACAGCAGAAGAACTAGGAAGGAGTAATAATAATAAGACAACCTACTGAAAGGGAGAAAATATTTGCAAATATCCTATGCAATAAAGGGATAGTGTCCAAAATATGTGGAGCAGTTACAACTTAACACCGAAAAAACAAATAATCCAGTTAAAAAATAGTCCGAAGACATGAACAAACATTTCTCCAAAGAATAAAAGATGGCCAGTGGTCCCATGAAAAGAAGTTCACCATCACCCAAGCTCAGGAAAATGCAAATCAGAAATATAATGAGATATTACCACATACTGTCAGAATGATTCCCATCAACAGCACAAGGAACGACAGGTGATGGGAGGATGTGGGGAAAGGGGACCCTCATGCACTGTTGGTGGAAAACCAACCTACTGCAGCCACTCTGGGAAACAGTATGGAAGGTCCTCAAGGCATTAAACAGAGCTTCTTGGGCTCCAGCAACCACACTACTGGGTGCTTACCCAAAGCATATGAAAACAGTAACTCAAAAGCATACACACACCCCTATGTTGCTTGCAGCATTATTTACAAGATCACAATATGGAAGCAACCCAAGTGTCTGTGGATAAAGTGCTAAATGAGATGACAGATGTGTGCGCATGCACACACACACACACACACACAAACACACACACAGTGGAATATTATTCAGCCATAAAAAGAGTGAAATCTTACCGTTCACAGCCACGGATAGATGTAGAGAGGATTAACCTAAGTGAAATCAGTCAGTCAGAGAAAGACAATACCATAGGTTGTCACTCTTGTGTAGAATTGAAGAAACAAACATACATAAGTAAAGGAGAAAAAAGAGACAAACCAAAGTACAGATTCTTAACAATAGAGAACAAACTGATGGTTACCAATGGGGAGGTGGCTGGAGGGATGGGTGAAACAGATAAAGGGGCCTGAGAGTACCCTTTTCTTGATGAGCACTGAGTGATATAGAGAACTACTGACTCACTATTGTACACCTGAAACTCATATAGCACTGTATGTCAACTCAACTGGAATTAAAATAAACAATAAAAAAGATTTTTCTTTCAGTAACCTATTTGAAAAAGCTTTAGTACACAATGTCCACATGTCCTACTTGGGAGTATTTCCTCAACACTATTCATTCACTCCATGCCTGGAATTCAAATTTCACTGAATTCTTCTATTTTCCCTGTTAATCCTAGCCCACAGGAGCCATGGTCCCTTTCCATTCAGGATCAGCACCTACACATTCAAGAGAGTGTAAGCAGAGATAGAAGCCATGTCACAATCCAGAAAGCTATTACTGCTTCTGTTTTAGGATGAGATGGTCACAGAGTGTGGGACAGGTTTCAGAGCAGGTTTGTTCTCTATCCTGGATCACTAATTCAGTGGTCATTCCCTGGATCCATTTGGCTAATAGGTTCCCTGTGGACAAGCTTGCTTCCAAGCACATCCATTGGAGACACAAAGGTGGGTGGGCTCAGTGCAGGATAGGAAGCAAGTCAAGTACATACAAGGGTACAATCCCTCCCCTGATCCAGGAACTGCCATGGGTGTGGGTACAGGAGACAGAAGCAATGGGAAGCCACCAAGCTCACCAGCTGAAGGCAGGAGGCACAGGTCAAGGGATCTCGAGATGCTGGGCACAGAGGCTGCTCTGAGCTACCTCTGGGAGGGAGGGGGGGAAGGCATGAAAAAGAGAAACTACCTGCACTTGGCTTATGCCAGCCACTCACTGCTCCCAGCACGCATCAGTCTACACAGCTGACACAGCCCGGGTTCAGGATGGGCTGACTCTGGTCCCTCAGCACTCAGTGGGACAGCTGGCTCCAGGGCTCAGGGACATGCTGAGGGAGGTGGCAGGGAAGGCTGCCCCTCCCAGGTCATCACCTCTTTGAGCAGACAGCCCTGCAGGATGGCTGAAAACCCACTGAGAGATTCAAAAGACATGCCATGGATGAACTAAGGCATGGAGAAACAGAAAACAATATTATTATTAAGGTCAGAGCTATCAGCTCAGGACATGGGGACAGCTTCGCTGAGAGGACTGAGGAGAGGGCAGGCCATCCTGAAAAGGAAGATGTGGCTCTCCTGATTGGGGACCTGCCGCCCCCTTCCAGGGCAGGGCATCATCCTCACCTCACAGGGGACCAATGGAAGTGTTCCATCAGGGGACTCACAAGTGCTGACTCTTGAGAAAGCTACCCTGGCATCAGGTCACACAAGGCAGAGTATGAGGGCCTGATGGACGTGGACAATACCCTGGGGGGGCATGGGGCAAGAGTAGAGGTTCATGGCCATGAATATGATAAAACATAGGAGGCAGCTGCATGGGAGCCAGTTGGCATCAAAGTTACAGAAGTTACAGACTTTTCTGCAGTGAGCTGATTAGCTGTTGCCATGGTGTTGCAGGGTGGGGTACTTTCTTGGAACTAAAGCAGGGTGGGGGTCCCTGGAACTAAAGTGAAGTAGGGGAAAGTTCAGCCCTTGGTCACAGGGGCCTGAGATGGCTGCCAAAGCTAAGATGGCTGTACTTATGCTAAGGCTAAACCTGAGGTGGGATGGCCTTAATTATTCTCGGCCTCCACAAAATTACCTTGAGACAAACGAAAAAGAGAACCTATGAAAAGTTATGGGAGGGGGAGGAGTCAAGATGGCAGAGAAGTAGCAGGCTGAGATGACATCAGGTACAGAAGATCAGCTAGATAGCTTTTCAAACCATTGCAAACACCTACAAATCCAACAGGAGATCTAAGAGAAGAAGAGCAACAATTCTAGAAACAGAAAATCGACCACTTTCTGAAAGGTAGGACCTGCGGAGAAGTGAATCCAAAGCGACGGGAAGATAGACCGCGGGGGGAGGGGCCGGCTCCTGGCAAGTGGCAGAGCAATGGAACACAAAATCAGGACTTTTAAAAAGTCTGCTCCACTGAGGGAGATGGCTCCAGAGGCTAAACCGGGGTGAAGACCATGCAGGGTCAGCATGGCCCCAGGTCCCGCGGGGTCACGGATGGATCGGGGTGTCTGAGTGTCATGGAGCTTGCAGGTATTAGAGCGGGGAAGCCAGCTACAGAGACAGAGCTGAGGAGTGAGCTCTCAACTCGGGGTTACCTTGAAATGGTCACAGGCTGGGTGAGCTCAGAGCGCCGTTGGAGGCCAGGGAGACGGGAGTGATTGAGCACTTTTCTCTGAGGGCGCACTGAGGAGTGGGGCCCCCGAGCTTTTGGCTCCTCCAGGCCGGAGACTGGGAGGCCACCATTTTCATTCCAGTCCTCCAGATCTCTACAGAAAGCATTTGGAGAACAAAAGCTCCCAAAAGCAAACCTGAGCAGATTATATAGCCTGGCCCCTGGTAAGGGCAGTGCAATTCCCCATTGGGCAAAGACAATTGAGAATCACTACAACAGGCCCCTCCCCCAGAAGATCAACAAGAAATGCAGCCAAGACCAAGTTCCCTTACCAAGGAGAACAGCGAAATTCCAGAGGAGGAGAAAGCAAAGCATGGAATTCATGGCTTTCTCCCCATGATTCTTTAGTCTTGCAGTTAATTAATTTTTTAAAATTTTATTTTTTTCTTCTGCTAATTTTTTTTAACTTTTACCCTTTCCTCTTTTAATGTTTTTTTAACTAGTTTATCTTAACAATACCTTTCATAAAAAAATAATAATCTTTTTTGAACCTTCATTATTATAGTCAGATTTTATCCTTCATTGTATCTAACTTTATTTTTTGTATACACATAGGGTTTTTTCTTCTAAAAAATTTGGGGTACAACTTCTTCTAATAGATCTAAATATACCATAAATCTAGCTCCGGGCTTGTTCTACTCTCCAGCCCAAGAAAATTCTCTCCACTTTCTTTTTCTGTATCTCCCAACCAACTTTCTCTATCAACTCCTTTTTTAGAAATTAAGAAAAAAAAATTTTCATCTTTATAGGCATATTCCATCTCTTCATTGTGTTTACCCTTATATATGTTTTTCATTCTTTAAAATTTTGGGAGGTAGTTTCTTCTAAGAGACCAAAATACTCCCAAATTTAAGTGGGTGACCCTGTTCTAGTCATCAGTCTTATATATATCTGTGTGTGTGTGTGTGTGTGTGTGTATACATATATATATTCTTTTTTATATTTTTTTCTTTGTTTTCTTTTTTAAATTTTTTTTCTGATCTTCTTTTTATCCCCTTTCTCCCTCCCATGATTTGGGGTCTCCTCTGATTTGGTTAAAGCACATTTTTCTGGGGTCTTTGCCACACTTTTAGTATTTTATTTGCTGCTTCATGTATTCTTTTTTGTTTGTTTTTTGTTTTTTGTTATTTTTTATTTTTTAAATTTATTTTCAGCATAACAGTATTCATTGTTTTTGCACCACACCCAGTGCTCCATGCAATCCGTGCCCTCTCTAATACACCACCTGGTTCCCCCAACCTCCCACCTTCTGCCACTTCAAACTCCTCAGATTGTTTTTCAGAGTCCATAGTCTCTCATGGTTCACCTCCCCTTCCAATTTCCCTCAACTCCCTTCTCCTCTCCATCTCCCCTTGTCCTCCATGCTATTTGTTATGCTCCACAAATAAGTGAAACCATATGATAATTGACACTCTCTGCTTGACTTATTTCACTCAGCATCATCTCTTCCAGTCCCGTCCATGTTGCTACAAAAGTTGGGTATTCATCCTTTCTGATGGAGGCATCATACTCCATAGTGTATATGGACCACATCTTCCTTATCCATTCGTCCGTTGAAGGGCATCTTGGTTCTTTCCACAGTTTGGCGACTGTGGCCATTGCTGCTATAAACATTGGGGTACAGATGGCCCTGCTTTTCACTACATCTGTATCTTTGGGGTCAATACCCAGTAGTGCAATTGCAGGGTCATAGGGAAGTTCTATTTTTAATTTCTTGAGGAATCTCCACACTATTCTCCAAAGTGGCTGCACCAACTTGCATTCCCACCAACAGTGTAAGAGGGTTCCCCTTTCTCCACATCCCCTCCAACACATGTTGTTTCCTGTCTTGCTAATTTTGGCCATTCTAAGTGGTGTAAGGTGGTATCTCAATGTGGTTTTAATTTGAATCTCCCTGATGGCTAGTGATGATGAACATTTTTTCATGTGTCTGATAGCTATTTGTGTTTCTTCATTGGAGAAGTGTCTGTTCATATCTGCTGCCAATTTTTTTATATGATTTTCTGTTTTGTGTGTGTTGAGTTTGAGGCGTTCTTTATAGATCCTGGATATCAACCATTTGTCTGTACTGTCATTTGCAAATATCTTATCTGGACAAAATGACAAGGTGGAAAAACTCACCACAAAAAAAAAAAAAAAAAGAACAAGAGGCAGTACCAAAGGCTAGGGACCTAATCAATATAGACATTGGTAATATGTCAGATCTAGAGTTCAGAATGACGATTCTCAAGGTTCTAGCTGGGCTCGAAAAAGGCATGGAAGATATTAGAGAAACCCTCTCCAGAGAGATAAAAGCCCTTTCTGGAGAAATAAAAGAACTAAAATCTAACCAAGTTGAAATTTAAAAAGCTATTAATGAGGTGCAATCAAAAATGGAGACTCTTACTGCTAGGATAAATGAGGAAGAAGAAAGAATTAGTGATATAGAAGACCAAATGACATAGAATAAAGAAGCTGAGCGAAGGAGAGACAAGCAAATACTGGACCACAAAAGAAGAATTAAAGAGATAAGTGACACCATAAGATGAAACAACATTAGAATAATTGGGATTCCAGAAGAAGAGGAAACAGAGAGGGGAGCAGAAGGTATATTAGAGAGAATTATTGTAGAGAATTTCCCTAATATGGCAGAGGGAACAAGCATCAAAATCCAGGAGGTGCAGAGAACCCCCCTCAAAATCAATAAGAATAGGTCCACACCCCGTCGCCTAACAGTAAAATTTACAAGTCTTAGTGACAAGAGAAAATCCTGAAAGCAGCCCTGGAAAAGAAGTCTGTAACGTACAATGGTAAAAATATTAGATTGGCAGCAGACTTATCCACAGAAACCTGGCAGGCCAGAAAGGACTGGCATGATATATTCAGAGCACTAAATGAGAAAAACATGAAGCCAAGAATACTATATCCAGCTAGGCTATCATTGAAAATAGAAGGAGAGATTAAAAAGCTTCCAGGACAAACAAAAACTGAAAGAATTTGCAAACACCAAACCAGCTCTACAGGAAATATTCAAAGGGGTCCTCTAAGCAAAGAGAGACCCTAAAAGTAGTAGATCAGAAAGGAACAGAGACAATATACAGTAACAGTCACCTTACAGGCAATACAATGGCACTAAATTCATATCTCTCAATAGTTACCCTGAATGTAAATGGGCTAAATGCCCCAATCAAAAGACACAGGGTATCAGAATGGATTAAAAAAAACAAAACCCATCAATATGCTATCTACAAGAAACTCATTTTAGACCTGAAGACACCTCCAGATTTAAAATGAGGGGGTGGAAAACAATTTACCATGCTAATGGATATCAGAAGAAAACTAGAGTGGCAATCCTTATATCAGATCAATTATATTTTAAGCCAAAGACTATAATAAGAGATGAGGAAGGACACTATATGATTCTCAAAGGGTCTGTCCAACAATAAGATCTAACAATTTTAAATATCTATGCCCCTAACATGGGAGTGGTCAACTATATAAACCAATTAATAACAAAATCAAACAAAGACATTAACAATAATACAATAATAGTAGGGGACTTTAACACCCCCCTCCCTGAAACGGACAGATCATCCAAGCAAAAGATCAAAAAGGAAATAAAGGCCTTAAATGACACACTGGACCAGATGGACATCACAGATATATTCAGAACATTCCATCCCAAAACAACAGAATACATATTGTTCTCTAGTGTACATGGAACATTCTCCAGAATAGATCACATCCTGGGTCATAAATTAGGTCTCAACTGGTATCAAAAGATTGGGATCATTCCCTGCATATTTTCAGACCACAATGCTCTGAAGCTAGAACTCAATCACGAGGAAATTTGGAAAGAACCCAAATACGTGGAGACTAAACAGCATCCTACTAAAGAATGAATGGGTCAACCAGGAAATTAAAGTAGAATTGAAAAAATTGATGGAAACAAATGATAATGAAAACACAACTGTTCAAAATCTGTGGGACACAACAAAGGCAGTCCTGAGAGGAAAATATATAGCGATACAAGCCTTTCTCAAGAAACAAGAAAGGTCTCAAATACACAACCTAACCCTACACCTAAAGGAGCTGGAGAAAGAACAACAAAGAAAGCCTAAACCCAGCAGGAGAAGAGAAGTAATAAAGATCAGAGCAGAAATCAATGAAATAGAAACTGAAAAAAAACAAAAACAAAAAACGATAGAACAAATCAATGAAACTGGGAGCTGGTTCTTTGGAAGAATTAATAAGATTGATAAACCCTGGCCAGACTTATCAAAAAGAAAAGAGAAAGGACCCAAATAAATAAAATCATGAATGAAAGAGGAGAGATCACAACCAACGCCAAAGAAATACAAACAATTATAAGAACATACTATGAGCAACTCTACGCCAACAAATTTGACAATCTGGAAGATTAAATGGATGCATTCCTAGAGACATATAAACTACCACAACTGAACCAGAAAGAAATAGAAAACCTGAACAGACCCATAACCAATAAGGAGATTGAAACAGTCATTAAAAATCTCCCAACAAACAAGAACCCAGGGCCAGATAGCTTCCCAGGGGAATTCTACCAAACATTTAAAGAAGGGTTAATTCCTATTCTCCTGAAACTGTTCCAAAAAATAGAAATGGAAGGAAAGCTTCCAAACTCATTTTATGAGGCCAACATCACCTTGATCCCAAAACCAGACAAGGATCCCATCAAAAAAGAGAATTATAGACCAATATCCTTGATGAACACAGATGTGAAAATTCTCACCAAAATACTAGCCAATAGGATCCAACAGTACATTAAAAGGATTATTCACCACGACCAAGTGGGATTTATTCCAGGGCTGCAAGGTTGGTTCAACATCTGCAAATCAATCAATGTGATACAATACATTAATAAAAGAAAGAAAAAGAACCATACGATACTCTTAATAGATGCTGAAAAAGCATTTGACAAAGTTAGCATCCCTTCCTGATCAAAACTCTTCAAAGTGTAGGGATAGAGGGCACATACCTCAATATTATCAAAGCCATGTATGAAAAACCTACCACAAATATTCTTAATGGAGAAAAGCTGAAAGTTTTTCTGCTAAGGTCAGGAACACGGCAGGGATGTCCATTATCACCACTGCTATTCAACATAGTACTAGAAGTCCTAGCCTCAGCAACCAGACAACAAAAAGAAATTAAAGGTATCCAAATCAGCAAAGAAGAAGTCAAACTATCACTCTTTGCAGATTATATGATACTATATGTGGAAAACCCAAAAGACTCCACTCCAAAACTTCTAGAACTTGTACAGGAATTCAGTAAAGTGTCAGGATATAAAATCAATGCACAGAAATCAGTTGCATTTCTCTACACCAACAACAAGACAGAAGAAAGAGAAATTAAGGAGTCAATCCCATTTACAATTGCACCCAAAACCATAAGATACCTAGGAATAAACCTAACCAAAGATGCAAAGAATCTGTACTTGGAAAACTATAAAGTACTCATGAAAGAAATTGAGGAAGACACAAAGGAGTGGAAAAATGTTCCATGCTCCTGGATTGGAAGAACAAATATTGTGAAAATGTCTATGCTACCTAAAGCAATCTACACATTTAATGCAATCCCTATCAAAATCCCATTCATTTTTTTCAAAGAAATGGAACAAATAATCCTAAAATTTATATGGAACCAGAAAAGACCTCGAATAGCCAAAGGAATATTGAAAAAGAAAGCCAAAGTTGGTGGCATCACAATTCTGGACTTCAAGCTCTATTACAAAGCTGTCATCATCAAGACAGTATGGTACTGGCACAAAAACAGACACATAGATCAATGGAACAGAATAGAGAGCCCAGAAATAAACCCTCAACTCTATGGTCAACTAATCTTTGACAAAGCAGGAAAGAATGTCCAATGGAGAAAAGACAGCCTCTTCAACAAATGGTGTTGGGAAAATTAGACAGCCACATACAGAAAAATGAAATTGGACCATATCCTTACAACACACACGAAAAGAGACTCAAAATGGATAAAGGACCTCAGTGTGAGAAAGGGATCCATCAAAATCCTTGAGGAGAACACGGGCAGCAATCTCTTCAATCTCAGCTGCAGCAACTTCTTCCTAGGAACATCGCCAAAGGTGAGGGAAGCAAGGGCAAAAATGAACTATTGGGATTTCATCAAGATCAAAAGCTTTTGCACAGCAAAGGAAACAGTTAACAAAACCAAAAGACAAGTGACAGAATGGGAGAAGATATTTGCAAATGACATATCAGATAAAGGGCTAGTATCCAAAATCTATAAAGACCTTAGCAAATTCAACACCCAAAGAACAAATAACCCAATCAAGAAATGGGCAGAGGACATGAACAGAAATTTCTGCAAAGAAGACATCCAGATGGCCAACAGACACATGAAAAAATGCTCCACATCACTCGGCATCAGGGAAATACAAATCAAAACCACAATGAGATGCCACCTCACACCAGTTAGAACGGCTAAAATTAACAAGTCAGGAAATGAAAGATGCTGGCGAGGATGTGGAGAAAGGGGAATCCTCCTACACTGTTGGTGGGAATGCAAGCTGGTGCAACCCCTCTGGAAAACAGCATGGAGGTTCCTCAAAAAGTTGAAAATAGAGCTACCAAACTATAGAAAGAACCTAGATGTCCATCAACAGATGAATGAATAAAGAAGATGTGGTATATATATACAATGGAATACTATGCAGCCATCAAAAATGAAATCTTGCCATTTGTGATGACATGGATGGAACTAGAGGGTATTATGCTTAACGAAATAAGTCAATTGGAGAAAGACAACTATCACATGATCTCCCTGATATGAGGAAATGGAGATGCAATGTGTCACAAAACAAACTGAGGGTTGCTGGGGGGAGGGGTGTCGGGACAGGGTGGTGGGGTTATGGATTGGGGAGGGTATGTGCTATGGTGAGTACTGTGAAATGTGTAAACCTGGCCATTCACAGATCTGTACCCCTGGGGCTAAAAATACATAATATGTTTATAAAAAAATTTTTAAATTAAAAAAAAGCAATATATATTTTGAAAAAAAGGAAAAATGTATATTTTGTCATTCAGATAATCAAATAGATATTATTCATATATTTGTTTTTTGTCTGTGATTCCTGGCTCACAGTTCCTTCAACCCTCAGAATTTCCTAAGTGGTAGGAGCTTAAGAGTTTTTCTTACATCATGTTACTAAAATGACTTTTGGAAAGCGCATAAAGATGAGGGCTGGTTGCTAGGAGAACTGATCATGTAATTAAAAGATTGGAACTTTCAGTCCCACACCCAGACCTTTGGGGGAAGGGAGAGGGGCTGAAGATTGAATCAGTCGCCAATGACCAATGATTTAATCAGTCATGCCTATGTAATGAAGCCTCCATAAAAACCATGTTTCTCCAAAGGATGGGGTTCAGAGAGCTTCAGTGTTGATGAGCACATAGAGATTTGGGGACAGTGACATGTCTAGAGAGCTCATGGGAGCTCTGAGCTCTTTCTCTGCACCTTGCCCTTTATCTCTTCCATTTGGCTGCTCCTGAGTTATATCCTTTTATAATAAACTGGTAATCTAGTAAAAAAAAAAAAAGTTATGGGATGCAGCAAAAGTAGCTCTAATGGGGAAGTTCATAGAAATTCAGGTCCTCATCAATCCAACTGAACGCTCTCCAATAATCAACCTAATATACATAGGAAATAAGTGGTAAAGCAAACAAACAAACAAGCAAATCCCCAAATCAATAGATAGAAGGAAATAACAAAATGGAAAGTGGAAATAAATCCAATGAAGACTAGAAAGACAAAAGATCAAAGAAAATATGAGCTGCGTTTTTTGGAAAGATAAACAAAACAGACAAACTTTTAGCTAGACTCACCAAGAAAGAGAGAGAGCTCAAATACAATCAGGAAAGAAAGATAATTGATTCCTGTCTTACATCAAAATCCTGGAGGAGAACACAGACAACAACCTTTTCAACCTTGGGCACTGCAACTTCTTGCAAGACATGTCTCCAAAGGCCAGGGAAACAAAAGCAAAAATGAACTACTGGGACTTCATAGAGATAAAAAGCTTCTGCACATCAAAGGAAACAATTAACAAAACTAAAAGGCAACCTACATAATGGGAGAAGATATATGCAAATGGCATGACAGGGAAAGTCTGGTATCCAAGATCTACAAAGAACCACTCAAACTCAATGCCCAAGAAACAATGAAACCCCTCAAGACGTGGGCAGAAGACAGGAAGAAACATTTCTCCAAAGAAGACACACAAATGGTCAACAGGCCATGAAAAATGCTCCACATCATTTGTCATCTGGGAATTCAAAACCACAATGAGATACCACCCACCAGCAGTTAGGACAGCTAAAATTAACAGGACAGGAAACAACAACTGTTGGCGAGGATGTGGAGAAAGGGGAACCCTCTTACACTGCTGGTGGGAATGCAAGCTTGGTGCAGTCACTCTGGAAAACAGCATAGAGGTTCCTCAAAACATTAAAAATAGAGCTGCCCTACGATCCAGCAATTGCTCTCCTCGTATTTACCCCAAAGATACAGATGCAGTGAAATGAAGGGGCACATGCTCCCCGATGTTCATAGCAGCAATGTCCACAAGAGCCAAACTGTGGAAGGATCTGAGATGTCCTTCAACAGAGGAATGGATAAAGAAGATGTGATACATACATACCATAGAATAGTATTCATCCATCAGAAGGGATGAATGCCCACCATTTGCATCGACATGGATGGAGCTGGAGGGGGTTATGCTAAGTGAAATCAGTCAAGCAGAGAACAACGATAATCATATGGTGTCACTCATATGTGGAACACAAGGAATAGTGTGAAGGACCACAGAGGAAGGGAGAGAAAACTGAATGGGAAGAAATCAGAGAAGAAGACAAAACATGAGAGACTCTTAATCATAGGAAACAAACTGGAGAAGAGGTAGATTAGGAGGCAGGATAATTAGGTGATGGGTATTAAGGAGGGGACATGTGGTGATGAGGTCTGGGTATTACATGCAACTAATGAATCACTGACCATTATATCAAAAACTACCTTGGCTGACTGAATTTAAATTAAAAATGTGAAAAACTCTAAAAAAAAAAAAAGGAAAGAAACATGAGCTATTACAATGAATATCACAAAAATACAAAGGATCGTTAAAGAGTACTGTGAGCAAGTAGAGGCCAACACCTTGGACAACCTAGAAGAAGTGGTAAGTTCCTAACAACAACCTAGAATGAACCGTGAAGGGAAAAATATCTGAAAAGACTGATCACTAGTGAAAATATTGATTCAATAATCAAATCGTCCCAAGAAACAAATGCCCAAGACCAAACAGTTTCACTGAGGAGTTCAATCAGATGGTAGAAGAAGAAGTAATACCAACCCTTCCCAAACTGTGTTTTAAAAAAAGAGAGAAGGGCATACGTCCAAGCTCATTTCATGAAGGCAGCATTACCCTGCTACCAAAACAAGACATGGATGCCACAAGAAAAGGAAAGGCCACTCTTCCTCATGAATATAGATGCAAAATCCTCAACAAATTATCAGCAACATTAATTCAACCATCCTTCAGGAGAATCACACAACACAATCCAATGGGATTTATTCCAGAGACACAAGGATGACTCTACATCTGCACATCCACCAATAGCATGCACCACCTTAACAAAATAAAATATAAAAATCCTCAGATTGTGACAATAGAGCAGAAAGAACACTTGACATTATTCAATATGCATTTATTTTTTTTAAAGATTTTATTTATTTATTCGACAGAGAGATCACAAGCAGGCAGAGAGGCAGGCAGAGAGAGAGGAGGAAGCAGGCTCCCTGCTGAGCAGAGAGCCCGATGCGGGGCTCGATCCCAGGACTCCGAGATCATGACCCGAGCCGAAGGCAGCGGCTCAACCCACTGAGCCACCCAGGCGCCCCTCAATATGCATTTATGATAAAGACTCTAAACCATCTGGGTATTGAGGGAACAAAATTCCACCAAACAAAGGCCTATATGAAAAGCCCACAGCTGACATTATACTTGAGGATGAAATGTTGAAAACTTTCCCACTACAAGCAAGAACAAGATAAAGATGCCCACACTAACCACTTTCATTCATCATCATACTGAAAGACCTAGCCAAACCATTTAGACAAAAGAGAGAGAGAGAGAGATGAAATCTAAATAGGAAAAGAAAATTGTCACTATTTGCAGATGATATGATACTATTTGTAGAAATACCTAAGGAGTCCACAAAAAATATTTATTAATAAATAAACAAATTTGAATAAATTAGAATAAACAAATTCAGTAAAGCTGCAGGATACAAAATTAATATACACAGACATATTGCATTTCTTTTTTTTTTTAAGAATGTATTTATTTGACACATGGAGAGAGCATAAGCAGGGGGAGCAGAAGAGAGTCAGGGAAAAGCAGACTCCCTGCTGAGCAGGGAGCCCAATGCCAGACTCATTCCCACAACCCCAAGATCATGACCTGACCTGAAGGCAGACACTTAAGTGACTGAGCCACCCAAGTGCCCCAACTTGTATTTCTATATACTGATGCCCAACTTTCACAAAGAGAAATTAAGAAAGCAATGCCATTGACAATTGCATCAAGCAAAAAAAATCTAGGGAGAAAAGTAATCCAGAATGAGATAGACCTGGTATACCAAACACATGGTGGAAAAGGAAGGAAAAATATGTGCATCTTGAAGGATGAATGTATGGGCCAAAGATTTGGAAGAGGACACAAATAGACGGAAGCATATGCCATGCTCATTAACTGGAAGAGTTAATAACGTTCACATATCCACTGTACTCAAAGCCATCTACACTTGGGATGAAATTCCTATCTGAATTCCAATAGCATTATTCCTAGAATTCATATGGAATCACAAAAGACCCTAAACACCCAAAGCAATTTGGAGAAAGAAGAAAAGAGAGAGAGTCCAAGATGGCAGAGGAGTAGGACACCTTCATTTCATCTGCCACAAGGAATTTAACTAGATAGCTATCTAACCATTCTGAACACCCGTAAATTCAAGCAGAGATCCAAGAAAAGAATAGCAGCAACTCTAAAGACAGAAAAGCAACCACTTTCCACAAGGTAGGAGGTACAGAAAAGTGGGTCTAAGCTGAAGGTGGGAAGATAAACCCTGGGGGGAGGGAGCCTCTGTCAGCCAGCTACTGCCAAGTGCTAGGGGCAGCAGAGCACAATATCAGAACTTTTGGAAGTCTGCTCTGGTGAGGGTTGTCACTCTGGCAGCTGGGCAGGGTTGGAACCCTCGATGGAACACTGTGGTCTCAGGATCCTTGGGGTCCCAGGAAGATCAGGGGTGCCTGAGGGCAGCAGAGCTCCTGGGTATTGGAGCATGGAAGTCAGCTGCAAAGACCAAACCCAGGAGCGGGCTCTAAGCTGGAGGTTGCCACAGACTGTGATCCACGGCACAGTCAGCCACTCCTCTTTGAGAAGGGGCCCAAGAATTGCCACACCTGGACAGAGCTCCCTTCCTCCCCCAGGAGGAGTGATGCCTGAGCATGCTGCAGGACTCTGATGGGTTTGGAGACTCCAAATGGGGTCGGGTGCCAGAGACAGAAAGGCTTAGTCACAGGTCCAGTGAACACAGACTGCGGGCAGAGACCAGGGAGACATAAAGGATTGACTGCTTCTCTGTGAGGGTGTACTGAGAAGCGGGGCCTGAGCTCTCAGCTCCAGGGCTAGAGGTAGGAAGGTCACCATATTCACTCTCATCCCAAAAGATTGGGATCATTCCCTGCATATTTTCAGAACACAGTACTTTGAAATTGAAACTCAATCACAAGAGGAAAGGTGGAAAGAACTCAAATAAATGGAGGATAGAGAGCATCCTACTAAATAATGGATGGGCCAACCAGTCAATACAAGATGAATTTTAAAAATTCATGGAAACACAGGAGAATGAAAACACATCTGTTCAATATCTTTGAGATGCAGCAAAGGCAGTACTAAGAGGGAAGTGTAGAGTACTACCAGCCTTTTTCAAGAACCAAGAATGGTCTCAAATATACAACCTAATGCTACACCTAAAGGCACTGGAGAAAGAGGAGCATAGAAAGCCTAAACCTAGAAGGAGAAGAGAAATAATAAAGATTAGAACAGAAATCAATGAAGTAGAAAAACAAAAGAAGAGTAGAACAAATCAACAAGACTAGGAGCTGCTTCTTTGAAGGAATTAATAAGATGGATACACCTCTGGCCAGACTTCTCCAAAAGAACACAGAAAGGACCCAAATCAATAAAATCATGACTCGGGGCACCTGGGTGGCTCAGTGGGTTAAGCCGCTGCCTTTGGCTCAGGTCATGATCCCAGGTCCTGGGTTCGAGCCCCGCATCGGGCTTTCTGCTCGGCAGGGAACCTGCTTCCTCCTCTCTCTCTGCCTGCCTCTCTGCCTACTTGTGATTTCTCTCTGTCAAATAAATAAATAAAATCTTAAAAAAAATAAAATAAAATAAATAAAATCATGACTCAAGAAGGAGAGCTCACACCCAATACCAAAGAAATAAAAACAATTATAAGAACATAGGATGGCAACTCTGTGTCAAATATCAGACAGTCTCGGAGAAATAGATCCATTGCCAGAAACATAGAAATGACCAAAACTGAACCAGGAAGAAAAGGACACCTGAAGAGACTCATAATCAGAAAGGAAATTGATACAGTCATCAAAAATCCCCCAGGAAACAGAAGCCCAGCTCCAGATGGCTTTCCAAGGGAATTCTACCAAACATTTAAAGAAGATTTAATACCTCTTTTTCTGAAACATTTCCAAAAAAATAGTACTGGAAGGAAAACTTCCAAACCCTTTTGATGAGGCCAGCATTACCTTGATCCCAAAACCAGACAAAGACCCCACCCAAAAGGAGAATTACGGATCACTATTCCTGATGAATATGAATGTAAAAATTCTCACCAACATACTAGCCAATAGGATCCAACAGCCCATTAAAAGGATGATTCACCATGACCAAATCGAATTTATTCCTAGGCTGCAAGGATGTTTCAACAACAGCAAATCAATCCATGGAACCCACTGCCTTAATAGAAGAAAGAACAAGAACCATAGGATCCTCCCAATAGATGCAGAAAACACATCTGATAAACTAATGCATCCCTTCTTGATCAAAACTCTTCACCGTGGAGGGATAGAGGGTACCTCCACATCATGAAGGCCATCGATGGGAAACCCACAGAGAATATCATTCCCAATGGGGAAAAACTGAGAGCTTTACCCTTTGGGTCAGGAACACGAGAGGGATGCTCATTCTCATCACTATATTTCAACATAGCACTAGAATTTCTAGACTCAACCATCAGACAACAAAAAGAAATAAAAGGCAAAGAAGAATTCAAAGAAGAATTCAAACTCTCACACTTTGCAGACAATAGGATACTTTTCTGTGGAAAACCCAAAAGACTCCACCCCTAAAATTGCAAGGAATTCTGTAAAGTGGCAGAATATAAAATTAATGCATAGAAATCTCTTGCATTTGTCTAGAGCAACAATGTGACAAAGAGAAATTAAGGAGTCCATCCTATGTATAATTTCACCCCAAGCCATAAGATACTTAGGAATCCATCTAACCAAAGAGGCAAAGAATCTGTCCTCAGAAAACTACACCATAGTCATGAAAGAAATGGAGGAAGACACAAAGAAATGGAAGAGTTCCATACTCATGGATTGGAAGAACAAATATGAAAATGTCTATGTTACTCAGAACAGTCCACAGATTCAATGCAATCCCTACCAAAATACCATCCACGTTTTTCACAGAACTGGAATAAATAATCCCCCAATTTTTATGGAAGCAGACAAGACCCTGAATAGCCAAAGGGATGTTGAAAAAGAAAGCCAAAGCTGATGGCAACCCAATTGCAGACTTCAAGCTCTATTACAAAGCTGTAATATCAAGACAGAATGGTCCCAGCACAAAAAACAGACACACAGAATAGAGAAACCAGAAATGGTTTCTTCATTTCAACTAATCTTCCTCAGAGCAGGAAAGAATATCTATCCAATGGGGGAGAAAAGTGTCTTCAACAAATGGTGCTGGGAACATGGGACAGCCATATGCAGTATAATGAGACTGGACCAATTCCTTATACCATACACAAAAAATAGACTCCAAATGGATGAAAGACCTCAATGTGAGACAGGAATTCATCCACATCCTTGAGGATAACAGAGGCAGCAACCTCTTTGACCTCAGCTGCAGCAACTTCTTGTTGGACACATCTCCAAAGGTAAGGGAAACAAAAACAAAAATGAACTGTTGGGACTTCATCAAGATAGCAAAGTTTACACAGCGAAAGAAACAGTCAACAAAACCAAAAGACAACCAACAGAATGAGATATTTGCAGATGACGTATCAGATAAAAGGCTCATATCTAAAATCTAGAAAGAACTTAGCAAACTCAACACCCACAGAACAAATAATCCAATCAAGAAATAGGCCAAAGACATGAACAGACATTTCTTCAAAGAAGAAATCCAAATGGCCAACAAACACATAAAAAAAAATGCTCAACATCCCTCAACATTAGGAAAATAGAAATCAAATCCACAATGAGATACCATCTCACACCAGTCAGAATGGCTAAAATGAACAAGTCAGGAAATGACAGGTGTTCGTGAGGGTGTGGAGAAAGGGGAACCCTTTCATACTGTTGGTGGGAATGCAAGTTGGTGAAGCCACCCTGGAAATAGTGTGGAGGTTCCTCAAGAAGTTGAAAATAGAGCTACCCTATGACCCAGCAATTGCACTACTGGATATTTACCCCACAGATACAAATGGAGTGATCTGAAGGGGCACCTGCACCCCAATGTCTATAGCAGCAATGCCCACAAAAGCCAAAGTATGCAAAGAGCCCAGATGTCCATCAACAGATGAGTGGATCTATATGGATATATATACCATTGAATATTATTCAGCCGACAAAAATGAAATCTTGCCATTTGCAATGACATGGATGGAACTAGAGGGTATTATGCAAAGTAAAATAAGTCAATCAGAGAAGGACAATTATCATATGATCTCATTGATAAGTGGAATTTAGAAAACAAGACAGCACATCAAAGGGGAAGAGAGGAAAAAAGGAAGCAAGATGAAACCGGAGAGGGAGTCAAAGCAAAAGAGACACTTAATCTCAGGAAACAAACTGAGGGTTTCTTTTTTTTTTTTTTAAGAATTTATTTATTTATTTGACAGACGGAGATCACAGAGAAGCAGGCAGAGAGAGAGGAGGAATCAGGCTCCCTGCTGAGCAGAGAGCCTGTCACAGGGCTCGATCCCAGGACCCTGGGATCATGACCTGAGCCGAAGGCAGAGGCTTTAACCCACTGAGCCACCCAGGCGCCCCAAACTGAGGGTTTCTAAAGGGGAGGAGGGTGGGGGAATGGGGTGGCTGGTGATGGGCATGGGGAGGGTATGTGCTGTGGTGAGCACTGTGTGCTGTGTAAAATGGAAGAATCTCAAACTGGGACCCCTGAAACAAATAACACATTATATGATCATAATAAAAAACTGAAAGAAAAACATAATACAAATGTAAACGAAGTAAAAATAAATAGATAATCTCAGTGATAGAAATCTCAGTGATAGCAAGCGACAAAGCGAGCAGGCAGGCAAGCAAGCAAACAAGCAACTAAGCGAGCTGGAGTCAACACACTCCAATTTCAAGCTAGCTTACAAAGCCATTGTCATCAAAACAGTATGGGACTGGCATAAAAGCAGACACACAGGTCAATGGAACACAACAGAAAGCTTGGAAACTGACAATCATAGTACTTTTTGCAAAGTTTATTCATTTGTATATTAAAGGGATATTTAAACTTAACTCTGATAGAATTATTAACTCTAAATGGGAATTAATAATATTGATGTCCTGCTCTATCACTTGTTTCCAACAAATGCATTTTTTAAAACATGCTGATTTAGGGGCACCTGGGTGGCTCAGTGGGTTAAGCCTCTGCCTTTGGCTCAGGTCATGATCTCAGGGTCCTGAAATCAAGCCCCGCATTGGGCTCTCTGCTCAGCAGGGAGCCTGCTTTCCCCTCTCTCTCTGCCTGCCTCTCTGCCTGCTTGTGATCTTTCTCTCTCTGTCAAATAAATATAATTTTTTAAAAATCTAAAAAAATAAAATAAAACGTGCTGATTTATATAAAAATATATTATAAAATAAGGATGATTTAGAACCCACACCTTTAGGAAAAATTAAATTCACTTTAATAAACCTAACACAGAAGAGGAAACATAGATATCCATCATCACAATTGAGAACATCACAAAAGACAATCAGACACAATCTGGTGTCTGACCATAGAATAGAATACTACTTAAGTAGTTCTGCCCAAATGTTCAACCTGTTGAAAGCTATAGATCTAGCTACTCATTTACAAAAACACAGTTGTCAAAGAGAAGTCCTAACAAAAAATATGAAGAGGTCACCAAAGAAGTCCACACTGCATATATTCTGACAGAAAAAATATTTTCCCAACAAATAAACTGTAAAAGCAGAAAGAAGGAAGGAAGGAAAGAAGATAAAGAAGAAAGAAAGAGAGGGAGGGAGGGAGGGAGGGAGGGAGGGAGGGAGGGAGGGAGGGAAGGAGGAAGAAAGAAAAAAAAGAAAAGGAAAGGAAAAGAAAAGAAAAGAAAAGAAAAGAAAAGAAAAGAAAAGAAAAGACAAGACTCCCTCCAAGAGAGATGCCCCATGATCATGGTGGCATTATTCACAATAACCAGATGTGGAAACATCGACCTTGGGAGCCTTATGCTAAGTAACTCAGACACAGAAAGACACAGACCAGAGGCTCTCATGGATATTCCACCTGGAAAAAAATACTGAATGCATAGATAGTGAGAACAGATGTGTGGTTCCATATTCAGGGATGGTGGGGGGAAACAGGTGAAGGTAGTCAAAGGTGCCATGTTTGAGTGATAAAATCCACAAGTCATAGAATGTTCTGTGCAGCATGGAGATGAAAGCTAACCCTACAGGATGGGGTACAGGCTCCCCCACTACTTGAAAGTAGAGTGTTCCTAGGAGACCTTTCACAGCAGAAACGATGTAAACTGAAAAAGGAATGACCATTCACTTCTACAGAAGAGTGAATGAGCATGCTCAGATACCAAAAGTTCCTTCTCTTTGGCTCTTCTCGGGCCTCAGGACACAATATCCTACAGATGCCCAAAATAAATGGAGCACAGCCAATGCTCACAGACACAATTCAAAGTGCAAGTAGCGGGATGCAGAGAGAAGCCCCAGGAAGGAGCTGGTTGGGGTACACACTGCCTCTGTAGGGGTTCCCCTCAAAACAGATGCTGAATGCGATACCCACTCTTTGACTTTTTTCTTAAGAAGGAAACCCTCTTCAGGTTACTTCCTGCTGCTGGAGCTGGGTAATAACATAGATCTTTCCAAAAAGCCAAGTGCCTTACCATGAACTTTGAGAAAAGTGGGGAAGACTTGTACTTGAAAGTTGCTGAGGGGGTAGAAGTTCAGAGTTCTCCCGGAAACAAACATCAGCAGGTCCACTGTGAAAAGCACATTCCTCAGCAGGTGGAACACGGACTACCTCCTACCCCCAGAAACCTCCTCCTTCGCCTTGCTTAGGACAACCCACAAGAGCTCAGACTTACCTCAATTCCTCCTTTCTCCCATTCCCAATATCGAACCTATAGGCAAACCCTGTGAGCTACCATCTTCAATAGGTACCCAGAATAGCACTAACCCCTCCTTCCTGTCTGGTCCACACTGGAGCTCATCTCTTGCCTGAGTTCCTGGAAATCTTCATCATGGCCTCCCTTGCCCATTCTCAAACCTGTGACATCCATTCTCAACACTAGCCAGGATGGCCCAGTGAAACAGGGTCCCATGAGGTCACAGCCCTGCAATGGCTTTATGTCACCCTACTGTCACCTCCCTGAGGTTACATCCTAAGCTGTCTCCTGTGCCCACAGGGCCTTCCTGCTGCTCCTGGATATACCTGGTATGCTCCTGCCTCAGGGGCTTTGCATATGCTTTCCCTTCTGTTTATAAGGCTCTTGATGTGATATCACTCACATTCTTTCAAATTTGACTAAAGCATCATCTTCCTAGTGAAGTCCCACCTGGCCCCAATGTGAATAGCAAGCACCACCACTACCTCTCCTTCAGCACCCCAGCCCTGTATCCTGCTTTCTATTTCCAGACCAATTATTACAGTCACCATGCCATCTCGGCAAGAGGGAAATGGAGCCCTCTTCCCATCTTGGCAAGAGGGAAATGGTTTCACAACAGACTCCCTCCAATTTCCTAGTCAGAGCCCTGGGGAAAAAGGTGAACAGAGCTCTTGCATAGCCAGGAACCCAGGACAATGGGTCCCCCTACAGAAACCTGAAGACCATCAGGAAAATGAGCCATAAGAGGAATCCACTTGCACATGAAACCTGGAACCAGATATGTTCCTCGATTCCAGGGGAGCACACACAGGCCCTCCCCTTGCCTGATGTGCTCACCTGAGAAAGCTGAGCAGAGAAGCATCCCAGGGTCCAAATCTTCCTCTGGCCAAGGTCCTGAGAAACAGACACCTCTCCTCCCTGCACCAGCCACCTGTGATAGACGTCCAGCATCCTCCTGTGCTGCGGCAGAATGGTGCACCTGTCCTCTTTCCTGGGACATCATCACAAACCAGCTTTGCTGCACAGTTTTCAGGAAGGAACCTGAAGTAGCAGCAGCAGCAGCAGGCCACGCAGGTTCGGTCTCAGTCTCACACGTGAGGCCCCATGTAGAATGAGAGCTTCATGGAGACTGGTGTGCCGTGTGGCCTTGGAACCTAATGGCAGGAGCTGAGATTTCAGTTCCAAATGAAAACTGGCTTCTTCCACCCAGCACAGGAAAGTGGGGGATTTCTCAGGGGTGTGGCTCTGGAAGACGAGCTTCTGCCAACTGAATTCACAGATCCCAGGAGAGGACACCTGTGGTGACTCGTCTGAGGAAGCAAGGGGCACACTGGGCAAGAATCCAGAATGCTGCCTGTGGGCTGCTTCCCACCAAGCCCCCTGCTGAGATGAGGGCTGGAGAACCAAAAAGGAAGCACATTTCCTACCACATGTGCAGCAGGAGGGCTGGCTAGGGAGCAGAGCCCTGTCCCTGGAGCAAGATGGCCTGTGCATCCAGAGTGAAGGCCCACGGCTTCAATCTCCCAGCTATGATCTGATTCCCCTTCCAGGCTCACATCTGCTAACACGGTGACTCCTAAGACCCAGAGACTACTTTCCTCCCCAGCTCAATGCTACTCACAGAGAAGCCATCTCCAGGCTCAGAAACATGTTCATCATTAGCTCTGGAATTCCCTGGGTTTGTCTACACTGGCCCACCCAGGTGTCCCTTCCAGATCATTCCTCCAGTGACCTAGTGTTTCAAGTCACCTTTAAGCTGCCCTTCAAAAGGCATGAACAGGTCCATTTAGGCAGACCAGCCGAGCGACTCTGTGTGTGGGAAACTCAGACCACATCCTCCCTGAACACCAAGGCTTCCAAGTCCAAACTTCAAACCCTCACTCACTGGGCACAGAGCACCACGTCAGCATGAGCACTGCTCTTTCAAATCTCTAGTCTCCCATTCCTTCAAATTAGAAACCAAGCTCTAGGCACCACTACATTTTCCCTTCAGAGAGATAAGGGAAAGGAGAGAATAAAGCGCTCCGTGTGCACAGCACACTTCTATCCAAATAGAACTCCATGTTCTTTATCATCCGGGCAGCCTGACACTGCCCATACTATGAGAGGGGCCACAAGTTCAGTCCTCATAGATATATCTGACCTTGTGTTTTTCCTTTTGGTATTTGGATCTCGAAGTCAATGTCTATATTGTTTTCTTAAAATAACAAGAATAATGATGATGTGGTCACGTAAAGTTCTGGGTCTCCATAACCAGACAACACGGCTCTGGTTCAGATAAGGATGAAGACACAACCTCTTCTCAAGAAGCAAAGCCCACACTCTCAGGGATCCTGACATGCTCAAGGACAATGGGTTCCTTTGCTCTGTGGAGTTGTCCGAGTGCAAAGGATGCAGATGCCCTCCAGAGTTCATTCTGTTTTCTTCATAAATTCCCCAGGTCAAGTCACAAGGGACTCATCAGGTCAGGTTTCAGAGCTCAGGATGGGGCACCAGGTGAGCAGCCAACCACCCCTCCCCCTGCCAGGGAGGGTGGATTTTCTCTGGGAGCACAATGAGCCACTCCCCGAGCTACTCAACTGCCTACACTCCATCTCCATTTGTCCTCCTCACAAAGGCCACTGCTCCCTGTTAGAGCTCCATGGCTGTGTTTTACTACAACATATTAATTCTTTTAATATTTCAGAAGATTTGTTTCCCATTATCTAATTAAAACAGGAAATAAAAGCGCACAGATCACTGCTTCCACTGGCACATACAATTCATGGCAGTGACTTAAAGGAGATCAGGAAATACAAGAGGAACAGATATTCTGATGACTCATCATTTCACCATCTAGGTTTTGAAACTTCACACACACTCAGAGAAAGAAGCCTGAACCAATGTCTCAGCCTGGCAATGCGGAGCAGTCTGAACTGGAGGGACAGGGACAGAAGAAGAGTTTGTGTGTGTTGGCTGAGGCTGGTGGCACACAAGAAGATTCCCAGCCAGCTCTCCACCTGGGCCTCACCTGTCCTCAGCCAGGAACCTGCTCATAGCCCTGACCTGTCACAACTGTCACACAGTGGACACACGGCCACCCCTGGAGCCAGCCCTGCCCACACCCTCCTACGGAACACACTCCACTCTCCTCTGGGACCCCCTGGCAGCTCTCCCCAGACCTGGAACTGACCTGTCTGCTGCAAAGTTCCAGGATTCCCCCCTCTTGTCAAGATGACACTGGCCCAAGGCTTTCATAAATGTGTCATATTTCTCTCCACTCACCTTCCTACCTGGGCAAACTGTCAGTCACATATCGATGGAACACAAACCTGCTCTGAGATCTGAGTCTTTCACTGCAGCCTTCTGAGGACTCCTTGTGTAGTAAATACCATGGCCTATGACGGGGTTTACAACACTATTATCTACAGAATGATGCAGCCTGGATCACCACCTTGTGAGTTGCTCTTCATTAGTTGAAATTTTCTGTGTAAAAAGCCTCCCCACAAAGATACTACCTTCCAGCAATTTCATGAGGAGAAACAAACTCTGTGGGATAGCAGCATTAGGAAAGCATCAGATAAGCAGTTCCAGAACTCACCCCAGGGCTCCTGGAGTCCGCCAAGCCCCTTGATGCCACCAGCATGCCTCTATCCAGGAGAATTCCCAAAGACTCTCCTTCTGACTCCACCACCAAAGAAGCTACAGAGAAAATACAGCATGTCAAAATATCTAGATGATGCATTGAGTCAAACTAGAAAGTCAAGCTTTACTTTTAAATGGTAAAACCTTACTTTAAATCATTTTGAATTTTCCCTTTACCTTAATTGGAACTTTTTAGATAAAGACACTAATCAGTTATGAAACATCACCTTTGACAAATGATGAGACATCATCCATGTCTCTATCTGGCCACAAAAAGCCACCGAACTCTAGATGCCGGCCATTCCACCATTCCCTAGGCCCAAAGGAATAAACGCTGTTAGATGAAGGATTCAATTCTACGCTAAAAACACACTAAGAGCAAATCTCATCTTCCTTCTCTGATACAAGTGATTTCCTAGGAAGCAGATGTGCAGATGACATTTTGTAAGCAGTAAATGAATGAGAAAATGGCATTCCCTGTGCTGTTCTACCTGCAGGGACACTAAGGAACTCTTGAACTGAATCCAGAATGCTGACAGCTACTTCTTTTGACTTTGTGGCCCAACTGGAGAAAAGAGAAAAGCCCAGGAGGTTTTCGGTTAAAAAGAAGCTTTACCTCCAGTCCTGACATGTAAGTGACATGGTGTCCAATGTACCTGCTGCTTTCTCGGAACGCTGACATCCTGTGACGAGCTGCCTGACTGACTCAGACACTGTTGTTCAACCTTCAGTTCTCGTGGAGCCAGATCCGAGAAGCGTTGTCAGGTAGGGATGAGAAGGCGTCTCTGACCTAAGGCCGCCACACCTACTTCTGCTCCTGGGAGAGAGGAAAACACATACTTGTTTCTTTTCTTTTAGTTTTGGAAACACATACTTGTTTCTTAAGTAGTAATTATCAATATTCTAAAGTAGACCAATGACTTTGTCTTTTTCAGAAAAGTAAAATTATCCTTCCAAATGAACACCTCAACTCCCTTTCCTCGTACAACTTGAATGGGGTCTGGTTTCCTCCAGCTTCCAGGAGCCCACCTGGAGGATGCTCCTGCAGGAACCTGACAGCCCATTACCACCACCCCCCGGGGAACACGGGGCACAATGCTGAAGCTGGGGGTTGGCTCTGGGGCTTGTTAGCACCACTCCTGTGGAGGGTGGGGAACAGGGGACACCCTGCTGAACTCCGGGTGCTGCTCAACGTCCATTACCTGCACTGTGCCAGGGGACATGAGGCACCCCACTGAAGTTGGGGACTTTGTGCTGTCTTTACATGCACTCTTCCTGGGGAACACAGAAAACCCTGAAATGTCTGCAACCCATCCTGCAAAAGCTTGGATGAGTGAGCACCCTGGAGTTCAGGGTTCTGGGGGATATGGCCAGATGATGGACATCAGGCAGAAGAGACTTTCAAGGGAAAAGGAAAACCTATCTGAGTCCCCACAATGAACTTGCTTCATGTGCCCTTCGAGGACCCTAACCCCGGGACCCCCACCCCAGCGCACAGTCCACACTCACAGAGCCAGGACCCCTGCCCAGGAACTCTCCCAGCACCCCTTTGCCTGCCACCCCTCTGCATCCTAAGGCAGCTCTGGGTCTGCCCACAGATGACTTAGCTCCCCCCCCCACATGCTCATCAGTCGAGGAGGGTGGTGCCCTAGGCCCATTGGATGCCCCATACCCCAGACAACCGGCCCCTTCCGGGGACATCCCTGGCTGCAGACCACCCTCAGACTCCCCTTCCCTTACTGCACCAGCCCTGCCTGCTGAGCTTTTCCTGGCTCCTGGCAAGGTCAGCTGCTCTCAGACCTTCCCAGGCTTAGGCTTTAGGAAATGCAATGGTTGGGATGCCTGGATGGCTCAGTCCTTAAGAGTCTGCCTTCAGCTCAAGTCATGACCCCAGGGTACTCAGATCAAGCCCCGCATCTGGCCTCCCTGTTCATCGGGGAGCCTGCTTCTCCCTCTTACACTCCCCCTGCTTGTGTTCCCGCTCTCACTATTTCTTTCTGTCAAATAATAAATAAAAGCTTTAAAAAAAGGAAATGCATGGGGTGCCTGGGTGGCTCAGTGGGTTAAAGCCTCTGCCTTCAGCTCTCAAGTCATGATCCCAGGGTCCCAGGTTCTAGCCCCACATTGGGCTTTCTCCTCAGCAGTGAGCCTGCTTCCTCCTCTCTCTCTGCCTGCCTCTCTGCCTACTTGTGATCTCTGTCTGTCAAATAAATAAATAAAATATTTTTTTAAAAAGGAAATGTAATGGTTTCCCACATTTCCAATGCAATTTTAAGACCCAATAAGTAATGCTCTAAGTGGGAGAAGCTTCACCTTCTGGTCTCACCTATGGAGTGGATAGTGCTTCTCAGACCTTCCGAGCATCCTTCTAGGATGAACCCATTTGTGCTCGAAAATACACACATATGCATGGTTCTGCAGGGAAGCTCCAGGATGAACAAGAACAGCCACACTTTTGTGCTGTTGGAGGTGTGAACCAGGAACATTCATTTTTCACTTAAAAAGAAAACACACTGTTGCTGTCGACACTAAAGGAACAAACTCTTTTAAACGTTTTAGAAAGAATAAAGTCTTTTTTTAAAAAAAAGTTTTAGGGAGAAAGGAAGAGAGTTTTATTCAAACCCAAGTCCAGACAGCTGTCTGGGAGACACAATCTTCACAAGGAAGGGAGTGCTCTGGGGGAGGAACATCTGGGGCAGGTTTCTATATTCATTCTGTATTGTTTTACATACAGAGTTACACATCATCATGAGGAAGAACATTCCAGAAAGTTACAGACTTTTTCTTACGTTTTCAGTATGTGCAAGTCAGTATGACTTTAATCTTACTGGAGCAGGAGAGGTTCTTTTTTTTCTTATCTTTATGTTTGCAATGGCATTTTTTTGGTTATCTTTTTCTTCTCCAAGCAGAAGTATAACATGTGCTTGGGGCAGAAATAGGGCCCATGCTCTGAGGTTTTGCCCAGTCATTTTGAGCTTCACAAATGTTGAAGGATGGCTTCCCTGGGAGCCCAGGATCCAGGCCCAAGGATGGTAAAAGACAAAAATTTCCATCATTTTAATTACTACTAAAGAGAGAAACTTGAGACAAAAGCACCTTTAACAATACTACCAAGAAATCAAAATGATGCCTACAGAAGGTTACCTGTACCATGGTCAACACAGATAACAGAGGTCTTCATAGAAGCTGGGCTCCTCCCTTTCTCCTGCCCAAATCTCTGAAGCACACAGATAATTTAAAGTCAGAATTTTAGAACCTCCTGACACCTTAGAGATGTCTGGTACCATTCCCTTGAACTACAGAATAAAAAAGAGTAGCTCAGAGGCACCTGGGTGGCTCAGTGGGTTAAAGCCTCTGCCTTTAGCTCGGGTCGTGATCCCAGAGTCCTGGGATCAAGCCCCGCATAGGGCTCTCTGCTCAGCAGGGAGCCTGTTTCCTCCTTTCTGCCTGCCTCTCAGCCTACTTGTGACCTCTGTCTGTCAAATAAATAAAATCTTAAAAAAAAAAAAAAAAGAGTAGCTCATTGTCACAACACTAATTTAAACATGAAGTTCCCCTAAAACTTGGATACACTGTCTTAGTTCTTTCCCTGCAGATTTTGACTAATGTAAGTCATAGTCATACCATATAAATACTACAATCATTGCAAAGTAAGTCATCATGGGTAAGGGAATACTTTAGTAATGTTTACAAACATTGTCTCACTTTGTAGAAAAGGCTGAGCTGAGTGTTTTTAAATACTGTTTCAGACCTGTCTTACAGCACATTCTGAACATACCAGAGCCTGAATCAATTTTAAAAAGATAATTCTTTCAATAACTTTAATATCAGAAAAATATTATAATGTCTCTATTCCTAGGGATCTTTGAGTATCTTAGTCAAAGGTCCTTCACTCTTAATGATCATGATAGGCAGAGGTAAAAAGCCAACTGAATTTATTCCAGTTGACCACACAATAAGAAAATCCTGAAACTTGAGATGTTTCCAGATCAAGCAGACCAGAGATAAGAGGAAAATAGTACCATGTATGGAATAACCAGGATTTGGAGTCAGTTTGGGGATCCCACTTAGGTTTCTGACACTAAAATCCTCTGTGACTCGAATCATCTCTGAGCCCCTGTCTAACCATCTAGAAAATGTGACTGATAATATCTACATCATAGTTGGGATGTTTAAGAGGGAGAATTCCACAAAGAGCTGGTGTGCTGGCACTCAAGACAGGTGCTCAGGAAGCCATGATGACTATTTGGGTCTATTTCTTTTCCAGAAGAAAGAACATATGTTGAATCTGTATTTCTAATAGAAGAATTCCAAGATGATTTTCAACCCTTAAGGACAGTCAAGAACCTGTTATTGTGTCATATTTCACACAGAAAACATGCTGTTGGACTGGTGAGGACAATACAGCAGCACCGTTATCACTAGGGCTATGCAGCTTCCCATTTCCACATGACCATGTTGTACCTTTTAGCTCAGGGCCACCAAAAAGGGCAGCTCTGGGGGGACCACAGGACAAGGCTGCCAGGTGTGCCTGGGGCAAGCAGAACTCTGACTTAAGGTTCAACTCCTGTCTAGCTAATTACATAGTTCTTCACAGATAGAGTGCTATTGTCTGTGAGCTCTGATGTAGGAAAGGTTGAGGATTTCCCTTGTGATTCCCTCTCTGACCCTTAGGACATGTAGCAAAATTACATTTAATTCTCAAACATTGAGGGACTTCATGGTTTTCTTTTCAGTATGACTATGGCTCAATTCCCCTGTCATCGAAGAATATAATCTAGTTAATTTCAGGCTTTAAAATGTGTAGACTTGCTTCATGGCCCAACATTTCATCTACTTGGTTATATATCCCAAAACCACTTGAAAATAATGTATTCTGTACTTAATGGGTAATCTTCCATATATGTCAATTCGGTCACGTTTGTTACCAATGTTTCATCTGCTTTTTCTCTCAGATATTGAGAAAGGTATCTTAAAATCTTCCAACGAAGCTACTCTAGTCAGCATTGCATTGGAGAATCTACCAAGTGTTATAAGGCAAGAAAAACAAAAAGCATAAGAATTGAGGGAATAATTGTGACTATTCACAGATAATATGAGGGTATACATAGAAAATTTTAAAGTAGTCTATAAATACACTATTAGAATTCAAAATGGAAATCTTGCAAATCTTAGAACCAGGAAAGCAATCCAGAAAGCAGCCAGAGGGAAGAGATATCTTATGTATGGAGGGAGGAACATCAGAATAATGTCAGACCTGTCCACAGAGACCTGGCAATCCAGAAAGGGTGGCAAGACGTATTCAGGATACTAAATGAGAAGAATATGCAGCCAAGGATACCTTATCCAGCAAGGCTGTCATTCAAAGAAGAAATAATACCCATTCTTCTGAAGCTGTTTCAAAAAATAGAAACAGAAAGCAAACTTCCAAACTCATTCTGAGGGCAGCATTACCTTGATCCCAAAACCAGGCAAAGACGCCATCAAAAAAGGAGAATTGCAAACCAATATCCCTAATGAACACGGATGCCAAAATACTCAACAAGATCCTAGCCAATAGAATCCAACAGTACATTAAAAGGATTATCCATCACGACCAGTTGGAATTTATTCCTGGGATGCAAGTGTGTGGTTCCACATTCGCAAAGCAATCAACATGATACAGCACATTAATAAAAGAAAAGACAAGAGCCATAGGATTCTCTCAGTTAATGCAGAAAAAGCATTTGACAAAACACAGAACGCTTTCCTGATTAAAACTCTTCGAACTGTAGGGATAGAGGGCACATTCCTCAGTTTCATAAAAACCATCTATGAACAGCCCACAGCAAATACCATTCTGGGCGGGGGGGGGGGGGGGGGGGGGGGAGCTGAGGCCTTTTTCCTTAGGATCAGGAACACAGCAGGGATGCCCACTCTCACCATTATTGTTTAACATATGACTAGAAGTCCTAGCCTCAGCAATCAGACTACACAAAGAAATAAAAGGCATTCAAGTTGGCAAAGAAGTCAGTCAAACTCTTTCTTCACAGATGATATGATACTTTATGTGGAAAACCCAAAAGAATCCACTCCCAAATTACTGGAACTCACACAGTAAATTAGTCATGTGGCAGGATACAAAATCAATGCACAGAAATCTGTTGGTTTTCTATACACTAACAATGTAACTGTAGAAAGAGAAATTAGGGAATTGATTCCATTTATGATAGCACCAAAAACTCTAAGATACCTTGGAATAAACCTAACCAAAGAGATAAAGGATCTATACTCTAGAAATTACAGAACACTTATGAAAGACATGGAGAAAGACACAAAAAGATGGAAAACCATTCCATGCTCATGGATTGGAATAATAAGCATGGTTAAAATGTCTATGCTGCCCAGAGCAATCTACACTTTCAACCCCATCCCTATTAAAATACCATTGGCATTTTTCATTGAGCTGGAATAAACAATCCTAAAACTTGTATGGAACCAGAAAAGACTCCACAAAGCCAGGGACACGTTAAAAAAGAAAACCAAGGCTGGGGCCATCACAATGCCTGACTTCAAGCTATTTTACAAAACTGTGACAGCAGGGTATTCACACAAAAACAGACACATAGATCAATGGAACAGAATAGAGACCCCAGAAATGGACCCTCAACTCTATGGTCAACTCATCTTTGACAAAGCAGGAATAAATAGCCAAAGGAAAAAAGAAAGTCTCTCCAATTAATGGTGCTGGGAAAATGGACAGCCACATGCAGAGGATTGAAACTCAACCATTCTCTTACATCACACACAAAAATATACTCAAAATAGATGAAAGACCTCAATGCGAGACAGGAATCTGTCAAAATCCTAGAGGAGAACATAGGCAGTCACCTCTTCAACTTTAGCCATAGCAACTTCTTCCTAGACACATCACCAGAGGCAAGGGAAACAAAAGCAAAAATGAACTATTGGGACTTCATCAAGATAAGATGCTTCTGCACATCAAAGGAAACAGTCAACAAAACAAAGAGGCAACCCATGGGATGGGAGAAGATGTTTGGAAGTGACATGTCATATAAAGGGCTGGTATCCAAGATCTATAAAGAATTTCTCAAACTCAACACCAAAAAAAAAAAAAAAAAAAAAAAAAAAAACCAAATAACCCAATCAATAAATGGGCAGAAGACATGAACAGACATATCTCCAAAGACATGGCTAACAGACATATGGCAAAATGCTCAACATCACTAGTCATCAGGGAAATACAAATCAAAGCCACAATGAGATACCACCTTACACCAGTTAGAATGGCCAAAATTAATGAGTCGGGAAACGACAGAAATTGGCAAGGATGGGGAGAAAGGGAAACCCTCCTACACTATTGGTGGGAAAGCAAGCTGGTGCAGCCACTCTGAAAAACAGTGTGGAGGTTCCTCAAGATGTTAAAAATAGAACTACCCTACCACCCAGCAATTTCACTACTGGGTATTTACCCCAAAGATACCGACATAGTGAAATGTGGAAGGGACACCTTCCACCAAATAGTGGAAGGGACACCTGCACCCCAATGTTCATAGCAGCAATGTCCACAATAGCCAAACTGTGGAAGGAGCCAAGATGACCTTCAACACATGAATGGGTAAAGATGTGGTTCATATATACAAAGGAATATTCCTCAGCCATCAGGAGGGATGAATACCTACCATTTGTACCGATATGGATGGAACTGGAGGGGATTATGCTGAATGAAATAAGTCAGGCAAAGAAGGACAATTACCACGTGGTTTCACTCATATGTGGAATGTAAGGAATAGTGTGGAGGGCCACAGGGGAAGGGAGGGAAAACTGAATGGGAAGAAATCAGAGAGGGAGACAAACCATGAGAGACTCTGGACTCTGGGAACAAAACTGAGGGTTGCAGAAGGGAGGGGGGAGGGAAGGTGGGAATAGCTGGGTGACAGGTATTAAGGAGGGCACATGCTGTGATGAACACTGGGTGTTACACACAACTAATGAATCACTGAACACTACATCAAAAACTAATGTACTGTATTATGGCTAACTGAACATAATAAAACTAATTAATTAATTAATATGCTTTCTACATGAAAAACATATAATAGTGGGTACAGAATTTCAGATTTGCATGATGAAATATTCTCAAGATATGTTTCACAGCAGTGTAAATATACTTAACACTACCAGACTTTATACTGAAAAGGTTTCAAACGGCAAAATCAATGTTAGGATATTTTACAATTTTTTAAAAGTACATTGTGTATGATTCCATTTTTATAAAGATTTTATTAATTTCTTTTAGAGGAAGAGCATGTCATGAAAGTGGTGGGAGAGACAGGAAGGGGAAGAGAGAATCGTGAGCCCTCACTGCCTGAACACAGACCCTACATTCAGCTCAATCCCACACAATGAGATCACATCCTGAGCCAAAATCAAGAGTCAGCGGCTTAACCAACTGAGCCACCATCCATCTCCTTGGGCATTAGTATGGGTGTATTCCCTGCTCTCTCCACCACCGCTGTGCTGAACACTCCTGGAAATGCATCCATGAAAAATCATGCCAGAGTTTCCTGGGGTGAGTCTGAGTACAATCACTTCTAGGTGATGCATGGCCCTGTGGCCTGGGATAAGTGCTGCTCACTGTCTCTCAGACAGGGGTGCCCATCACCCTTCTTTCCAGGGGACCACCATGTACTCAGCCACCTGAAATCCACCCATCACAGGAATTCACCTTCTCTAGCAGACGACAGATGGAACTTCCTTCTCTGTCCAGAAATATGAACCCTGATCCTGGGAAAGGTGAGCTCTCCTGGGATTCCTAGCCCAGCCAGGCAGCTGTGGTCACCATGTATGTGACAGAGCCAGAGTGGCTGGGCCTTGGAGGGAATGAGTCCCTTAAACCAGCCTTGCATGGGACATGTGGGAGCAGCAGCTCCTGCTTCTTGGGGAGCAGTGATGTGTGCAGAAGGAGGGAGGCTGGGGTAGAGTCTTCCAAGCCACAACACAGTCCGGCCCTGATCCTGAAACCAGCAGGAAGGGAGCTCTGAGGACAGACTCCAGAAGGATTCCCATCCAGGGAAAAGGGGTCTGCTGGAGGGCACTGAAGCCACCAGCCCCGCTGGCCACAGGCCATTTGCACAGGATCACCACTGGCGCTTCCTTAGCACGTTGTCTGTGTTTGTGTGTGGACAGTAATTGGCCCACTCAGTTCTGGTGCACTTCCAGAGGTGGACTAGAACCCTTCCAGAGCCTGGATCAGAGGACCCCCCACCAGAGAAGCAGAGGATGACCCTCTTCCTCTGGCACTGGGGAAGGCAGCCACCATCCTAGGGCAGGACCTGGGCCAGGTGTGTGTTCTTTCTGAAGCCCCTGCATTCAGTGGGCATTGCTGTGCCCGAGAAAGGCCATCTCAGCCCCAGAATCAGGAGCCATGGGGGGCTATCTCCCATTCTGGCCCAGGATCATGACCAGAAACGATCCTATCTTTGAGAGGACGGGTCTTCTTCAGGAGCTAGGGAGGGGCAGACCCTACAAGAGCTCTTCATTCCAGGAGTCATAGAGAGGGTGTGTGTCCCCTAGGCCCAGCAAAAACAAAAAACAAAAAACAAATAAACAAAAAAGCCAAATGGTCAGGTTCTAACAGAAGCAGAATTTCAATGTCCTGTTTAGGGGCAGCCCCCTTCCCTCTTACGTGACCTTGGGGGACCCCAGGTAAGTCTTCCTTGTTCTTGTGCCCTCAGAGGGAGAAGCTGGCTCCATGTCCCGGGGTCCCCACCCTGTCCCACTGCTGAGGAAGCACCACACACAGGGACCTGGTGTCAGGAGTGTGGTCTCCCAGGGGCCTGGTGGCTGCATAGAAATGCTGAATGGCTTTTAGGGGAGAGGTGCTCACTGGTGACACAGCTCACCATCCACCACTGCACTGTGCAGTCCAGGCTCTGTGCCCAGCTTAGGTCAATCACCAGCACCCCACATGCTCCTGCCACGGGAGCGATCATTCAGCATCACCGCATTGCACAGAGGCGGAGAGTGAGGCCCAGAGAAGGGAGGCAAATGGCACCAGTCACAGGACTGGTCAGTAGAGGGGCTGGGAGGCCACCCCTCCCGAGCCCCTGTTAGCACAGCCAGGGACTCCCTGAACCCAGAGTGAGCCCTCCCCTGCCTGCCTGACCACACACTGGCCCCTAAGCTGGATGATGGGCTGTTCTTCTTGACCCTGGGGGTGTTGCTGGCTGACTAGGAAAGGGAGTGCAGCTGGGGGACAGGCTGTAGCTACAGGACATGGTGACAGGTCTGAGCTAGCAGGAGCCACACTCTCGTCTCCCTCCAGGAGCCTGCCTGGAGCCGGAGTCTGGGTACCCTAGTGGCCAGCACACAGCAGGGCCTGCGCTGACCAGGGAGCTATGTCCCCCTGGGAGAGTCACTCTACCCTCTCCCCTCTCCTGCCCTGCATAACCTCTCCTCATTGTGGGGCTCCAGGACCTGGTACCAGGCTCCATAGGGCTGGCTCGGCTCCAGCTGTAATGAGTCTGCAGCCCCCAGGGCAGCTGGATTTCCTGGGGCTGGAGGGAGGACTGGCTGCAGACAAGGACAGGACTGGAGAAGATTCGGGGCCTCGTGGAGGGTGAAGGATGGGGAAGAGGCTGAGGCCTGGGGCCACTGCTCATGTCTAAAAAGGGTTGAAATCCCTGAATGACCATGGGGGTCCCTCATTACAGTAACAACACCCTCACATTTGGGCATCCTGATGGCGGGCCCTCCTCCCCGGCCTCCATCCCACACCTCTGACTCCAGCCAGGGCTGCAGCCAGGGACAGGCTGGACCTCTGTCCCAGGGTCCTACCAGGAAGATGAGGAAGAAGAAGGAGAAGATAAGAGGAATGGGGTGGACTGCTCTTCTCCCTGCCCTGAGTTGGCCTCCACTGCTGTCTCCAGGTCCTCTGGACCAGCCCTGCACTTAGCTGGACCCTGAGAGGCAGTCTGCATTCATGGCCAGCTGGGTGGGGGGTATTGGGTGACCTTTGTGTCCCCAGACGTCCAACCTACCTGGCCTTACCCTGAGGCTTGCTGCCAGGATAGGCATGGTTCTAGGGCTAAGCAGACTTTGGGGACACAGAACCCTTGTCAGTGGTGAGGAAACATGGGGGACAGGTCAGGTGCAAAGTCATGGGTCTCATGCACATCCTCCACAGGTCTGGGTGATGGTACAGGTGCTGTGTGCAGGTCCCCCGTGCACACCTGGCCCTCTCAGGAGGGAGACCTGTGTGCCTGGTGCACCTGTCCTCCACCTACCCCTGGAAGAGTGGCCAAGTTCAAGCATTTCCATGTTCAACCCTCAGGGACAGTTGGGAACCTGGGGTCAAGAAAGGCAGGGACTGGGACGCCTGGGTGGCTCAGTTGGTTAAGCAGCTGCCTTCGGCCCAGGTCATGATCCCGGCGTCCTGGGATCGAGTCCCGCATCGGGCTCCTTGCTCGGCGGGGAGCCTGCTTCTCCCTCTGCCTCTGCCTGCCATTCTGTCTGCCTGTGCTCGCTCTCTCTCCCTCTCTCTCTGACAAATAAATAAAATCTTTAAAAAAAAAAAAAAAAAAAAAGAAAGGCAGGGACTGGCCCAGGACAAATGAGGGGTACAGAGGCCAAGGAGCAGGGCTGCTCTCCATTTCTAGGCCAGCCCCAACCCTCCCATGAGGTTCACTTTGGGGGTGAGAGCACCTCAGATCCTTGGGGATAGCTACCCAACCCGTCCCATGTGGGGACGTGACCTTGGGCATCCCCAGACAGGTAGAGGCATGTGTGCCTACACACACACACACACATGTACGCACACACACACACACACACACACCACTCTGACTGCCCAGCTCGGGGTCAGAAGGGGTGGACACCCTCGGAGCAAGGTGGGTGACAAGGGGAAAAGAAGAAAGAGGTCAGACACAGCTGGGCAATGGGGCAAGGGCATCAGAACCCCTGGCAAGAACCCAGATCCATAGCATGGGAATGGGGGATAAGCCAGGCTGATGGTCAGGGGGTCCCCAAGGGGCCCAGGAAGGTTGCCAGGGCACTGGGAGAGGACAGGGTCTGGGGTCTGGTGTTCATCACCATCCCGGGCTACTAGAAGGAGGAAGAGATATCCTCCTAAGTCCAGATGGGACTACATCATAAAAGGCCTCAGCTAACTCTTCTGTCAATTGGGCTGTAGAGATGGGGTATCCCTAGGGTCCTACAGGCTTGTAGAAAAGTCTGTTGGCCTTGGATCTCCATCCCTGACCCACTGTGCTCCCAGTCCTGGGAAACTGTTTTGTACTCCCTCGAGGTCCTTCTGAGCAGAAGACAGCCTGGAGGCTTGGGGGGCTGAGGACCTAGGTTTGCAGAACATGGCAGAGCACTGGACCACTGGACCACTGGTCTGGGGACCAAGGTCAGGACCCTCCTTATTGTGGCCTCAGGGTCCCCATTTGGAAGAGGTTCCAGAGTCAGTGCTCTGGCCAGGGTGAGGAGGCCTTAGGAGGGAACAAAGCACCAGGACAGGAGAGGGAAATGGGGAGAATGTAGACCTCTGAGGTTTCTTACATAGCCCCCAGAGCCCCCAAGTCCTGCTCCTGGGAGAGACACAGAGACACACAGAGAAGACAGAGACAGAGAATGAACACAGAGAGGGAACCAGGAGAAGTCACAGACTTTTTCCATCAGGTTGGAAACAACATCCTATCATTTTGCTCCATTCTGTTCCTTAGAGCACAGTCACAAAGGCCATCCATGCTGGAGGGGAGAGAATTCCACAGGGATGTGTGACAGGATTTGGGAATGCCAGGAACCACTGTGGGGACTGCTCAGCACATGGGCACAGATGAGGCCCTGGGCCCAAAACTAATGGGAACCCCTGGAAGTCTGTGTCACAAGACGACAAGGTTGGAATCAGTTTGCTGCAATCTTCCCACAGGTGATGTGACACAGGTGGGGGGAGGGTGGCTTTGCCTGGACCCCAGAGCAGACCCAGGGCCCTCTGAGCTGTGTTCCATGCCCCGCCCAGCCCCCCAGTCATCCTTGCATTGCCAAGTGCATGTCCCAGCCTCCTGTGATAGCAGGAATATATGTAGAGGTCCATCATATATGATGACGTCCCTAGAAGTAGAAGCCAGAAAACCCCACTGTGCAGATGGGGAGCCTGGGGAGGTCCTGAAAGGTACAGAGTCTGTCCAGGGTCACAGTCCTGGGCATGAACAGGAGCCCAGTCTGACCACAGCTCTGTTCCCTCACAGCGGGTATACTGTCCACACCCAGGCCTCACGGGGGCTGTGGGTAGGCTATGTGGATGTCACTGTATCGACAGGGCATGGGGTAGAGGGTGAGCATTGAGCAGTTGGGGGAGGGGGGCCCTCAGGGGGCTCTGGTGTGAGGAGGAAATCAGGTAAGTCATCCCCAGGAAGTGGTGATCTCACTTTCCTGACAACAGAGCCCAACAGAATTTGGAACTGGGCAACCAGGCATCCACATTCCAGAGACAGTCCCCTGCCCAGCTCATTTCTTTGGAGATCCTGAAAGAACAGGTTTGCGTGTTGCATACCAAAGTCCGGAGGCTGCAGGCAGAGGAAAGCACACACTGCAAACACTTTTCCTCACTGGGGATGTCATATTAAGGTTCCCTGACATCTCTGGTCATTTGGCCAGAAGTACAGAAAGGTGACACCATGAGGCCCAGAGCCAGCCCCCAGCCCCATATGCTCTGATCTGACTGTGCAGCCCCAGGTCCCCTCCCCATGCATGTGTGGAGGGGGGGGGTGTTTGTAAAGAGGCTCACATGAGGTGCATCCACCCCATTCAAGAGCAGGTTGACGAGGGGTCAGATGCCCTGAGGGCAGGTCATGTTCATACCCCAGGTCAAGGCTGGGTGGGTGGGACAGGGTGTGGGGGGCTGTGAGCTTCTCCCCAGGATTTATCCTGTGTCTTGCAAGTATGGGTCCCTGTCCCAGGTGTGGGGCTGTGCACACACAGGTCTGTGTCTGATCTGGGAGCAGCAGGGTATGGGCAGGGGGACAGTCAGGATGGCTGGGCAGGACTGTGATGCGTCCAGGCTGGCTACCGGTCCCTGTCTTTGCAGAACACCAGGGATGATGAAACAGGAAGGAGACTGGTGGACACCTGCTCCATCTCCTTGACACAGGGACTAACCGTAGGGGGCTCTCCAGGAGCAGGGACTGGGGACTGCCTAGGAAGACATCTGACACTGCCCAGGCCACTGTCCCTGCTGGTACCACACTGGACTGTGGTCCAGCACACGGAAGCTGAGCCCAAGCGTGAGAAGGCTGGGGCTGGGTGTACATGGGTGTCTGGGGATGGGTCAGTGGAGGCCCCAGAGGCAGGAGAGCCCAGAGGCTGGTGTGGGGCCAGGAGCAAGGACTGGACTCAGAGCACCCAGCAAGTGTACTGCAGTTGGGGAGATGTCCCGGTGAGGGTTCCTTCCTGGCTGTAGCTTCACTAGGAGGCCCTGGGCTGAGCACTGTTTCTGCAAAGGCATGTAAACATGTTCTTCGTTCTAGGATCTCCAATAAATGAGCTGGGCAGGGGGCTGTCTCTGGAATGTGGGGGCCTGGATACCTGGGTCTAGCTCTGAAGAGCCAGAGCCGGCCCCAACTTCACCCGCAGCTCCATAGTGGGGGATGGTGCCCAGAGAGACTTCAGCAGGAGACCAGGATCCAGTAGGGGACCAGGCACCCACCCACGGAAACCCTGACGCTGTCCCGGAAGTGCTGGCACCTGCCCCTGTCCCAGCCCCTTCCCCTGCCACAGCTTGTACTTCTGCTCTTGCATCTGTCCCGGCTCCTGTCCCTGCCCCTGTCTCAACCCCTGCCCCTACTCCTGCTCCTGCGGGGCTCCCAGAGCCACATCCACAGCCCACAGCCCTGCTCCTCCTACAATTACCCATTGTTCTAACCGCCCCCCACCCTGACGGCCCACAGGAATGCTTCGTCCCCTACCTGTATATTCTTTCTCTCTGGTACATATTAACTGTTATTTTATCTTTCCATGTTCTGTATACTGTTTATTTGCTTTAAATAAAATTCCTTGTTTTCACTTGAACACATCATGAGTGTTAAGCACATTCCCAGCGCTCTGCCACCACACCACAGAACGTCGCTGCAGGACATCTCCTTCCCCAAAGGAGACCCTGAACCCAAAGCCCTCCCTGCGCATTTCTCTTCCAGCCCGGCCTCTCGCACCCCCTCAGCTGCTTTCTCTCTTTTTTCCTTTACCTGTTCTGGATGTTTCTGTACGTGGAATCACACAATATGTGCCTTTGTGTCCGCCCACCTCTTTTCAAAGGGGACACAATTTTTTCTGTGTTTATGCGACATAGAATTTCCCTTATTCAATAATGAAATCCCTGATGGATTACAGATGAGATGCAATCATAGAGGCCCCTTTAGGAATTATGAGCACAGTCTCGGGGTCAAGACCCCTGTTCCTCCTGGAACACCACAGCCTGACCCCAGACAAGACATGGCTGGTTCCTCCTGTGTCCCACAGAGAAACCAGGGAATTACAGAAAGCTAGGAGACACACCACAGAGGGCAAACACATTGCTCATAACCCAAGACCAGAGAAAAGTTTCACCTGACTCTGCTCCAAACCAGGCTCCAAGTCACGGGGTTCCACAGGGACAGAGACCAAACGCATGCAAGCCCAGGGGGGAGGAAAGGCACGCGGGGAAAATGTGTCAGAGATGTGGAAGCTCCTAGGGAAGGGCTCTGGCAAAGGAAACCCTATGAAGGCAGCGCTGTTCACCCTCAGAGTGGCAGGGATCTGGTCTGGGGACTGGCAGCCCTGGGGAGAATGTGAAGAACCAGAGGTCCAATGCAGGTCCCCTGGAGAGAAGGGTGATGGGCACCCCTGTCTAGGAGAACAGTGAGCAGCACCCATCCCAGGACACAGGTGCACCCATCTCCTAGCAGTCCTTGGTCTCAGAGTCAGCTCCAGAAACTCCGGCACAATTTTTCACAGATGTATTGTCGAGATTATTCAGCAGAGCGGTGGTGGAGAGAGCAGGGAGTGAAATAATGCTAATGCTCAAGGAGATGGATGGGATCCATGGTCCCAGTCCTCATGACAGAATGTCCTGTAGCTACTGTCCCAGGGTCGTCCAGGCACAGGATCCGGGAAGCCCCTCCTGAGACCCCCCCCTCTTGCCACTGTAAGGGCCTACTTAACCAGAGCGAGCCATTTTGTTGTTTATGCAGTAAACTTAGATTGAACCTGCCCCTTCCCCCGAGAGGAAAGTGCTTAGAAGCAGAATTGGTGAAATATGGCCAAATAGCCCCTGATAACGGAGCCCAGATTCAAAGACGTGTTCGGCCAGGTGGAGACGTCCAATCAAGTAAAAGCGCACTTATTACCCGCCAGGGAGCATGAGCCCCGGTCTTTTGGGCACCAGACAAAGGCGCCAATTCTAGCCGAGGTCATGGGCTGAATGAGATGACGATCATGGGGTAGAATGTAATTCAATTGGCCACCTGTGTGTAGCCAGGCTCAACCACATGGCCTTTACTCTATAAAAGTTAGTCTGTGAGGCTGGGGGCGGGGGTCGCCTCTTTGCAAGAGATGGCCCTGGCCGGTCAGTTTGATTCTCGATGCTTGGCACGAAATAAAGCTTTGCTTGACCTTCGCTTTGTATCAGTCTCATCCTTTTGTCTATGGACCCTTTCAGCCACCTTGCTCCTGGGACTATTCAGAATTGTTTGAGGAGGTGGAGGGGATCCAGGGTGACAGCAGGGCCAAGGAGAAGGAAGGTCAGCACTAGGAGGACAGCGGGAAGTGCCCTGAGCCACCATCCAGGGCCCAGGCTGTGATGCCCTCGGACCTCACCCCAAATAACAGCTCCTAATGTACGGACCGGACTCTGCGCTTTCCCTCCCTCCTTCCCTACCTCATTTATTCACCGTCTCATTCATTATCCCCTCTCTCCTTCCTTTCCACCCCTCCCTTCCCTCCCCCACTCCATCATCCTCCCTGCCTCCCTCCCATCCCTCCTCCCTCCTTCCCCTCTCTCCCTTCCTCCCATCCTCCTGCCTTCCCTCCCACCCCGCCTCCCTCACTCCCACCCTGCCTCCCCCATCCCTCCCTCCCTCCTCCTCCTCCTTTCTTCTTTTCCCTCCCTCCCTTCTTACCTTCCCTCCCTCATGCCCTCCTTCATTCAGCAGAAGGTCTGGGGTCCCTGCTCTGTACTGAGCCCTGGGGCTTCATCAGTGAGCACCCCCCAACCCACGTGGTCATGTCCACTGCAGGAGGAGACAGGGGACAGTCCTCAGGGCTAGGAGTGGTGATGAGCACCAGGAATCTACTCCTGAGAAGAGAGGCCAGTTGCACAAAGAAAAGAATGGAAAGACCCAAGCTTAGCACTTCCTCTAGAAAAATCTAGTCCTGAAAAGTGATGAAAAGTAAATATATCCTAGACTTCATGCAATGTGAGTGCTAATGGTCCATACGCCCTGATTCCTGGAAGCAAGAGTAAATCATCTAGTGTCAGCTGGGGGTTAGTGACACAACTTTTCCGACCAAATGACAGCATTTCAGCCAACATCTCCAGGGCCTCTGAGTTTTCCCAAGGGCCTCTGTGACGCTCTGACTCTTTTACCGACCTCCTTGGGAAGCTCTGTCCTGTCGTCTTCATTGTCTCCTGCCTTTTCTGCGACCCTTCTGTGGTCTCCCCTCTCCCAAACAGGGCCACACTCACCAGGATTCCCCATGCCCGTTGGCTGGGTGCCCACATCCCACACTGGGCTCCATGAGCCCTATGCTTTGTGCAAGGCCTGCGCACTCCCTCTGGGGTCACCTGGCCTCTCCATTGAAGTGGCCTGCATCTTCATGCACTGGGTCTCCTCTGAGGAGTCTGTGAGGCCAACCTGTGCCCGTGTTACGGGCGAGTCCAGAAGGTCCAGATGACCCGCTCCCAGTCCCAGCGTGTGGAGCCTGGGCTGAGAGTGGTGCCTGAGCAAAGAAGGAGTTGGGCCCAGGGAGCCTGAGGGATGACATAGCAGAGTGAACCCCCAGGAGGAGAGTGAGCACTGTGGGGCCTGGCGCTCAGGCCTGCTGGGAGACCACATCCCACCCGCACTGGATCTGTCCCCAGGGCTGAAGGTCATCGGGGTATCCACCCTCCCAGGCTGTAGGCTGGCAGTGACTGCAGGGTAGGGGCACAGCTGGTGTAGGAGAGAGCCATCAGGTAGAGAGGAGGGGGCAGGCGTGCCCTCAGTAGCAGATGCACTGGGTGGACTGAGGGGGCATCAGGGGACAGCATTGTCTGCAGCTGGGGTCTCCACACAGGCCCCTGCCTGAGGCCCAGCATAAGCTTGTCTGGATGGCCTTTGTCCCCAAACACAAAGTCTGGCCTAGGACCTCCCCTCAAGCTCCTACTCCCAACCCTTTGTACTCGCTCAAGTGCAAGAAATGGCCAATGGTGGTGTTGGGCACACAGAAACATGTGATTTTCTAGCCCACGGTGTAACATTGCTGGCATTTTAAAGATCTCAGGGTTTTGATTCAAAAATGGTAGAATGCAGGGTGCCTGGGTGGCTCAGTGGACTAAGCCTCTGCCTTCGGCTCGGGTCATGATCCCAGGGTCCTGGGATCAAGCCCCGCATCGGGCTCCGTGCTCAGCGGGGAGCCTGCTTCCCCCTCTCTCTCTGCCTGCTTTTCTGCCTACTTGTGATCTCTCTCTCTCTATCAAATAAATAAATAAAATCTTTTTTTTTAAAGATTTTATTTATTGGGCGCCTGGGTGGCTCAGTGGGTTAAGCCGCTGCCTTCGGCTCAGGTCATGATCTCAGGGTCCTGGGATCGAGTCCCGCATTGGGCTCTCTGCTCAGCAGGGAGCCTGCTTCCCTCTCTCTCTCTCTCTGCCTGCCTCTCCGTCTACTTGTGATCTCTCTCTGTCAAATAAATAAATAAAATCTTTAAAAAAAAAAGATTTTATTTATTTATTTGACAGACAGAGATCACAAGTAAGCAGAGAGGCAGGCAAAGAGAGAGGAGGAAGCAGGCTCCCTGCTGAGCAGAGAGCCCGATGCGGGGCTCGATCCCAGGACCGTGGGATCATGACCCGAGCCGAAGGCAGCGGCTTTAATCTACTGAGCCACCCAGGCGCCCCAATAAATAAAATCTTTAAAAAAACAAACCATGATAGCATGCCAGAGACCCCAGACAGCTTTCTAGAAACATGCCTCTGTACCTTGCAGCCCTCCCATCCCATCAGCTCTGCTCAGAACCCCTCCAGGCCATAGACCCACAGTCTTGGGTCCTCAGATGGCCCAGATGATGTCCCTTCAAAAATTGATCCAGGTGGGGCAGCCTGACACACTGCGGATTCCAGTAAACCCCCCTCCCAGAAAGTAAGGGTGCTGCTGGACAAGCTGTCCAAAAACAGCCAGGTCAGGGTCCCAGGAAGACACCGGAGGCACAGGAGTAACTGAGGAGCATCTGAAGGTCAGGTAGGGACAGTGGGAATCTCAGGTGTTTTTGCCTAGGGGCAGCTCCCGTCCCCCTAAATCCTCAGTATGATGGCTCCACCGTGGGATGGGGGAGGGACCAAGCCTGGAGGACCCGAGGCTACACTGTCAGAGGTCACCAACTTGATCTGTGCACAGGTGGGGAAACCCAGCCACACCCCAAAGAATTTCTGGACACAGCAGCCATCTCAGTGGCAGCCGACAGGGAGGTGAACCCTCCAGCTGCCTGAGGAGGGATTGAGCCACACACCAGCACACCAGCCAGAAATGGAAGAAGGAGAAGCAGTTCTTCATTTCAATAGTTTCTGAGTTACCGGTTTGTTCCTATGGTTAGTATACTATGGTTAGGCCTTGAAAATGTTCTCCTCATGTTCTCTGCTGGAGAGGATCTTTTATTTTTAAGATTTTATTTATTTATTTGACAGGGAGAGACTGAGATCACAAGCAGGCAGATAGGCAAGCAGAGAGGCGGGGGGAAGCAGGCCCCCCGCCAAGCAGAGAGCCCGATGTGGGGTTCAATCCAGGACCCTGAGACCATGACCCAAGCCGAAGGCAGAGGCTTAACCCACTGAGCCATCCATGTGTCCCTGCTGGAGAAGATCTTGAAAAATCTCTGGTTTATAGGTAAAATCATCTGGAATTGACCTTGGGTGGCACAGCCATGCTGGGAAAAGTATGAGTTTCCCCTCAAGACTAAAAATAGTATTCCTGTATGATCCCACTACTGGATCATTTGCAGGAAATGAAGTCAGTTTCTCAAAGTAAGATCTTCACACTCTCACCCAAACCCCCAAGGAAGGGGCGGCCACCCTTAGCAACAGGGTACCCATGTGGGAAGTTGTAGGCAACCCTACCCTGGAGGCAGGTGACTCCCTGGACAATGGGCTGCCCCAGGGCTGGGCCGTCTTCACAGTAGCGCATTCAATGTCCTGGATACTAGGAGGAGACAGAGTACAGCACCAGGCCAATGGGGGTCAGGAAACACTCCCCCAAATATGGCACCTTGGCAAATTAAATATAGAAACTGAAAGAATTTTCCATAGAGCAGAAGCAGGAAGGTCCCTCAATCCCCAGCCATCAGCCCTTCTTCCCTGAAGCAGGTCAGAATACTCCCATGTGGCACTTTCCCTCCCCAGATGGCAGGGAGGACATGCTTATCACCAGAGTCAAGGAATTTAGGGTCACAAAGGCTAGAGGAACAAACCTGATTAAATTAACCTTTATCTTCCTGTTACTTTTTTACCCTTTACCAGCCCTAGCTCAAACCCCTGTGACTCCCAATTCTTCAAACATTTATTGCTCTCCATGTTCTTGTGAGGCTCCTGGCCAAAAAAAAAAAAAAAAAAAAAAAAAAATTCCATACACTTTGCCAGCTTTTCTCCTGTTCATCTGTCTTTGTCTATTTCCAGACCCAGCCAGGGACCTTAAGAGGAGTTGAAGAAGGGGTACCTGGGTGGCTCAGTGGGTTGAGACTCTGCCTTCAGCTCAGGTCATGATCTCAGGGACCTGGGATCGAGCGCCGCATTGGGCTCTGTGTTTGGTGGGGAGCCTGCTTTCCCCTCTCTGCCTGCTGCTCTGCCTACTTGTGGTCTCTGTCTGTCAAATAAATAAATAAATAAAATCTTTAAAAAAAAAAAAAGGAGTTGAAGAAAACTTTCCTCTCTTGCATCCCTGGGTGGGGAGGTGGTGGCAGGTGGAGTCAGGAAAATACATCCCATCTTCCTGACCTTGGTTAAAACCGCCCTCTACTGGGAAGCAGCACAGGGCTATGCATGGCTGGGAGAGCCAGGGAGAGGCAGGTGGAACATGTAGGAAGCTACCTGACCCCTAGCCAGGGGAGTTGGCCCCACTGACAGAAGGGAGGTGAGTGGGGGATGGGGTAGCTGGACGACAGGTATTAAGGAGGGCACATGTTGTGATGAGCACTGGGTGTTACAGGCAACTAATGAATCACTGAACACTACATTAAAATCTACTGATATGTTGGCTAACAAATTTAAATTTTAAAAATTAAATTAAATTAAAAAATAAAACCAAGGCAGAAACTGCACATTACTCAGAGGGCTCCATCCTCTTGGAGGCTAAGCTAGTGGACACAGCCAAGGCCTCTGGCAGCCAGGGAGCTGAAGGTATGAGAGGTGACTTGGTGCACCCCTGCCCCTGAAGCCTCATGGCCATGGCAAGGTGTAGAAACTGGGAGGGAAGGGACGCCTGGGTGGCTCAGTTGGTTAAGCAGCTGCCTTCGGCTCAGGTCATGATCCCAGCGTCCTGGGATCGAGTCCCACATCGGGCTCCTTGCTCAGCAGGGTGCCTGCTTCTCCCTCTGCCTCTGCCTGCCATTCTGTCTGCCTGTGCTCACTCTCTCTCCCTCTCTCTCTCTGACAAATAAATAAAATCTTTAAGAAAAAAAAAAAAGAAACTGGGAGGGAAGACCCAACCAGAGGCCATCCTGGCTCTGTGGCTGCTACACTCCCACCCCCACCAGGCAGTGTCTGTCTAGAACCAGGAAGAAAGCCTTTTCCCTTGATTGTTCTTTTTAAAGATGGTTGCTCCACATTGACACAGAAATCAACTGACATAAAACTGGAGCCTTCCACAGCTGAAAATGACCCAGAAGTTATCAAACTGTAGTGACCCCAAAGAGAGGGCCTTGTGTCCCCAGGCAGGCCTCCTGAGTGCGGGTGCAGCTGGTGCCCTGGAAATGCCCATGTGGGCAGGGCTGGGCTCCATGGCCTCCCTCGAGGGGACAGAAGTAGGAACCTGCTCTCACAGCTCTGCTCAGGACAGCACCCCATGATGGAGATGGGGAAAGCCCCTCATGAGTCCCAGATGTCCTGGTGATTCTTGGGCATGGCCTGAATCTCAGCTTCTTCATGAAGGGCAGATAGAGCAGCCCAGCCACCATAGGTCCCACAGGTCCTCCAGGGGACAGCCCAGCTGCTGTGGGTACCACAGGTCGTCTGGGGATAGCACCTTGGTGGGCTTTTGGTCCAGAAGGTACCTATTCAAGCAGCTCTCGTCACACCACACAACCTTGATCCCATTGGCCAGGTTGACCCCCATCACCGGGTGACGGGCCAAGGTCAGTCAGTGAACCTCCACCACCAACCCCCAAAAAAAAACCCCGTGTAGTAAACATCACCCTGGTCCCTGGGGATGTGGGCCTGGGACTGTGGCCAGTGCTGGTAGCTGAAGTCTTCATGGGACACCCGGTAAAAAATGGGGTGCAGGGTGCCAAAGAGGGAGGACAGGATCTCCATGCCCACATGGTCACATCCACATCCACATGTTCTAGCCAGTCTGTAGGCTATACATGTTCACATCCACACATGGCAGGTCATCTGCCTGATGGAGGAAGTGCTGCTCACAGAAGCAGCTGACCTTCACCATGTTCTGTATGGACACATCCTGCCAGTGCAGGGCACTGGGGACCTCGAGGACCATGACCCTCCAGCCTTCCCAGGGGAGCACACGGGCCTGAAAGCCTGCTGGTTGGTGACAACCTAGTAGGTGAACCTGTGTCCCACCATGATGGGCTTCTCTGCCCTCTGCAGAGACAGCTCCAGGAAGACCACCTATCTACAGGGACGAGGGACAAGGCAGGAGGAGGGTCACTGCCAGAGGCTGGCAGTAGGACCCCAGAGCTGGGGGCCATGGACATGTGCACCTTCTTCATGGGGGCAGGCCCTGGGCTGCTTTAAGCTACAGCCACTCTTCAGCCTGTCCCAAGCAAGTGTGCTTGTGGGGCCTCCCTACCTTCTGCTCCCAGAGATAGGGGGCCATCAGCATCCCATCATACAAAGGGGAGTCTGAGGCTTCAGAGACAGGAAACCAACCCAACAGTTAGCATCCTGGATCCAGGAACAGTCCCCCTGTGCTGAGCTCCCAGGCAAACCCTGTAGGTGCCCTCCCCTGGCCGACCCCCTGCAAGTCCTGTCCCTACCTGCCAGGAGTGGAGCACCTTTGGGCACAGCCCTCCTTTCTATAGCCTACAGACTGGCTAGAATCAGCAGGGCTGGCCTCCTGCCCCACTTTGCTTGGAGTGGGCAGTTGCTGGCCCCCACAGAGCTGTCTCCACCCCCATAGGGTCCTCCCTTGAAAGCTACTGGGCCTCTTGCTGACAACGTCCATCAGTCAACCACTGCTATTCCTAGGGCCACCCTCAAACTCCCCCAGATCAGGAATCAGTTCTAGCCCATGGACAGGGAAGGGGAAAGAGGACAGCCGGAAGAAGAGGAGACTTGCTTAGGCCCAGCCATGAATCCAAGAGTGGAAGCTTCCAGGTCCAGGTCTACATCTCCCAGGCTCCAAGAAGTTGGAAGTCTTGTCTCTCTGAGGGGACTACCTGTGGGGACAGCAGCTCCCTCATTGTCAGCAAGGGTGGTGAGCTCTCTGAGATGGATTTTTGTTAAGGTTCATTTATTTGTTTGACAGAGAGAGAGAAAGAGCTAGAGAGCGAACACAGGCTGGGGGAGTGGGAGAGGGAGAAGCCTGCTCCCCGCTGAGCAGGGAGCCCAACATGGTGGGGTTCGATCCCAGGACCTCAGGATCATGACTGGAGCTGAAGGCAGATGCTTAACGACTGAGCCACCCAGGGGCCCTGAGACTGATATTTTCACACAGGCACTAAGGCTACTTCCCAGTGCCTGTCCCATGCCTGGCAGCTTAGTAAATCACTCACACAGGGAAAGTGGGCACTACATTTAAATAGGGGACAAGGCCACACACACACAACTGACAGACACGAGTCAGCTCACCGGGCAAGTCCAGGTCCAGCCAACAGGGGAACAAGCCAGACATGAAGCAGGGGGAGAGAAGAGTGCTCCTTGCAGAGAGCAGAGAGAATGTAAAGGCCTAGAGTGAGGCCCAAGGCACATGTAAGATGACCACACACCTTGGAGCCCCACGGAGGTAGGGGGAATATGGTGGGAGAGGAAAGGCTGGAGAGGACAGGCAGCTGGGAGTGGATGACAGACAGGCTTAAAGGCTATGTTCCAAAAAGATCACTCTGCTGGTTACTGGAGAAGAATGGGCTCTGTACAGTAGAGGACAGGGAGACCATAAACCTAAGCCCTAACGCTAACCCCACCCTAACCCTAATCAAACACTGTGCTCAATTTTGAGGACTGACATCTCTACTCTGAAATCACAAACAAGGGGCCCCTGGGTGGCTCAGTGGGTTGAGCCTCTGCCTTCAGCTCAGGTCATGATCTCAGGGTCCTGGGATCAAGCCCTGCATCGGGCTCTCTGCTCAGCGGGGAGTCTGCTTCCCCCTCTCTCTGCCTGCCTCTCTGCCTACTTGTGATCTCTGTCTGTCAAATAAATAAATACAATCTTTTAAAAAGATGAAATCACAAACAAGCCCATCATGCTAGCTTTCACTCCTTGCTCAGTATTGGACTGAAAGTTCTACCCAGAACAATAAGGGAGGAAATAAGGAATCCACATGTGAAAAGAAACAGTAGAACTAGGTCTATTCAGAGACCAGAGATGGCATCATCTTATATAGAGAGCTTCCGTATTATGCCTCCATCAGAAAGGATGAATCCCCAACTTTTGTAGCAACATGGATGGGACTGGAAGAGATTATACTGAGTGAAATAAGTCAAGCAGAGAGAGTCAATTATCATATGGTTTCACTTATTTGTGGAGCATAACAAATAGCATGGAGGACAAGGGGAGATGGAGAGGAGAAGGGAGTTGAGGGAAATTGGAAGGGGAGACAAACCATGAGAGACTATGGACTCTGAGAAACAATCTGAGGGTTTTGAAGGGGCGGGGGGTGGGAGGTTGGGGGAACCAGGTGGTGGGTATTAGAGAGGGCACGGATTGCATGAAGCACTGTGGTGCAAAAACAATGAATACTGTTATGCTGAAAAGAAATTTTTAAAAAAAGAATCAATAAAAAAATGGTCACAGCCAGTTCCCTAATTCTGCAAAGTTACAGGACAAAATATCAATACACAAAAATCTCTCTTATCTGTATACACTAACAATGAATCATCCAAAAAGGAATTTAAGATAACAATTCCATTTTAGGAAACATCAACATGGACAAAATACTTAGGAATAGATGTAATCAAGGTATACATCTTGTACACCAAAAATTACAAAACATTGCTGGAAGAAAGTAAGGGAAACCTAAATAAATCTGAGGACACCTGATGGTGATGAGAAGACATACTATTGGGGTGCCTGGGTGGCTCAGTGGGTTAAAGCCTCTGCCTTTGGCTCAGGTCATGATGCCAGGGTCCTGGGATCGAGCACCGCATTGGGCTCTCTGCTCAGCATGGAGCCTGCTTCCCTTCCTCTCTCTCTCTCTCTCTCTCTCTCTGCCTGCCTCTCTGCCTACTTGTGATCTCTGTCTGTCAAATAAATAAAAATAAAATCTTTAAAAAAGAAAAAAGAAAAAAAGCAAAGACATACTATTGATAGGATGGCAACAGTAACAAAGTAATGTGGAAATTCAATATGCTCCCAAGAAATTTCACAAAGGCCTTTGGGAAGAAGTGCACAAGCTAATCGTAACAGTCATATAGAATTTTAAATGATCACAAGATAGCCAAAACCACCTTGAAAAAGAAAATCAAAGGTGAAAGGTCATACTTCCAAAGTTCAAATCTTAATACAGAGCAACAGTAAATAAAACATTGTGATACTGTCCTAAAGATATGCATACAACCTGAAACAAATAATACATTAGATGTTAATTAATTGATTTTAAATTTACAAAAAATTTTTTAAATAAATAAAATAATAATTTCTTTTTTAAGTATGCATACACGGGGCACCTGGATGGCTCAGTGGGTTAAAGCTTGTGCCTTTGGCTCAGGTCATGATCCCAGCATCCTGGGATCGAGCCCCACATCGGGCTCTCTCTTCAGCAGGAAACCTGCTTCTCTTCCCCTCTCTCTGCCTGCTTCTCTGCCTGCTTGTGATCTCTGTCTGTCAAATAAATAAATAAAATATTTTTTTTAAAGTATGCATACAGATCAGTGGGATTTAACTGAGAGCCCAGAAATAAACCTCTTCATCTATGGTCCACTGAATTTTGACAAGGGTGGACAAAGGGGAGACAGAATGGTCTTTTCAATAAAGGGTGCTAAACAATCAGCTACCCATGTACAGAGGAATGGAACTGGACCCTTACCTCACACCACATATATACATTAACTCAAAATAAGTTAAATGCTTAAATGTAAGAGGTAAAATTATAAACCCTAGAAGAAACAAGTGGGGATAAAGCTTCATAACCTTGGATTTAGCAATGCTTTTAGATATGACACCAAAGCATAAGAAGGGAAAGAAAAAAATAGATAAAATAATCTCCTCAAAATTAAAAATCTGTCCCGGGTGCCTGGGTGGCTCAGTTGGTTAACCATCCAACTCCTAATTTTGGCTCAGATCATGATCTCAAGATCATGAGATTGAGCCCCACATCAGGCTCCATACTAAGTGTGGAGCCTGCTTAAGATTCTCTTTCCTTCTCCCTCTGCTTCTATTGACTTGCATACTCTCTCTCACTCACTCTTTTAAAAGAAATGTAAAGGGACGCCTGGGTGGCTCAGTTGGTTGGGTAGCTGCCTTCGGCTCAGGTCATGATCCCAGCGTCCTGGGATCAAGTCCCGCATCGGGCTCCTTGCTTGGCGGGGAGCCTGCTTCTCCCTCTGCCTCTGCCTGCCATTCTGTCTGCCTGTGCTCGCTCTCTCTCCCTCTCTCTCTGACAAATAAAATCTTTAAAAAAAAAAAATAAAAAAAAATAAAAGAAATGTAAAAAATTTAAAAATATTTGTACATCAGAAGGTACTATCCAGAAAGCATAAAGATAGCCCCCAGAATCGAAGGGAATATTTGTACATTATTTATCTAATGAGAATCTGTTGCCCAGAATATGTAAAAAGCTTTTACAACTCAACAAAAAGACAACCCCATTTTTAAAATGGACAAAGGACTTGGATACTGTATGATCCGTATGATCCCACTTGGGTGAGGTGTCTGGGACACAAAGCTGGATGTGGCTACAGGGGGCCAAGGGGAAAGGACAATGGGGAGTTGGTGTTTCATGCATACAGGCTCCCTCGGGGAGAATGAGAAAATTCTGGAGAATGATGTACAACCATGGGAACTCAGCTAAGGCCAGAGAATTGTGTACCTGAAGTGTTTTAAGGGGTCGATGTTCTTATGTTCAGTCACTGTGAAAAAGTGAATGAGGGACTGATGCATGTCACAATGCAGACAGACACTGAAAACAGCCCCAGTGACTAAGCCATATAGAAATACCACTCAGATGGGAACCATCTGTGCTCCTTAAGTCTATAAGGGTTACCCAAATAAGGGAAAGTCCTGGAAGAAGTTCCAGAAGAAGAAAACTGGATCCGAATGTAGAAGACATTTCCGACTGTCAGGCAGATGGTGACAGCTGAAGCAGGCCTGTGGTCTGGGTTCAAATGTGGGAACCACCACGATATCCTCACTTGGGGTTATGTGGTGGTTCCACAGGACACTGTCCCTGTTTGGAGTAAAATGCATCGAAATGGCCTGTTTGAAGTGGCAAACGTGGTAAAGAAATGACAGCTGTGGAGTCTGAGTGTGGAGATAAAGCATATTTGTGCTGCTGTGACAAGTTACTGCAGATTTGAAATCACCACAGAGTAAATGACTCTTCCAAACATCCACATTAGCACCGCGCCACAGAAGCAGAGAGGACATCAGACTTCAGGATGGAGGCCAAGCCCTCCCAGATCCAGTTCACCCACTGTGGAGAAGCCATTCGCCCTTGGAGGAGGCCACATGTTAGCAAGAGACTTGTGGGAGGATTAAATTGGGTGCCCCCATCTCTTGGGTGCAGTGGAAGCAGTGGGATTTGGAATTCCAATTCTCCACAATTCTCCACCACAGCCTGGTTAGGACTGTGAAAAAGCACAAAGGGAAGCCTCAATAAAGTGGACTGGGGACGCTAGAAGGGGAGGCTGGAAGGGGGCGCCTGGCGCTCAGTGCCCATTACAGACCCCACATTACAGCTCCCCATGGGAGAGACTCATCTGTTCCAGGCCCCATAGGGGAAGCTGGAGGGTTCATCTCCTACAAGAAATCCACCATCCCTGCAGCTCGGCCAGTGAGAATTCTCCATCCCCCTGAACCCCTGCCTTGCTCCAGTGAACTTTCCTTCCAAGCAACCCTCCCAACTTCTTCCTCCTTCTCGATGAAATAATGTTCCTCTCCTTTGTTTCTTGTACTTGCCTGTGATGTGCCCGTAGCTTGCTCATCCCAGATTGCAATTCTCTGCTATTCCCAAATAAACCCATTCTGCTGGCCAAATAACTGGCAGTTTGAGTTTAAGACAAACAGAACTAATAAATTCAAGAAACTTGCAAGGAACAAAATCAATATGCACAAATCAATTGCATTTATACATGCTCCAAAGGAACCATCGGAAAGACACTACGAACAATCTCATTTACTACTGCGTCCAAAAGAACAAGATACCTAGGAGTCCCCTGAAACAAGGGGGTGAAAAACCTGTCCTCTGACAGCCGTGGGACACTGATGACAGAGAGGGAGGGAGACACACGGAGACGGGAAGACACTGTGCTCAGGGAAGAACCGACACTGGGAAAATACCTACTCTCCCCAAAGCCGTCTACACGGTCTGCGCTGTCGCTCCCGAACTTCCAGACTCTGGACCAACCCTGATGAGGATGTGGGCATGGGAAGGATCTTGTGGGGCCAAGGCAGGGGGAGCATGAGCACCGAGGGGGACGGCCGCTCCCTGACTGCAGACTGTCTCAGGAGCCCCAGAAACCGAATCCACATGCGCACAAACACAGACGCAGGACCCAGGGCACTCATCCAAGCCCAGAAAAGGGGGACCTCGCAGCCCCATAAACAGCATCACGGAGGCCATGTCACCACACACACACAAAACCACAGAAGCCCCAGTGTCTACATAGCACACCCTTCCTCCGTGGGTTCTGAGACCACACACCCCCTTGCCAGTCCCCGCTGAGGTGGCTTCTCCTCACCTTCTCCAGCAGCCAGTCCTGAGGAGGTGAGACTGCTGTGCATGGCCCCACGTCCTCCACAGTGGGTCCTGTCAGTGTGGATGTGGGCCCACATCCTCCCCAGATTGTCCTGTCAGCGTGGGAGCAGTCCCACGCCCTCCAGAAGCCTCCACAGTGGGTCCTGAGGAGGCTGGCTCCTGTCCCAGCTGCGGCTGTGCAAGGCCAGGCTCAGGGCGGGAACTGGGGTCCTGCGCCATCTGCAGGCAGTGGAAGGCAGTGCAGGACTAGTGAAGCTCACCCTTCAAACGGAAGCACCTGCTCCCTCCCGGGGTCCAGCTGGAGCCATTTCATTCTGGAAATTCAAGCTGCATGGAGCCCAATATCCCCCAAATTCTCCAAAAATAGCTAAGGAAAAATGAATGGGAAACAATATGGAATGACAACAGTCCCTGACCCAAACGGTGGCACTGAACATGACCCTGGCCCTGACGCAGACCCACACTCTGACCTGCACTTGCTTTCAATCCTGGCCCTGACCCCTACCCAAGACCCTAACCCTAGCCCCCTACCCAAACAGTGTTCACAAGAATCAAAAGGTAGAAACTGCAAATATCCATCAGCAGGAAATGCGTAAACAAAGTGTGGTAAAGGGTTTCAACTGGATTCAGGTTCAGGTTTCAGCCAGAGTTCTAGATCAGGCTTTGGGGATAGCGTCAGGGTGAGGATTTAGAGTGAGGGTCAAGGGAACAGAGTTTAGGGCTTTAGGTTTATTATTTAGGGTTTAAGATCCAGGGCTTCTGGGATAAAGTTCAAGTTCAAATTTGGGGCTTGGGTTCATGCTGGGATTTGGGTTTGGGTTTGTGGCTCAGAGTTCTGGTTTAGGGTTTGGGTTCGTGGTTCAGGGCTTGGATCCAGGGCTCAGGTTCAGAGTTTAGGCTTTGGGTTCAATTTCAGGTTTGGGATTCAGGGCTCCAGTTTGGGCGTTAAGGTCAGTTTAGGTTTCAGTGTTAAAGTTAAGGGTTAAGATTAGGTTTAGAGATGACACATTTTCTTCAGTTGTCATCATGGACACAAAATTTCTATCTGAACTTTCTAAATCTGAAATGCATTTCATCTGGGTGTCAGGGGGTCATTTAGAATTTAAGCTCTCAATAACTCCCTACCTACAGCCTACTGATCCCAGAGTCTCTCAGTCACTGAGAATTCACTTTTCTCTTGGCTCAAACATACCCTTGGCAGAGAAGGGCAAGCAGCTCCAAAGTCAGGATGATTTCACAAGGTGTAGGGGTGTGAATCCAAATATTGTGGAGCTGTTCATGGAAAATGAAACAGGTAACAAATAATTGGTCAACTCCTGATTCTTCCACAATAACAAATACCAACTCTCCAATAGAATCTGATAATGTTCCCTAGGAAGACCTATGGTACACATTACCAATACTGAAAAAGGGCCCCCTCCCATACTTTAAACTAAGAATCACAGCAGGATACATCCTACTTTGTGTCAAAAATAAAATTTATTGGGACGCCTGGGTGGCTCAGTTGGTTGAGCGGCTGCCTTCGGCTCAGGTCATGATCCCAGAGTCCTGGGATTGAGTCCCACATTGGGCTCCTTGCTCGGCAGGGAGCCTGCTTCTCGCTCTGCCTCAGCCTGCCACTCTATCTGCCTGTGCTCGCTCTCGCTCTCGCTCTCTCTCTCTCTCTCTCTCTAACAAATAAATAAATAAAATCTTTAAAAAAAATAAATAAAATTTATTATTTGGCTGTTCCAGTGTACAATTTGTGGAAACACTGACAACATTTTCCCGTCTCGAATCCTCATCAACACACGAGTAAAATGCAGACAACGTAATGCACTGCTCATTGGAATACCAAGTACAAGGAGGGCTCTGAGAAGCAATAAAAAAGGTATCAAATATGAAACTCAGAAAAAGCACCCTTGATGGGCACTTAATGAGGATCCCTAACCATAGGTTCTAACATCTCATCCTATGGAAGTCACCCATAGAAATCATCAATAACAATAGACTGCTGACCACTGTAACCACCTCACCCTTGGCCTCTAGGTTTGTAATACACACTCCAACCGCTAGAGACACACTTCTCAGCAGCGGAATGGGATTTGCCCACTCCCAGGGGACCAACTCTTAGAGTAAAGCCAAAAAATTCCACTCCTTGGAAATCCCAGCCATTAGGGCACAGTCACAGAAACCACACCTAGAACTCAATAAAGGACAGACATCTCATCAAGCAGATGCTGCAGATCACCACCACTCCCATGAAACAACTCTACAGTGGACTCCAGGTCTGTACCCTGCCCAGGATTACATGGGGCACCACATTCTTCCAATACTCCATCCTCAGAACAAAATCATGACTGTCCTCATCAGTTCTGTGTGTAGGCTCACAGTGAGCCCTGCGAAAGCCAGACACCTTCTTGAGAGCACTCAGCCTCTCACGCCTATCCTAGCAGATGGAGGATGCTATCTCCCCGACTTCCATACCAACTAGAGAAGACTTGGAACAAGTCTTGCCACACTCCATGCAAAAGGCATATTCTTCATCTACAAAATGATGGACGCTGAAACACCAGGATTCCCCTTACCTTCTTAAACCTAGATAAGTTGGAGCTACAACTTGGTCAGAGCTATTATCCCCAACCCCCTACACACACACACACACACACACACACACACACACACACCCTTCCCTTGTGTACTCCAGATGAGTTTCCATCCACCTAGTTCATTCCCAGGCATGGTCTCTGCAGAGTACTACAGCAATACTGAGGGGCAGGGACTGAGGAGCTAGGTGTTAAGCCAGTACCTTCAACCACTTACTATCAGAAATTAATATTCATTTTATTAACAGTTGCATCACAGAAGATCTTGCCACCATGACCATTAAAAAAGTCAAGAACTGAGGTCTTAACAACCTATGCCAATCTCCATGTCTCCACTTCCTGGCTCCAGAGATTGACTCATAAATGAGCATATGACCTGGTCCCAGCAAAGGAGGGAGAAACTTTAAGTCTTAGCCTGTAGAGCCAAGCACGAGGTGGACCACCCAAGCCAGGGACTTCTCCATTGCGACTGCACAAGTGGCCTAGGCCAGGCCCACGCCAGTGCCACAAAGGGCCCAGGAAGCCAGGTGCTCCATAACATTGGTGAGGGCTAAATCAGACTCATCCCGAAGCCCACACATGCCAGATCCTCAGCTGACTCAAGAGAACCCTAAATGGTTCTATCTAAATGCTCATGGTCTGGGCCTCAAGAAGATGAGCATCTGTGTGGTATATAACCCACAGGATAGACCAGCCAGGCTATAGGGACTGACTAAGCCAAACAATACCTACAAGGAATTCAACCACAGACAAACCTGTTGTGGGAAGCTCGAGGCCTACAGAGAAATAGGGAAGGGGGAGAGAATTACTAAGGGTGAGAATTACTAAGGCCTTCATTGCTGGCCAATCTCACTATCATCTTTTATTCCTTTCACGTGCAGGGGCCGGGGTCAGGCAGAATTGATACCAGTGTCTTCCCACTCTTCCACTGGAAAAGAAGAGCGCTCTCCCCCATCATCCATCATGTTGCAGATCTGGGGTGTGGGAAACTACCACCCATGGGCCAAATAGACCTCCCCCCTTATTCTCGCAAACAAGTGTGAGAGCACGTGAAGACCCAGGGGCCTGAGAAAGGGCTATTACTATGGAATCTATTCAGGTCTACTTAGGAGACAAGGATGGCTTCTATTCCACTTCTTTTCAGCAAGAACTTGTGTCAATTGACAGCACTGAATCCATGCCAATAAAACAGTGCAAAATGGTGCAGCTCAGAGGAAATCAAAGGAGAATTAACAGCCTCCAGAAGCAGAGAAAGAGCCACACCCAGGAACAAAGAAGATGTACCATGAAGGCTCTGCTCAGGCCAACTGACATTACTGTAGATCCTCTGGAGCTGAAATGCCCCCAGCGCCCCTGGGGGTCGTGGGTCAGGCCCAGCGCACACCCTGACGCTGCCCTGTTGGAACCCTTGATGAGCCTCCTGGCCCCTTCCTCCACGAGACACCCCCTACCCCCTGACGACTCCAGCCTGATTTTGGAACTCCCATTCCCCTTTCTGACCCCATTGTTTGCTTTTCCCATCACTGCCATCATACAGAGTACATTGAACTACTTACTAAACTGTCATTTACATGTTTTTTGTCATGTGTGCTGTGAAATGACATCTACCCTGGTGGAGAATCCCTTGTCACATTGCCTGACTTCACTGTGCCCTCACAGTGTCATAGGGCTAATGTCCTGGGCAAGGTCCTTACTAAGCAGGCTCAGCGGTTGCAGTGAAGGCCTAACCCAGGCACTGCTATTTTTGTGAAAGTAAAGCAGCAGAGCCAAAACCTTGATTTGGGTTCAGAATTGCTCATGGCCCCTCAGCCACATCAGATGGCCTGGGGGCACACCCTGAGGACACTTGCTAGTCCAGTGTTGCCCTGGGGAATCTCCATGGAACAGACATTGTGTCCAATGGGGGAACTAAATAGGAGTGGGGACAATGGGAGTCAGAACTCCTGAGAGAGAATCCATCTCGAAGACACCCCAGAACTTAAAAACATATTAAAATAAATCTACCCCACGACCCAGCAATCACACTACTTGGTATTTACCCCAAAGATACAGATTGAGTGAAAAGTAGTGGCATCTGCCCCCCAGCGTTCATTGCAGCATTATTCACTCTAGCCAAAATATGGAAAGAGCCCAGACGTTCATGGACAAATGAATGGATAAAGAAGATGTGGTTCATATCTACAATGGAATATTATTCAGCCATCAGAGAGGATGAAGACGTACGTCACATCCACCTGGCTGGAACTGGAGGGTATTATGCTCAGTGAAATAAGTCTATCAGAGAGACTCACAAATGGCCAACAGTCCATGAAAAATGCTCCACATCAGTTCTCATCAGGGAATTCAAAACCACAATGAGCTACCACCTTCCAGCAGTTAGAATGGCTAAAATTAACAGGACAGGAAACAAAAACTGTTGTAAAGGATGTGGAGAAAAGAGAACCCTCTTACACCGTTGGTGGGAATGCAAGCTGGTGCTGTCCCTCTGGAAAACAGCATGGAGGTTCCTCAAAAAGTTAAAAGTAGGGCTGCTCTATGACCCAGCAATTGCACTCCTGGGTATTTACCCCGAAGATACAGATGTAGTGAAACAAAGGGGTACATGCTCCCCAATGTTCATGGCAGCATTGCCCATAAGAGCCAAACTGTGGAAGGATCTGAGATGTCCTTCAATAGAGGAATGGATAAAGAAGATGTGGTCCAGGGGCACCTGGGTGGCTCAGTGGGTTAAGCCGCTGCCTTCGGCTCAGGTCATGATCTCAGAGTCCTGGGATCGAGCCCCGCATCGGGCTCTCTGCTCAGCAGGGGGCCTGCTTCCTCCTCTCTCTCTGCCTGCCTCTCTGCCTGCTTGTGATCTCTCTGTCAAATAAATAAATAAAATCTTTAAAAAAAAAAAGAAGAAGATGTGGTACATACATACCATAGAATTTTACTCAGCCATCAGAAGGGATGAATGCCATAATTTGCATTGACATAGATGGAACTGGAGGGCGTTTTGCTAAATGAAATCAGTCAAGCAGAGAATCACAATTATCATATGGTTTCATTCATATGGGGAACACAAAGGACTACAGGGGAAGGGAGAGAAAACTATATGGGAAGAAATTAGAGATGGAGACAAACCATGAGAGACTCTTAATCATAGGAAACAAATGAGGAGAGGTGGGGGGGGGGGTAACTGGGTGATGGGTATCAAGGAGGAGACATGTGGTGATGAGCCCTGGGCGTTATAGGCAACTAAAGAATCGTTGACCATTACATCAAAAACTGTACTTTGGCTAACTGAATTTAAATTAAAAACTGAAAGAAAAGAAAAACTTGAAAGAAAGAAAGATGAACTATTACAACGAATACCACAAAAATACAAAGGATCATAAGAGAGTACTATAAGCAAATAGAAGCCAACACCTTGGGCAACCTAGGAGAAATGGATAAGCTCATAACAACAACCTAAAAAGATTGAACCATAAAGGAAAAAAAAATCTAAACAGACTGATCTCTAGTAAAAAGGATTGATTTGATAATCAATTCCTCCCAAGAAACAAATGCCCAAGAGCAGACAGTTTCACTGAGGAGTTCAACCAGATGGTAGAAGAATTAATATCAACCCTTGTCAAGTTGTTTAAAAGAGAGGAGAGGAGGGTATATGTCCAAACTCATTTTATGAAGGCAGCATTACTCTGCTACCAAAACAAGACAAGAATGCTACAAGAAAAGCAGAGGCCAATAGCCCTCATGAATAGAGATGCAAAAATCCTCAACAAATTATTGGCAAAATTAAATCAACAATACATCAGGAGAATAACACAACACGATCCAGGGGGATTTATTCCAGGGATGCAAGGATGATTCCACATCTGCGCATCCACCAATGGGATGGACCACCTTAACAAAATAAGATAAAAATCCTAGGGTTGTTACAATAGGTGCAGAAAGAACACTTGACAAGATTCAATATGCATTTATGGTAAACACTCTAAACCATCTGGGTATTGAGGGAACATACCTCAACCAAAGGGCCTATATACAAAACCTACAGCTGACTTTATACTCAAGGGTGAAATGCTGAAAACGTTTTCACTACGATCAAGAACAAGAGAAAGATGCCCACTCTTAGCACGTTCATTCTTCATAGTATTGAAAGCCCTAGCCAAACCATTTAGACAAAAAAAAAAAAAAAAAGATATGAAATCTAAATAGGAAAAGAAAATGGTCACTATTTGCGGATGACATGATACTATACGTAGAAATCCCTAAAGAGTTCACACACACACACAGTTAGCATAAACAAATTCAGTAAAAGTTGCAAAGTCAATATACAGAGACATGTTGCATTTCTTTTTTTAAGAAATGGGTGCCTGGGTGGCTCAGTGGGTTAAGCCTCTGCCTTTGGCTCGGGTCATGATCTCAAGTCCTGGGATCGAGCCCTGCATCAGGCTCTCTGCTCAGCAGGGAGCCTGCTTCCCCCTCTCTCTCTGCCTGCTTCTCTGCCTACTTGTGATATTTCTCTCTGTGTCAAATAAATAAATAAAAACTTTTTTTAAGAAAAAGAATGTATTTATTTAGGGGTGGTGAGAGGCAGATGGCAGAGGAGTAGCAAACTGAAATGACATCAGATATATATATGTGTGTATATATATATATACACACACACACACATATATATACAGACATATATATGTATATATATATATATATACCAGTCATATGTATGTGTGTATATGTACATGTATATACATGTACATATATGTGTGTATATACACACACGCACATACATATGACTGGTGTATATATATGACATATATATATATATATATATATATATATATATATATACACACACACACACATATGACTGGTGAATAGAACAGAGCCACCCACTTGATTCTGCATGTATTTTGTATATGTATATGTATGTCATATATGTATATATGACATAGTCATATATGTATATATGACATAGTCATATATATGTTTTTTAAGATTTTATTTATTTGACAGACAGAGATCACAAGTAGGCAGAAAGGAAGCAGGCTCCTTGCTGAGCAGAGAGCCCAATGCAGGGCTTGATCCCAGGACCCTGAGATCATGACCCGAGCCAAAGGTAGAGGCTTTAACCCTCTGAGCCAACCAGGCACCCCAATTTTTTATTTTTTATTTTTATTTCTTTTTTCCCCCTTTCTTCTTCCGGGCTTTGGATCTCTTCTGATTTGGTTAGCATACATTTTTCTGGGATCTTTGCCACACTTTTAGCATTTTATTCTCTCGTTCATGTATTCTTATCTGGATAAAATGACAAGACAGAAAAACTCACCACAAAACAAAAGAACAAGAGGCAGTACTGACAGCTACAGACCTAATCAATATGGATATTGGTAATATAGTCAGGACTAGAGTTCAGAATGACAATTCTCATCGAATTCTGGGATCAAAAGAGGCATGGAAGATATCAGAGAAACCCTTTCTGGAGTAATAAAATCCCTTTCTGAAGAAATAAAAGAACTAAAATCTAACCAAGTTGAAATAAAAAAAAAAACTATTGAGGTGCAATCAAAAATGGAGGCTCTTACTGCTAGGATAAATGAGGCAGAAGAGAGAATTAGTGATATAGAAGACCAAATGATGGAGAATAAAGAAGCCAAGCAAAAGAGAGACAAGAAACTACTGGACCATGAGGGGAGAATTCGAGAGATAGGTGATACCATGACATGAAACAATATTAGAATAACTGGGATTTCAGAAAAAGAAGAAAGAGAGAGAGGGGCAGAAGGTATATTGGAGCAAATTATAGTAGAGAATTTCCCTAATTTGGCAAAGGAAAAAAAGCATCAAAATCCAGAAGGCACACAGAATCCCCCTCAAAATCAATAAAAATAGGTCCACACCCTGTCCTCTAATAGTAAAACTTACAAGTCTTAGTGACAAAGAGAAAATCCTGAAAGCAGCTTGGGACAAGAAATCTGTAACATACAATGGTAGAAATATTAGATTGGCAGCAGACTTATCCACAGAGACCTGGCAGGCCAGAAAGAACTGGCATGATATATATATTCAGAGCACTAAATGAGAAAAATATGCAGCCAAGCATACTATATCCAGCTAGACTATCATTGAAAATAGAAGGAGAGATAAAAATCTTCCAGGACAAACAAAAACTGAAAGAATTTGCAAACACCTAACCAGTCCTACAGGAAATATTGAAAGTGGTCCTCTAAGCAAAAAGAGAGCCCAAAATTAGTAGACCAGAAAGTAACAGAGACAATATACAGTAACAGTCACCTTACAGGCAATATGATGGCACTAAATTTTTATCTTCCAATAGTTACCCTGAATGTAAATGGGCTAAATGCCCCAATCAAAAAACACAGGGTATCAGAATGGATAAAAAAAAATCAATATGCTGTCTACAAGAAACTCATTTTAGACCCAAAGACACCTCCAGATTTAAAGTGAGGGTGTGGAAAACAATTTACCATGCTAATGGACATCAAAAGAAAGCTGAGGTGACAATCCTTATATCAGACAAATTAGATTTTAAACCAAAGACTATAATAAGAGATGAGGAAGGACACTATATCATATTTAAAGAATCTGTCCAACAAGAAGATCTAACAATTTTAAATATCTATGCCCCTAACATGGGAGTGGTCAACTATATAAACTAATTAATTACAAAATCAAAGAAACACATCGACAGTAATACAATAATAGTAGGAGACTTTAACACCCCCCTCACTGAAATGGACAGATCATCCAAGCAAAAGATCAACAAGGAAATAAAGGCCTTAAGTGACAGACTGGACCACATGGACATCACAGATATATTCAGAACATTCCATCCCAAAGCAACAGAATACACATTCTTCTCTAGTACACATGGAATATTCTCCAGAATAGATCACATCCTGGGTCACAAATCGGGTCTCAACCAGTAGCAAAAGATTGGGATCATTCCCTGCATATTTTCAGACCACAATGCTCTGAAGCTAGAACTCAATCACTAGAGGAAAGCTGAAAAGAACTCAAATACGTGGAGGCTAAAGAGCATCCTACTAAAGAATGAATGGGTCAACCAGAAAATTAAAGAAGAATTGAAACAATTCATGGAAACAAATGAAAATGAAAACACAACTGTTCAAAATCTTTGGGATGCAGCAAAGGCAGTCCTGAGAGGAAAGTATATAGTGATACAAGCCTTTCTCAAGAAACAAGAAAGGTTTCAAGTACACAACCTAAACCTACACCTAAAGGAGCTGGAGAAAGAACACCAAAGAAAGCCTAAAGCCATCAGGAGAAGATAAATAATAAAGATCAGAGCAGAAACCAATGAAATAGAAACCAAAAGAACAGTAGAACAGATCAATGAAACTGGGAGCTGGTTCTTTGAAAGAGTTAATAAGATTGATAAACCCCTGGCCAGACTTACCAAAGAAAAGAAAAAGGACCCAAATAAATAAAATCATGAATGAAAGAGGAGAGATCACAACCAACACCAAAGAAATACAAACAATTATAAGAACATATTATGAGCAACTATATGCCAGCAAATTTGACAATCTGGGAGAAGTTGATGCATTCCTAGAAACATATAAACTACCAAAACTGGGGTGCCTTAGTGGCTCAGTGGGTTAAAGCCTCTGCCTTTGGCTCAGGTCATGGTCTCAGGGTCCTGGGATTGAGCCCTGCATCGGGCTCTCTGCTCAGTAGGGAGCCTGCTTCCTCCCTCTCTCTCTGCCTGCCTCTACACCTACTTGTGATCTCTGTCTGTCAAATAAATAAATTAAATATTTTTAAAATAAAAATTTAAAAAAAACGACCAAAACTGAACCAGGAGGAAAGAGAAAACCTGGACAGATCCATAAACAGTAAGAAGATTGAAGCAGTCATCAAAAATCTCCCAACAAACAAGAGCCCAGGGCCAGACCGCTTCCCACAGGAATTCTACCAAACATTTAAAGAAGAATTAATACCTATTCTTCTGAAACTGTTCAAAAAAAATAGAAATGGAAAGAAAACTTCCCAACTCATCTTCTGAGGCCAGCATTACCTTGATCCCAAAACCAGACAAAGACCCCATCAAAAAAGAATTACAGACCAATATCCTTGATGAACACAGATATGAAAATTCTCCCAAAAATACTAGCCAATAGGATCCAACAGTACATTAAAAGAATTATTCACCACGACCAAGTGGGACTTATTCCTGTGCTGCAAGTTTGGTTCAACGTCTGCAAATCAGTCAATGTGGTACAATATATTAATAAAAGAAAGAAAAGAACCATATGATACTCTCAATAGATGCTGAAAAAGCATTTGACAAAGTACAACAGCTTTTCTTTTTTTTTTTAATAATTTTTTTATTTTTTATAAACATATATTTTTATCCCCAGGGGTACGGGTCTGCGAATCGCCAGGTTTACACACTTCACACTTCACTTTACAGCACTCACCATAGCACATACCCTCCCCAATATCCATAACCCCACCCCCCTCTCCCAACCACCTCCCCCCATCAAACCTCAGTTTGTTTTGTGAGATTAAGAGTCACTTATGGTTTGTCTCCCTCCCAATCCCATCTTGTTTCATTTACTCTTCTCCTACCCCCTTAACCCCCCATGTTGCATCTCCTCTCCCTCATATCAGGGAGATCATATGATAGTTGTCTTTCTCCGATTGACTTATTTCGCTAAGCATGATACCCTCTAGTTCCATCCACGTCGTCGCAAATGGCAAGATTTCATTTCTTTTGATGGCTTACAGCAGCTTTTCTTGATTAAAACTCTTCAAAGTGTAGGATAGCGGGTACATACCTCAGTATCATCAAAGCCATCTATGAAAAACCCACAGAGAATATCATTCTCAATGGGGAAAAACTGAGAGCTTTTCTCCTAAGGTCAGGAACATGGCAGTTTTGTCCACTATCACCACTATTATTCAACATAGTACTAGAAGTCCTAGCCTCAGCAATCAGACAACAAAAAGAATTAAAAGGCATCCAAATCAGCAAAGAAGTCAAACTCTCACTCTTTGCAGATGATATGATACTTTATGTGGAAAACCCAAAAGACTCCACTCCAAAACTGCTAGAACTTGTACAGGAATTCAGTGAAGTGTCAGCATATAAAATCAATGCACAGAAATCAGTTGCATTTCTTTACACCAATGACAAGACAGAAGAAAGAGAAATTAAGGAGTCAATCCCATTTACAATTGCACCCAAAACCATAAGATACCTAGGAATAAACCTAACCAAAGAGGCAAAGAATCTGTACTCGGAAAACTATAAAGTACTCATGAAAGAAATTGAGGAAGACACAAAGAAATGGGAAAACGTTCCATGCTCATGGACTGGAAGAACAAATACTGTGAAAATGTCTAAGCTACCTAAAGCAATCCACACATTTAATTCAATCCCTATCAAAATATCATCAATTTTTTTCAAAGAAATGGAACAAATAATCCTAAAATTTGTATGGAACCAGAAAAAAAAACAAATAGCCAGAGGAATGCTGAAAAAGAAAGCCAAAGTTGGTGGCATCACAATTCCAGACTTCAAACTCTATTACAAAGCTGTCATCATCAAGACAGTATGGTACTGGCACAAAAACAGACACATAGATGTATGGAACAGAATAGAGACCCCAGAAAGGGACCCTCAACTCTATGGTCAACTAATTCAACAAAGCAGGAAAGAATGTCCAATGGAAAAAAGATAGTCTCTTCAACAAATGGTGTTGGGAAAATTGGACCATATGTAGAAGAATGAAATGGGACCATTTCCTTACACCATACACAAAAAATAGACTCAAAAGGAGGAGGGGGCAAGATGGCAGAGTAGTAGGAGATGCTGTTTCAACCACTCACCTAAATTAAACTGATTATCGACCAAAGCACTCTGATAACCCATGAAATCAGCCTGATGTTAGAATACACACTTCTGGATCTCTATGGGGGCAGAAGACTCCAGTGGACAGGTAAAGTGGAGTGGGAACATCAGACTGATATCAGAAGATAAACAAAAGTGGAAGGGAGCCCCCAGAAGTGACCCATTGGAAAGTAATACCCCAATACTCCCAATATGAGAGTGCCCTGTGATTGGGAACCAGCATTAACTTGGAGTCTGGTTAAAAGCACTCAAAAAGAGCAAAAGATCTTAAGGAGAAATTGGTGGAATTGGGCGGTTTGGAACACAGGCTTAAGCCCACGGACCCAGGACGGCCACCGCTGGCGCTGTGCCAGAGAGTGCAGCAAAGAAGCCAGGCCTTGGTCCCTGAGCTGCTGGCACGCATGAGAGTGTCTGGTGTGGACGCCACCTGGCACTGTCTTGAGCCACAGCCTTTTGCACTCTGCACATGTGCTGCGAGACTGGGGTCTGAGTCCCGCTCCACCCCCTTCCCTGAGAGAAGTCCATGCAGGTGCTAGCTGGTGCTCTCTAGGACCCGTGAGAGTCTGAACATTCCCAGCCCAGGCCAGCATGAAAATCTCAGCATGCTGTCTCCAGTTAGGACCTCTCTGGTGGTCTGGACCTGCCCAGTCAGCCGTGGTGGAGGCAGCCACTGGAAGCCAGCTCTCTGGACTAGTACTTCTCATGGTTTTGGTAGCACTGGGGTACAAGCGGGAGCTCTTGCAACCCCTGAGACTGTGGCTGGGGTCGTGTTCTGCCTGTGGGAGGTGCTCTAGAGTTTATGTGCTCTGGAACACCCAGAGGGGAACAGACTGAGGCTTCTCTCTGAGACAGAGTTTGCTTTCCTCTAAACCTCTAAAGAACTGCACAAAGCTGCCAAGGGGAGGGAAAAGGGGGGGGGGACCTCCAGAGAACAAAAGCCTGAAAAAACAATTTCCTCAGAGCCCAGCCCCTTAATAGGGGGCAGGAAGACTCAACTCTAGCAAAACTGCCTGAAAAACCACGTTGCAGGCCCCTCCCCCAAAAAGCCAGCCAAAAACAAAAACAAAACACAAGAGGACAACCACCACAGGGTCCGCATAAAACTCTAAAACCCCAATATCAGGGGAAAATAGGATATTAAGCTCCTGGTATTGCCCTAAATCCTGTATACTTCATAGGTACAACTTTTATTTTTAATTCATTCCCACTATTCTTGTTCTTTTTAATTTTTTATAATTTTTAACCTATTTACCATCACAATGAGAGGTTTAGTACAACAAATTCCATAATAACCCTTTAACTTGAACTTTTTTGATACATATACCTGTGTTTTTCTTTTGTTTTTCTATTTTTTTTAATATTTATATAGAGATAAACTTCAAGATAATCCTCTTTTCCCTGTCAATACTACCCATATATTTAAACCAGTTTAAATCCCCCTTTATCTCGGGAAAGTTGAGTCCTTTAATAAAGATATAAAGATACACCTAGGAAGAATCAAAATAACCTTCCTCACCCACACTGAGAATTTATAACCACCCTCCCATCTTTTTCTTCTGTCAGTGTTTCTGTGTATTTGTTTTTGTTCTGGTAGTATATAAATCTTATACTTAGGGTTCATTTTGGCTGGGTTCTTTTTTCTTTTCCTTGTCATTTACTTTTCTCAGTCTTTTTGTTTGTCTGTTTTTGTTTGTATACTTTATAAATCTTACCTTTGGGGGCCATTTGGGCTGGGTTTTATCTTTTATTTTTTTTCTTTTTTTCCTCTCTCTCTCTCTTTTTCTTTTTTCTTTCTTTTTGGTGGGGACTCCCAATTGCTCAGAAGCATTCCAGGGTGCACCTTGCCTGGACCACAGTTGATACATTCAGCTACACATCCCCTCAACCATCTCTCACCAAAATGACTAAGAAGAGGAATGACCAATAGAGGAAAAATTCAGAGACTGTGCCCTCTCCATCAGAGCTATTGGATATGGACATAAATAATATGTCTGAAATGGAATTCAGGCTAACAATTATCCAGGCAATGGCTAGGTTGGAGGAAGCTATTAATGACAAAATGGAATTGATTAGGGCAGAAGTGAAAGCCACCAGGGAAGATGTTAACAATGCTATCAGTGAGTTCCAATCTAGTCTAAATTCTATAACAGCTAAGGTAATTGAGGCAGAAGATAGAATTAGTGATCTAGAGGACAAACTGATAGAGAAAAAGGATCAGGAGGAGGTCTGGAACAAACAGCTTAGAAGCCATGAAAACAGAATTAGGGAAATAAATGACACCATGAAATGCTCCAACTTCAGAATTATTGGAATCCCTGAGGGGGAGGAGAAAGAAAGAAGACTAGAGGATATAGTTGAACAAATTCTCCATGGAAGTTTTCCCATTCTGGGGGATAGAACCAGTGTTCTTGTCCTAGAGGCAGAAAGATCTCCCCCCAAGATCATAGAATCTAGAAAGACCTCGAGACACCTGATTGTGAAAATGATTAATCATAATTTTAGACAGGAGCTCTTGAAAGCAGCTAGGGGGAAGAGATTCCTTACATACAAGGGAGGCCCATCAGAATAACGTCAGACCTGTCCACAGAAACCTGGGAAGCCAGAAGGGGCTGGCAAAATGTATTCAGGGCACTAAATGAAAAGAATATGCAGCCAAGAATACTTTATCCAGCAAGACTGACATTCAAAATGGATGGAGAGATAAAGAGCTTCCAAGACCAGCAAGGTTTAAAAGAGTATGTGACCACCAAGCCAGCACTACAAGAAATATTAAAGGGGGTTCTAGTAAAGAGGAAAAAACCCAAGAATGTCACTGAACAGAAATTTATGGAGATAATCTATAGAAACAATGACTTCACAGGTAACACGATGTCAATAAAAACGTATCTCTCAATAATCACTCTGAACATGAATGGCCTAAATGCACCCACAAGGCGTCACAGGGTTGCAGGTTGGATAAAACAACAGGACCCATCCATATGTTGTCTACAATAGACCCATTTTGAACCTAAGGATACATCCAGACTGAAAGTGAAAGGATGAAGAAGCATCTTTCATGCCAATGGGCCTCAAAAGGCAGCTGGTTTAGTGATTCTCATATCAGATAAATTAGATTTTAAACTGAAGACTGTAGTTATAGATACAGAAGGACACTACATCATTCTCAAAGGGTCTATTCACCAAGAAGACCTAACAATTGTAAATATTTATGCCCCCAATATGGGAGCAGCCAACTACATAAGACAACTGTTAATCAAGATAAAGAGTCATATTGATACAAATACATTAATAGTAGGGGATCTTAACATGCCCCTCTCAGTAATAGACAGATCATCCAAGCAGAAAAGCAATAAAGAAACAAGAGCATTGAGTGACACATTGGACCAGATGGACCTCATAGATATATACAGAACATTCCACCCAAAAACAATAGAATACTCATTCTTCTCCAGTGCACATGGAACTTTCTCCATAATAGACCACATAGTGGGTCACAAATCAGGACTCAACCAACACCAAAAAATTGAGATTATTCCCTTCATTTTCTCAGATCACAATGCTTTGAAACTGGAGCTCAACCACAAGAAAAAGTTTGAAGGAATTCAAACACCTGGAAGCTAAAGACCACCTTGCTTAAGAATGCTTGGATCAACCAGGAAATCAAAGAACTTAAATAATTCACAGAAACCAATGAGAATGAAGACACTTCAGTCCAAAACCTATGGGATACAGCAAAGGCAGTCCTAAGGGGGAAATACATAGCCATCCAAGCCTCCCTCAAAAAAAAAACTGAAAAATCCAGAATACACCAGCTGTCTTCACACCTTAAAGAACTGGAGAATCAACAACAAATTAAGCCAAGCCCACACACAAGAAGGGAAATAATCAGGATAGAGCAGAGATCAATGAGATGGAAACTAGAGATACAGTAGAACACATCAATGAAACTAGAAGCTGATTTTTTGAAAGAATCAATAAGATCGATAAACCATTGGCCAAACTAATCCAAAAGAAAAGAGAGAAGACCCAAATTAATAAAATTATGAACGAAAATGTAGAGATCACAACAAACACCAAGGAAATAGAAACAATCATCAGAAATTATCAACATTTATATGCCAATAAGTTAAGCAACCTAGAAGAGATGGATTCATTCCTGGAAAACTATAAACTTCCAAAACTGAATCAGGAAGAATTGACAACCTGAATAGACCAATATCTAGTAATGAGATTGAAGCAGTGATTAAAAACCTCCCAAAAAACAAGAGCCCAGGACCTGACGGACTCCCTGGGGAATTCTACCAAACTTTCAAAGGAGAATGATAGCTCTTCTTCTGAAGCTGTTTTAAAAAATTGAAGGAGAAGGAAAACTTCCAGACTCTTTTTATGAAGCCAGCATTACCCTGATCCCCAAACCAGACAAAGACCCCACTAAAAAGAAGAATTTCAGACCAATATCCCTGATGAATATGGATGCTAAATTCTCAACAAGATCCTAGCTAATAGGACCCAACAGTACATTAAAAAGATTATCCACCATGACCAGGTGGGATTTATCCCTGGGTTGCAAGGCTGGTTCAACATTCACAAATCAATCAATGTCATAGAACAAATTAATAAGAAAAGAGAGAAGAACCACATGGTCCTCTCAATTGATGCAGAAAAAGCATTTGACAAAATCCAGCAGCCATTCCTGATTAAAACACTTCAAAGTATAGGGATAGAAGGAACATTCCTGAACTTCATAAAATCTATCTATGAAAAACCCACAGTGAATATCATCCTCAATGGGAAAAAGCTGACAGCCTTCCCTTTGAGATCAGGAACACGAAAAGGATGCCCACTCTCACCACTCTTGTTCAACATAGTATTAGAAGTCCTAGCGACAGCAATCAGACAACAAAGAGAAATAAAAGGTATTCAAATTGGCAATGAAGAACTCAAACTCTCTCTCTTTGCAGATGACATACTTTATATGGAAAACCCAAAAGACTCCATCCCCAAACTACTATAACTCATACAGCAATTCAGTAATGTGGCAGGATACAAAATCAATGTACAGAAATCAGTTGCTTTCTTATACACTAACAATGAAAATACAGAAAGGGAAATTAGAGAATTTATTCCATTTACTATAGCACCAAGAACCATAAGATACCTGGGAATAAACCTAACCAAAGAGGTAAAGGATCTGTACTCAAGGAACTACAGAACACTCGTGAAAGAAATCAAAGAAAACAAAAAAGATGGAAGACCATTCCATGCTCATGGATTGGAAGAATAAACACTGTTAAAATGTCTATACAGCCTAGAACAATCTATACTTTCAATGCCATTCCGATCAAAAATCCATGGCTATTTTTCAAAGAGTTGGAGCAAACAATCCTAAAATTTGTATGGAAACAGAAGAGACCCCAAATTGCTAAGGAAATGTTGAAAAAGAAAAACAAAACTGGGAGCACCACGTTGCCTGATTTCAAGCGTTACTACAAAGCTGTGATCACCAAGACAGCATGGTAGTGACACAAAGACTGACACATAGACCAGTGGAACAGAGTAGAGAGCTCAGATGTGGACCATCAGCTCTATGGTCAAATAATCTTCAGCAAAGCAGGAAAAAATATACAGTGGAAAAAATACAGTCTCTTCAATAAATGGTGCTGGGAAAATTGGACAGCTATGTGTAGAATGAAACTCGACCATTCTCTTAGATCATACACAAAGATAAACTTGAAATGGATAAAAGACCTCAATGTGAGGCAGGAATCCATCAGAATCCTAGAGGAGAACATAGGCAGTAACCTCTTTGACATTGGCCACAGCAACTTCTCTCAAGATATGTCTCCAAAGGCAAAGGAAACAAAAGCAAGAATTAATTTTTGGGACTTCAAGATCAAAATCTTCTGCACAGCAAAGGAAATAGTCAATAAAACAAAAAGGCAACCCACAGAATGGGAGAAGATATTCGCAAATGACAATACAGACAAAGGGCTGATATCCAGGATCTATAAAGAACTCCTCAAACTCAACACACACAAAACAGATAATCATGTCAAAAAATGGGCAGAAGACATGAACAGACACTTCTCCAACGAAGACATACAAATGGCTAACAGACACATGAAAAAATGTTCATCATCGCTGGCCATCGGGGAGATTCAAATCAAAAAACCACAATGAGATACCACCTCACACAAGTCAGAATGGCTAAAATTAACAAGTCAGGAAGTGACAGATGTTGGCAAGGTTGTGGAGAAAGGGGAACCCTCTTACACTGTTGATGAGAATGCAAGTTGGTGCAGCCATTCTGGAAAACAGTATGGAGGTTCCTCATAAGGTTGAAAATAGAGCTACCCTATGACAAAACAACTGCACTACTGGTAGGGTATTTACCTCAGTGATGTAAAGGTAGTGATCTGATGGGGCAGCTGCACTCCAATGTTTATAAGCAGCAATGTCCACAATAGGCAAACTATGGAAAGAGCCCAGGTGTCCTTCGACAGATAAATGGATAGAGAAGATGTATATGAAATCTTGCCATTTGCAAGGACATGGATGGAACTAGAGAGCACTATACTAAGCAAAATAAGTCAATCAGAGAAAGACAATTGTCATATGATCTCACTCTATGTGGAATTTAAGAAACAAAACAGAGGATGATAGAGGAAGAGAGGGAAATATAAAACAAAATGAAATCAGAGAGGGAGACAAACTGTAAGAGACTCTTAATCATAGGAAACAAGCTGAGGGTTACTGGAAGGGAGGATGGTGGGGGGATGGGGTACTAGGTGATGGAAGTTAAGGAGAGCACGTGATGTAATAAGCACTTGGTATTCTATAAGACTGATGAATCACTGACCTCTACCTCTGAAACTAATATAAAAAAGAAAGAAAAAGAAGAATAAAACTGGAGGTATCACAATCCCAGAATTCAAGATATACTACAAAGCTATACTAATCAAGAGTATGGTATTGGGGGGTGCCTGGGTGGCTCAGTGGGTTAAGCCGCTGCCTTTGGCTCAGGTCATGATCTCAGGGTCCTGCGATCGAGCCCCACATCGGGCTCTCTGCTCGGCAGGGAGCCTGCTTCCTCCTCTCTCTCTACCTGCCTCTCTGCCTGCTTGTGATCTCTCTCTGTCAAATAAATAAATAAAATCTTTTAAAAAAAAAAGAGTATGGTATTGGTGCAGAAATAGACACATAGGTCAGTGGAATAGAAAAGAGAGCCTAGAGATAAAGCCACAATTATATGGTCAACTAATCTCCAACAAATGAGGCAAGAATATGTAATGGGGAGAAGAGAGAGAGTCTCTTCAACAAATGATGTAGGACAACTGGTCAGCCACATGCAAAGGAGTGAGACTTGACTACTTTCTTACACCATACTCAAAAACTCAAAATACACCATACACTTAAAATGGACTAAAGACCTAAGCATGAGACCTGAAACCATAAAAATCCGAGAAGAGAGCACAGGCAGTAATTTCTCTGATATCATCCATAACAACATTTTTCTAGCTATGTCTCCTGAGGCAAGGAGAACAAAAGCAAAAATGAACTATTAGGACTCTAGCAAAAAAAAAAAAAAAAAAAAAAAAAAAAAAACAAGGTTCTGCACAGTGAAGGAAACAATTAACAAAACTAAAAGACACCATCCTGCTTGGAAAATGTTATTTGCAAATGACATATCTGATAATATCTAAAACATATAAAGAACTTATACAATTCAACACCAAAAAACCCCTCTAATCATCCAATTTAAAAGTGGGCAGGAGACATGAAGAGACATTTCTCCAAAGAAGACATATAGATGGCCAACAGACACACAGAAAGATGCTCAAAATCACTGATCATCAGGGAAATGCAAACTGAAACCACAATATCACCTCACACATGTCAAAATAGCTAAAATAATAAAACATGAGAACAAGTTGAAACAAGTGTTGGTGAGGATGTGGAGAGAGGGGAACCCTATTGCACTGTTGGCGGGAATGTAAACAGGGAGAGAGAGAAGCAGACTCCCCGCTAAGCAGGGAGCCTGACATGGGGCTCAATCCCTGGACCCCAAGATTGTGACCTGAGCCAAAGGCAGACACTTAACCAACTGAGCCACCCAGGTGCCCCTCCCATCATCTCACTTTCTTTTTTTTCTTCATCATTTTGTTTTCAATCTGCATGTGTCCTTAGTTCCAAAATGAGTCTCTTTAGGTAGTATATAGATGGGCCTTGCTTTCTTCACCCTGTGTCTTCTGATTGGAGCACTTAGTCCACTTACATTCAAAGTAATTACTGAGGGCGCCTGGGTGGCTCAGTGGGTTGGGCCGCTGCCTTCAGCTCAGGTCATGGTCTCAGGGTCCTGGGATCGAGTCCCGCATCGGGCTCTCTGCTCAGCGGGGAGCCTGCTTCCCTCTCTCTCTCTCTGCCTGTCTCTCTGTCTACTTGTGATCTCTCTCTGGCAAATAAATAAATAAAATCTTAAAAAAAAAGTAATTACTGATAGGTATGTACTTATTCCCATTTTGTTACTTGTTTTATGGTTGGTTTTACAGTTCTCTGTTCCTTTTTTCTCTTGCTTTTTTCTCTCATAGTTGGCTGGCTTTCTTTAGTGATATACTTGGATATCTTTATCAATATCTATCCATATCTATTATCAGTTTTTGATTTGTGGTTACCATTAGGTTTAAATATGACATCTCATCCATATAACACTCTATATGAAGTTGGTGGTCACTTAAGTTTGAAACCATTTTAAAGGCACTAAATTTTTACTCCTCTCCCCAGCACCTACATTTTCAGTTTATAGTGTCACACTTTACATCCTTTTATTTTGTGATACTTTACAAAGTATAATTTTATTTGTTAATAATTTTATTAATGTAAATTAATAATTTATTAATAATTAAAATTTTATAATTTTATTATTAATAATCCTGATACTTTTTAATATTGTTAATTATTTATTTATTTTCTGTTTTCTATTTTCATTTATTTATTTATTTATATTTATTATTATTATTAATACCTGATACTTTCATTTTGTGATACTTTATTTTTTCATACTTTACATCCTTTTATTTGACTGATTTTTATAGATACACTTAATTTTACTGCTTTTGTTCTTCCTAATTTTCTTACTTCTGCTTATGGTCATTCCATTCCATTCAAAGGGTTCCTTTAACATTCCTTCTTGTAAGGCTGGTTTGGGTTGCTGAATTCCTTTGACTTTGTCTGGAAAACTACTTCTCCTTCTATTCTGAATTATAGCCTTGCTGAATAGAGTATTCTTGGTTGCAGGGGTTTTTTCTTTCAGCACTTTGAATACATCATGTTGCTTTCTTCTGGCCTGCAAAGTTTCTGCTGAAGAATCAGCTAATAGCCATATGGGGTTTCCCTTGTATATAACTATTTTCTTTTCTCTTGCTGCTTTTAAAATTCTCCTTATCACTTCTTTTTGCTATTTGAATTACTATGTGTCTTGGTCTGGACCTCCTTGGGTTGATTTTCTTGGGGGCTCTTTGTGCCTCCTGAATCTGGATTGCTGTTTCCATCCTCAGACTCAGGAAGTTTTCAGCTATTATTTCTTCAAATATATTTTCTGCCCTCTTTTCTCTCTCTTCTCCTGGGATCCCTGTAATGTGAATGTTATTATGCTTGATGTTGTTGTTGAGTTCCCTTAATCTATTTTTATTTTTTATTATTCTTTTTTCTCTCTCCTGTTCAGTTTGATTGCTTTCCATTACTCTGTCCTCCAGGTTGTTGATCCATTTTTCTGCTTCCTTTAGTCTGCTATTTATTTCCCTCTAGTGTATTTTTGATTTCAGTTATTGAATTCTTCATCCCTGATTCATTCTTTTTTTCTATCTCATTGTTGAGGGTCTCACTGAGGTCCATGACTCTCTTCTCCAGTCCAGTGAGTATCTCTATGACCATTACTTTAAATTCTCTATTAGGCATATTACTTATCTCCATTTCATTTAGCTCTCTTGCTGTGATTTTGTCCTGTTCTTTCATTTGAGACATAGTCCTCTGTCTCTTCATCTTGACTAACTCTCTGCCTGTTTCTATGTGTTAGAAAAGTTGGCTACATGTCCTGAACTTAAATCATTGGCTTAATGAGGAAGAGATCCTGCAGTGCCGTACAGTGCAGTGTCCCCTGTTCACTAGAACCTGGTCCTCCAGGGTTATCTCCTATATGTGTTGCATATGTCCTACTGTTGCAGCTGAGCTACTTTTTCTTTCAGTACAGTCATCTGCAATGGCTCTCTTTGCCTGTCGTGGGCAGGATTTGGTCCCTGTGTAGTTAGTGGTACAGTCTGGAGCTGCCTTGGGCTGGAGTTCAGCCAGATCAGGCATTTGCTAGAGATGCAGTAGCACCAAACTGCAAGCTGCAGGGCACTTTATCTGTGTTTTCCCCTGAGAATGGGACAGTGCCTACAGTCAGACCAGATGTCTGCCCCAAGCCCACTGCTGGGGCTGTAGTCTGACTGGTCCTGTGTGGTTGTCCTCCCCTATCCTTGGGAAAGGAGTCACTTTGGAGTGGTGCTGGCCCCTGTTGGGACCACTTGCATACTGCTTGTGGAACTGCTTTGAATGGACTCCTGCTAAGGGAAGATTCATAGGAGAATGTGAGGGTTGAAGTGCATGATGTTAGCAAGGTTTGTGCCTGTCTGCTGGAGATACTTTAGAAAATTCCTGCCATCCTGCTGGAGGGGGCAGGCTTACAGAAGAGCATGGAGGTGGGGTACACAGTGCCAGCAAGCTCCCCACAGTTTTGCTACAGAAGGGAACCTGAAGCCACCTGGGGAAAACTCCTGCCTAGGCTGATATGGAGCAGGTGGATCCACAGAAGAGCACGGGCAGTTGGGCACACGGTTAGCAAGCTAGGTGGGGTGTATTCATGCTGTGCTGTTTCCCACAGGTGTCCCCATATCTAGGCTGGGGCTATACAGGGGAAGGAAATGGTGCTTGCCAGCAATTCTGTTGTTGAAGTCTTCTAAAGATCTCTGTCCCTCCAGCACACCTCTGAGATTAGTAAATAAATTTCCTTCCCATATACCCCAGGCATTTCTCAAACTGCTAGTTCTATGATCTGCCTTGATGGTGTTGTTTGTTGTGTTCTCTCTTTAAGAGCAAGGGCTGTTTCCTCATGCACTCCAGCTCTCCCAGAGCCCAGCCTGCTGATCTTTAAAGTTCCAGGTGTTAAGCCCTGCTGATGGTAAGAACTCTCAAATAATTGGGCCCTTCTGGTTTTCAGAGCAAAATGTTATGGGAATTCATCTTCCCAGTGTGGATTCCCTAAGCCTGGGTTGTCTATTGTGAGGTCTGTTTCTCTCCCTTCTCTGCACCTGCCCAGGATGTCTCTTCCTCCTGCAGTCTCACAGGTCAATTTGTCTCCCAACTGCATCTCCACCCTTCCTACCCTCTTTGACATGGTTTCTTCTCTACATTTAGCTGTGGAGAGTCTGTTCTGCCCATCTTTGTGTTCTTTTCTGGGTTAATTACGCTGATGTTGGTGTTATCTAGTTGTATCCATGGGATGAAGTGAGCTTAGGATCCTCCTATTCCACCATCTTCCCCAGAAGTTGAGCTTTTTTCATTTTTATAAATGGCTTTTTAAAAGAGTTATTTGTTTTTAGAGAGAGGTGGGTAGAAGGAGCAGAAGAGGGAGCGAATCCTCAAGCAGACTCCCCACTGAGCATGGAGCCCAAGGCAGGGCTGGCTCACAGGATCCTGAGATCATAACCTGAGCCAAAATCCAGAGTCAGCCTCTTAACTGACTGAGCCACCCAGGCACCCCTAGGTGACTTTTTAATTTTAAAAATTAGCTATAATAAATCAATTTGATTTTGTTTCTGGGAATCTGGCCATCTAGGTCATCCAAGCCAATCATCTCCCTGAAGAAAACTAAAAGTGATAGATAAAATGTAAAGAGTATCTTCTCAAAACCCTCTAAGACTTGACAAAACAACAAGGAATGGCCAGCTCCAGTTGAAGGCAAAGCTGGAGGTGAGCAGGGCCTAAAGACAACATAAAACTAAAAACAAAATGGTAAGAAATCCCCCTATAATTAAAAAGTGAAACCACACTTCTAAATAACCCATGAACCAAATAAGAATTTTCCCCATTGAGAATTACAATTAGAAAAAGTTTAGAAGTGAAAAATTGAAAAGTGATATATTTTTTTAAACTTGTATGGAAAAGTTAAATCAGTATTTAGAAGGAAATGTATATACTTAGTGTATAAGACCCCCCCCCAAAAAAGATGCTTAAATAGGTGATAAGGATTAAGAAGTTACACTTGTGATGAGCACTGGGTATTGTATGGAAGTATTGAATCACCACATTATACATCTGAGATTAATATTAGGCTGTATGTTAACTAAATGGAATTTAAATAAAAACCTAAAAAATAAAATATTTGATGTAATTGGATTGTGTGTGGGAACCAGAGAAAGCATATATAATACAAAATAAATATGGCCCCACCAATTGGGGTTCAGCCACAGGGAAAAAAAATCTAACTCAAGATGTTAGTAAAAGATGAGAAAATTAAACCAAATGAATGTAGAAAGAAAAGAGTAATAAGCACAAAGAATTAATTAAAGCAGGGCAACATTCATAATAGAGGATTAACAAAGGCAAAACTTGGTTCTCTGAAGAAACAAAATTTATAAATCTCTCGAGCATGATCAAGGATAAAAGAGAAAGGCATAAATAGTCAACATCTCAAATAAAAAATGCTGTAGACATAGAAAAGATGAGAGTGTATAATTTGGTGTGTAATGATTTTAGGTGCTCTGAGCACCTGTGAGAAAGTTATAGTTAAGGCCGAGGATACTTCCCCCAGGAAGTGACATTTATGATGACATGGAAGGAGGATTCTGTGAGCAAGTGACTGTATTTTTTGTGTGAAAGTACATGTCTGTGTATGTGGTGGTAACTGCACAAATTCCTTGCAGTGGAGAGGATCCTGAGTCCACTGGAGGAAGGGAAAGAAGGCCAGTGTAGCTGAGAATACAGGGTGTGAGGGGATCAACGTAAACTTGGTAGGTCATGGCTGGTATGGGGAGGGCACTGGACTGCCAGAGTTGTGAGAAGGCCCAGCAGAGGCTGTGGCTGCTGACATGTGGGAGGGAGGGAGGCTAACATGTGGGTTTTGAGAGTGGCCACTGAGTCTCCACACCCTGGCCCCACCAGCTGCAAGACTCACTTCCCTGTCTGCCCATGTACTCCCATGATGACTCCAACATCTCCTTCAGACCCATGCTATAGCCTCTCCCTTAGCAATTTGTTTAGAGGAAGGTTCTGCCCAGAGGTGTTCTAATACTCATTTGTTTGGCCCTGTCAATGCACATCCTACTCCATTTCACAGGGTTCTTCAATTGCATCCCCCTTATCTCCTATCCAATGGACAGATGTGCCCCCATTCACCCCTCAGGGAGGGGACACAACTGGAGAGGCCCCATTCATACCAACCTCTCCCCTCCACCACACATCTCTAAACATTATCCTCTTTTCATAAAAGATGCACAAATCTAAAATGAACTGCACAATTAAGAAAACTTCATGATGAAAAGGAACCTTAGCTGGGGATGAGGGTGGGGGTAGAGGGTGTCCAGGGGTGTGTCAGGTTTGTGGAGGCTGGAAGATGCTTGAAAATCCCTTGAGATTCTGAGGGGGTTTGAGACCTTGCAGGGGGGTGTGGATGGAAGGGCATGGGGCTGAGGTAAAGACAGGAAAGCAAAACTGCAGAGATTAGAGACATAGCAGCTGGCCCTGGCTAGGGACAATCACAGGTCAACCTCATCAGAGGGGAAGGCAAAGTCCCTTCCCCACAGTCAACAAACTTTCCCTCCACTCCTTCTGGCTTGGATGCTTCCCTGCAGCTCCAGGGACCTTCCAGCTATGCAAGCTCCTCATTAAGCCCCCTACTTAATCACTGCCAGTTGCTTCCAGAATTGCACCTCAAACACACTTGCATGAAAGTGTCACTGCAGCTGCAGGTGACACAATGACAGCCCGCAAGGAGGACTTGGGAATCACATACTTTTATCAGTGGTTGCAGGCACCTCCTGTACATCCTGCTGGACACTCCCCTGTCCATGGCCCCAGCAGCAGAGGTGAGCCTGTGAGTGTCCCCAGGTCCAGGTTAGGATGGACTTGAGTCGCCTGGCAGAGGTACTCAGGGCTTGGATCTGGACAGATCAAAGCTCTGCCCCCTAGTCCCAGATGACATTTAGCCTTGCCTGTGCCCAATTCCAGGGCCAGGTGGGCTGATGTATCTTGTGATGCAGACAGCATGAGGGTGGACACTGAAGGCAGGGACTCTGACACCCAGCAGCTTGGGGAATTGTTTATCACTGGAGTAAACTGTGTGCATCATTCTGATCTTGAAGGCTCCATGGGAAGGGCTGTCTGGATTATTCCATCCTGTTTCTGAGTCTGTTTTCATTTCTGCCTTCTCAGTGTAGAAAGGGAGATATCATTCTTTGTCTCAGATGTGACCCCATATGTGGTCTCAGAGGTGGGGATAGTTTTGCTTTCTGGAATTTGGTACAGATAGTGCAGCCCCTAGTCATGAAAAGGTCTCTCAGGGTGCCTGGGTGGCTCAATGAGTTAAAGCCTCTGCCCTCGGCTTGGGTCATGATCCCAGGGTCCTAGGATTGAGCCTCGAATCAGGCTCTTTGCTTAGCAGGGAGCCTGCTTCCCCCTCTCTCTCTGCCTGCCTCTCTGCCTACTTGTGATCTCTGTCTGTCAAATAAAGAAATAAAATCTTTAAAAAAAAAAAGTTCTCTCATCTCTGTGTGTGTGAGTGTGTGTTTGCTTTGAATTATGTCATTTCTGGTGTAAGAAAAGTAACAGGCTCTCTAACTTTCTGCACTATCAGACCACAGAGATGAAGAGAAGAAAGTCTAGCCAGTGAAGCAGAATGAGGTCAGCTCAACACCAGCAGTGTGTAGGCTGGGTGGCCCTTTCTCCATGCCTTTTTTTTTTTAAGATTTTATTTATTTATTTGTCAGAGAGAGAGAGAGTGAGCACAGGCAGACAGAGTGGCAGGCAGAGGCAGAGGGAGAAGCAGGCTCCCCGCTGAGCAAGGAGCCCAATGTGGGACTTGGTCCCAGGACTCTGGGATCATGACCTGAGCCGAAGGCAGCTGCTTAACCAACTGAGCCACCCAGGCGTCCCTCTCCATGCCTTTTTTTTAAGATTTTATTTATTTATTTGACAGACAGAGATCACAAGTAGGTAGAGAGGCAGGCAGAGAGAGAGGAAGGGAAGCAGGCCCCCCGCTGAGCCCCGGACCTCAGGGCTCGATCCCAGGACCCTGGGATCGTGACCTGAGCCGAAGGCAGAGGCTTTAACCCACTGAGCCACCTAGGCGCCCCACCATGCCTCTTACTTAAAGATGTGACTTACAGTTTGTAGTGAATTTGTAAGAGAAATAAGTTGGCTATGGAAATTATGTATATCATGTATTCAATAAGTAATTGTCATTGGAGTATCTGGAAGCAAACTTACCAGACTTCTGACATTCACCGTGTGTGTATGTTTTTATGTATGTATTTTATATTGATTTTCTTATTATATTTCTCCTCCCTATCTTTGGACCTATCTCCAGTATCTTTAGTCTGGATCACCCTACATCTTTTTCATGAAATAATAATTTTCAAATTATCTTGAGTTTTCTGAATGTACAGTTTTTGTCATTTTTCATGTGGGACTGTGGATTTTGAGAAAGCAGATCAAGGAAGTGAAGGGCTCTGTCATCACCTTATATCAAGGGAACTGAAGGCCACTTGTTACTGTCTGTTTTCACTTTGGTCACTTGACTGAGGCAGTGTTTGTCAGGTTTCCCTACATAAAGTATCATGTCATCTGAAAAGAGAGAGAGTTTGACTTCCATTTTGATTCAGGTGCCTTTTATTTCTCTTCATTGTCTGATTGTTGAGGCGAGGACTTCTAGTACTATGTTGAACAATTATGGTGAGAGTGGACATCCCTGGCATGTTCCTGACCTTAAGGGAAAAACTCTCAGTTTTTCCCCACTGAAAATGATATATGCTGTCGTTTTTTCATAGATTCCTTTTATGATGTTGAGATATGAGAGGATCACATGGTTTTTGTCTTTTCTTTATTAATGTGCTCTGTCACGTTGATTGATTTCCAAATGTTGAACCACCCTTGAATCCCAGGAATAAATCCCACCTGGCTGTGGTAAGTGATTCTTTTAATGTACTGTTGGATCCTATTGGCTAGTTTTTTATGAGAACTTTGGCAACCATGTTCATCAGGGATATTGGTCTGTAATTCTTTTTGGTGAGGTCTTTGTCTGATTTTGGGATCAAGGTAATGCTGGCCTCATAAAATGAGTTTGGAAGTTTTCCTTCTGTTTCTAATTTTTTTTTAACACTTTCAGAAGAATAGATATTATTAATTCCTCTTTAAATGTTTGGTAGCATTCCCCTGGGAAGCCACCTGGCCCTGGGCTCTTGTTTGTTGGGAGATTTTTGATTACTGCTTCAAATATCCTTGCTGGTTATTGGTCTGTTCATATTTTCTACCTCTTCGTGCTTCAGTCTTGGTAGTTGATAAGTTCCTGGAAATATTTCCAGATTGCCTAATTTGTTGGCTAATAATACGTTCTTATAATTGTTTATATTTCTTTGGTGTTGGTTGTGATCTCTCCTCTTTCACTCATGATTTTATTTATTTGGGTCCTCTAAATCTGGCCACAGGTTTATCATTCTTATTATTTCAAGAACCAGCTTTTAGTTTCATTGATCTCTTCCACTATTCTTTTGGTTTCTCTTTCATTAATTTCTGCTCTAATCTTTATTGTTTCTCTTTTCCTCCTTGGTTTAGGCTTTATTTACTGTTCTTTTTCTAGGTCAGGTGTAGGGTTAGCTTGAATATTTGGGATTTTTCTAATTTCTTGAGAGAGGATTTATTGCTATATACATCCCTCTTAGGACCACCTTTGCTGCATCCCATAGGTTTTGAACCATGTGTTTTCATTTTCATTAGTTTGCATGAATTGTTTAAGTTCTTTAATTTTCTGGTTGACCCATTCATTCTTTAGTAGGATGCTCTTTAACCTCCAAGTGCTTGAGTTCCTTCCAAATTTCTTCCTGTTTTTGAATTCCAGTTTCAAAGCACTGTGGCTCAAAAATATGCAGGGAATGATCTCAGTCTTTGGTATCAGTTGATACCTGATTTGTGACCCAGGATATGATCTATTCTGGAGAAAGTTCCATGTGCACTAGAGAAGAATGTGTATTCTGTTGCATTGGGGTGGAATGTTCTGAATATATCTATGAAGTTCATCTGGCCCAGTCTGTCATTTAATGTCCTTATTTCCTTGTTGATCTTTTGCTTAAGTGATATGTCCATTTCAGTGAGTGGGGTGAGAAAAGTTCCCTATTATTACTGTATTATTGTCAATATGTTTCTCATATTTTGTTATTAATTGGCTGCTCCCATGTTAGGGGCATAAATATTTACAATTGTTAGATGTTCTTGTTGGTAAGACCCTTTAAGTATGATAATGTCTTTCCTCATCTCTTATTATAGTCTTTGGTTTAAAACCGAATTTGTCTGATATAAGATTTGTCACCCCCAGCTTTCTTTGGATGTCCATTAGCATGGTAAATTGTTTTCCACCTCCTTACTTTAAATATGGAAGTGTCTTTGGGTCTAAAATCAGTCTCTTGCAGACAGCATATTGATGGGTCCTCTTTCTTTTATCCAATCTGATACCTTGTGTCTTTTGATTGAGGCATTTAGCCCATTTACATTCAGGGTAACTATTGAAAGATATTTAGTGCCACTGTATTGCCTGTAAGGTCACTGTTACTGTATATTGTCTCTATTCCTTCCTGGTCTGCCTCACTTTTCAGCTCTCTCTTTGCTTAGAGGACCCCTTTCGATATTTCTTGTAGGGCTGGTTTAGTGATCACAAATTCTTTTAGTTTCTGTTAGTCCTGGAAGCTTTTTATATCTCCTTCTATTTTCAATGACATCCTAGCTGGGTATAATATTCTTGGATGCACATTTTTCTCATTTAGTACCCTGACTATATCTTGACAGTCTTTTCTGGCCTGCCAGGTCTCTGTGGATAGGTTTTCTGCCAGTCTAATGTTTCTACCATTGTAGGTTACAGACCTCTTGTCCTGAGCTGCTTTCAGGACTTTCTCTTTGTCTCTGAGATTTGTAAGTTTTACTACTGGATGTCGGGGTGTTGACCTATTTTTATTGACTTTGAGGGGGGTTCTCTGTGCCTGTTTCCTTCTCCCAAATTAGGGAAGTTCTCCACTATAATTTGCTCCAATATACCTTCTGCCCCCCTCTCTCTTTCTTCTCCTGGGATCCCAATTATTCTAATGTTGTTTCACTTTATGGTGTCAATTATCTCTTGAATTCTCCCCTTGTGATCCAATAGTATCTAATATCTCTCTTTTTCTCAGCTTCTTTATTCTCCATCATTTGGCCTTCTATATCACTAAGTCTCTCTTCTGCCTCATTTATCCTAGAAGTTAGAGACTCCATTTTTTATTGAACCTCATTAATAGCCTTTTTAATTTCAACTTGTTTAGATTTTATTTCTACAGAAAAGGATTCTCTAGTATCTTCTAAGTTTTTTTTTTTTTTGAAGCTAGTATCTTCATAATCGTCATTCTGAACTCCAGTTCTGACATCTAACTAATGTCCATGTTGATTGGCTCCCTGGCAGTTGGTATTACCTCTTGTTTTATTTTTTGTTTTGTTTGTTTGTTTGTTTGTTTGTTTTTCCATTTTGTCATTTTGTTCAGAGAAGAATAAGTGAACAAGAGAATAAAATGCTAAGGGGTAACAACAACTCCAGAAAAATACACACTAAACAAATCAGAAGAGACCTGAAATGGGGAGAGGGGGAGAAAAAAAAGAATATGATCAGGCTGGTGAACAGAACAGAGCCACAACTAGATTTTGAGTACACTTTGGTCTGTTAGAGGAAACTGTGTCCCAAATTTTAAAGAAAGAAAAACTTACATATATACAAAAATAAGAGTAACTACAATGAAGGGATGAAATATGACTGTAAAAGTGAAACTTTTAAAGATTTGATTTTTTTAAGTATTTCATTCATTCATTAGAAATAGAAAGAGTACACAAGCAGGGGAGAGGCAGAGGGAGCAGGAAAAGCAGACTCCATGATGAACTGGGAGCACAATGACCCAGAGACCATAACCCAAACCAAAGACAGACACCTAACCAACTGAGCCACCCAGGTGGCCCTTAAAAAGGAATGATAAGAAGTTGGTTGAAAAAAAGAAAGAAGGGGGGGCGCCTGGGTGGCTCAGCTGGTTAAGCTGCTGCCTTTGGCTCAGGTCATGATCCCAGGGTCCTGGGATCAAGTCCTGCAATGGGCTCCTTACTCAGCAGGGAACCTGCTTCTCTCTCTGCCTCTGCCTGCCATTCTGCCTGCTTGTGCTCTCTCTCTCTCTAACAAATAAATAAATATTTTTTAAACAAGAAAAGAAAAAAGAAAGAAGAAAAAAAATTTTTAAAAAGGAGATTATGATCAGGCGTGTGAATAAAATAAAGCCATACACTAGATTTAGGGTATATTTTGGTCTGTTAGAAGAATCTGCAGCCCAAATTTTTTTTTAATTTTATTTATTTATTTGACACACAGAGAGAGAAATCACAAGTAAGCAGAGAGGCAGGCAGAGAGAGAGGGGGAAACAGGCTCCCCACTGAGCAGAGAGCCTGATGCGGGGGAAGGGGGAGGAGGACGGGAGGAGAAGGGGGAGGAGGAGAAAAAAGAAGGGCACCTGGGTGGCTCAGATGGTTGAGTGACTGCCTTTGGCTCGGGTCATGATCCTGGAATCCCAGGATCGGGTCCCACATTGGGCTCCCTGATCAGTCAGGAGTCTGCTTCCCCTCTGACCTCTCCATTCTCATGCTCTTGATCTCTCTCTCTTTCATTCTCTCTTTCTCAAATAAATAAATAAAATATTTTTAAAAAGAAGATGAAGAAGAAGAAATAGAAGAAGAAAAAATAAAGAAAATTTTAAAAATTAATTTTGAAAAACTGAAGAATCATGGGGGGGGGGGGAAGCCATGAATTTTATGTGCTATATCCCCTTAGCACTGATGTCTTGCAGTTATCGTTGGTTGGTAAACTTGGTCTTCACTGGATGTTCTTGCTGATCCTCTAGGGAAGGGCCCTGTTGCAGTGATTCTCAAATGTCTTCACCCAAGGCGGATTTGCACCACCCTTGCCAGAGGCCAGGCTAAGTAATCTGCTCGGGTTTGCTCTCAGGAGTTTTTGTTCCCTGAACAGTTTCTGTAGAGATTTGGAGGACAAGAATGGAAATGGTGGTCTCCCAATCTCTGGCCTGGAGGAGGCAAGAACTCAGGGTCCCACTCCTCAGTGTGCCCTCAGAGAAAAGCAATCAGTCACTCCTGTCTCCCTGGTCTCTGGCTGCACTCTGAACTCACCAGCCTGTGACCGAGTGTTTCTATCTCTGGTGCATGACCCCATTTGGAGTCTCCAAACCCTGCAGATTTGGGGGGAGGGGGGAGGTCTCCCCAGATCTGCCACTTGTGGGGTCCCTGCTTGAAAAGCAGTGGCCCCACTGTGCCACGGATCATGGTTTATGACAATCCTGAGCTGAGAGCCCACTCCTTGGCTCCATCTTTGCACCTGGCCTCCCCACTCCAATACATGGGAGGTCTGCCACACTCAGGTACCCCTGGTCTTTCTGTAACTGCAAGGGTCCTGAGGCCACATTGTCCCCGGGAGGGTTCCCCTATCACCACCACCACCACCACCACCCCACTTAGCCACTGGAGTAATGCCCCTCTACAGGGCAGACTTCTGAAAGTTCTGATTTCATGTCATGCTGCTCTCTCACTTGCCAACAGAGGTTCTCTACCCACTCCCTGAAGTCTATCTTCCTTTATATAGCCTTGGATTCATTTCTCCTACCTTCCAGAAAGTGGCCGCTTTTCTGTTCACAGAGTTGCTGCTATTCTTTCCTTTGATCTCCTGTTGGGTTTGTAGGTGTTCAGAATGGTTTGATAACTATCTATCTGAACTCCTGGGACCAGATGAAATTTAGGTGTCCTATTCCTCCACCATCTTGGAGCCCACACCCTGAAGTAAAGATTTTTAACCAAATAAAAAATATATTTTTTTAATATTTTACTTATTTATTTTTAGAGAGAGCATGAAAAAGGGGGGGGGGGTGAGGAGCAGACAGAGAGGGAGAAGCAGACTCCCTGCCGAGCAGGAAACCTGACTTGAGTTGAAGGCAGACTTTTAACCAACTAAGCCACCCAGGCACCCCTAAAAAATATTTTATTTATTTGAAAAAGGGAGAGTGAAAGATAGAACACAGGAACACACTTGTCAGCGATTTACTTTTTTAAAAGGAGAGGGTCCTGGAGGTGAGGGGAGAAAACTATAAAAGGAAAAAACTTAAAGTTGAATATGTGCAAGTGTAAACCAACCCAAAATACAAACACAAAGGTGGGGGCAGGAGGGAAGAGGAAGGAATTCAGATGCAATTATACAGGAGGTACTTAAAAAAAAAAAAAATTTCCAACCTTGTAGCTTGGGTCTGAGTTAGTTTATATAGAAGTTAAAAACTGTATAAGGTTTCTTCACTAAATTCTAAAGGACTATCAGAAGCCTAGCATATGTTTACAAAGAATGTGCCATCCCCTTTTCCCAATCACAGGGCCCAACCCCCAACCAGAGCGTGACTCACAGGAGCCAATCTCCCCCTCCCTGTAACCTAGAACTTTTGCTCTTGGAAAAGAAATATCCAATGGCTTTAGGGAGAGCAGCCCAGTCTCCCCACTGTCTGATTAATGATTGAATATCATTTGCTTGGGGCCCCTGGGTGGCACAGTTAGTTAAGCATCCAACTCTTGATTTCGGCTCAGGTCATGATCTCAGACTCATGAGATCTCAGGCGCTCTGTGTTGAGCTCTGTGCTCATCAGGAAGTCTGCTTGGGATTCTCTCTCTCTTTCTCTCTCTCTCCCTCCCTCTCCCTCTGCCCCTCCTGCTTGTGCTCTCTCAAATAAATAAATATATCTTAAATAAATCTTAAAAAAAAAATCAGTCACTCAACGAACTGAGCCACCCAGGCATGCTGAATGAATCTTATATTTTAATGGATCCATCTTCAAACCTCCATCTTGCATGTTTCCTCCAGTCAAAAACCCCAGGGAAAGAAAAGGTTTTCAGGTATAGTATTATATTTGCCTGGGCTGACACAGCATTGTGCTCCAACAGGGACCCACTCTGGAAAACAGTATGGAGGTTCCTCAGAAAGTTAAAAATAGAACTACCTTAAGATTCAGCAATTGCACTTCTACATATTTATTCAAAGAATAGAAAAATACTAATCCAAAGAGATACATCACCCTGATGTTTATTTTAGTACTATCTACAATAGCCAAATTATGGAAACAGCTCAAGTGTCCATCGACAGATGAATGGATAAAGAAGATGTGGCATACAGATACAATGTAATATTACTCAGCCATCAAAAAGAATGAAATCTTGTCATTTGCAATGACATGGATGGAGCTAGAGAGTATTATGCTAAGTGAATTAAGTCCGTCAGAGAAAGACAAATGCCACATGATTTCACTCATATGTGCAATTTAAGAAACAAAAAACAAATGAGCTAGGTGGGGAGGGGGAAGGAGAGGCAATCCAAGAACCAGACTCTTAACCGTAGAGAACAAACTGATGAATACCAGAAGGGAGGTGGGGTTAGGTAGGTTAATAGATGATGGGGATTAAGGAGTGCACTTATGATGAGCACTGGGTGTTGTATGGAAGTATTGAATTGCTATATTGTACATCTGAAACTAATAACTAATATTACACTGTATGTTAACTAACTGGAATTTGTTTCTTTTTTGAAGTTTAGATTTAGTTTTATTTAGGTCAAATTGTCATGTTTAGTAAAGATGTTAATTGGCTTCCAATGTATTTTTAAGTTAATGTATTTTTTAATTTAAAATTTTTTAAAGATTTTATTTATTTATTTGACAGAGATCTCAAGTAGGCAGAGAGGCAGGCAGAGAGAAAGGAAGGGAAGCAGGCTCCCCACTGAGCAGAGAGCCCAATGTGGGGCTCAATCCCAGGACCCTGGGATCATGACCTGAGCTGAAGGCAGAGGCTTTAACCCACTGAACCACTGAGGCGCCCCTTAAATTTTAGGTAGTTAACATAACAACAACATATTATTGGTTTCTGGAGTAGAATTCAGTAATTTGAGGCAGAGGTGGGGCAAGGGGAAGAGGGAGAAGGAGAGAGAGAATCCTAAGCAGGCTCCACACTCAGTGTGGAGCCCAACATGGGGCTTGGTCTCGTGACCCTGAAATCATGACTTGTGAGAAATCAAGAGTTGGACACTCAACCGACTGAACCACCCAGGCGCCCCTAACTGGAATTTAATAAAAACTTAAACAAACAAATTTAAATAAAAACTTAAACAACCAAACAAAAGAAAACCTTTGCCTGTGTTAGCATTTTCCAATCATTTCTTGGAATCCCAACAGATATTTTTTTTTAAAGATTTTATTTATTTATTTGACAGAGAGAGATCACAAGTAGACGGAGAGGCAGGCAGAGAGAGAGAGAGAGAGGGAAGCAGGCTCCCTGCTGAGCAGAGAGCCCGACGCGGGACTCGATCCCAGGACCCTGAGATCATGACCTGAGCCAAAGGCAGCGGCTTAACCGACTGAGCCACCCAGGCGCCCCCAACAGATATTTTTGAAAAGCAAGAAGGTAGAAGCCAAACACTAGGGGCACTGGGGTGGCACATTTGGTTAAGCCCAGGCCATGATCCTGGGGTCCTGGGATCAAGCCCCATGTTGGGCCACTGCTCAGGAAGGAATCTGCTTCTCCCTCTCCCTCTGACCCTCCTCCCCACGCTCATGCTCCCACTCTTCCTCGCTTGCTCTCTCTCAAATGAATAAATGAAAAACTCTTTAAAAAAAAAAAAGCCAAACACCATGTCTTATGGATATTCAAACACCTCCAGAGGTCCATGTGGCAAAGAGCTGAGACCCTCCTGCCAAAAACCAGCACTAAAACTTGCCAAGTTTGTTGAAGGTGCCACCTTGGAAGTGGATCCTCCAGCCCCAGTTAACCCTTCAGATGACGCAAACCCCAACTGACATGTTAACTGAAACTTTGTGAGAGACCCCCTAGCCAGGACCACCAAGCCAAGCTACTCCCAAATTCCTGACCCAGAGAGACTATGAAATGATGTGTTGTCTTAAGCCACTAAATCTTGGAGTGATCTGTTACACAACACTAGATAACTGATACACCATGGTTTGGGATTCATGACTATTTATGACCCAGCCCCTACCTTTTTATATGGCCTTATGACTCACCAATTCAACATGTCTGCTTCACAGACTAGAAAGCTTCTAATGTTCAAGAGATGGCAAGCTGCGTCTATCCTTCTGAGCCTTCATTCAAGGCAATTTCTTTGCTCACCATGTCCTCTTCTGCATTTTCAACCTACACTGCCTCACTCACCCTTTTGCAGGAAGCCTTCTGTGGTAGATCCTCTCCATGTCCCCAGAATACCAGCACCCCCCTCAAACAATGATGGTTTCCATAGCTCCTCTAGGCACAGATGCTTGCTGATTCCTGGCATGGTCCAAGTGCTCAACATGGGCAGCTGAAAGCAGGGCTAGGCAGGTACGTACTCACTTCCCTCCAAATCTGGCTGAAGATTAACATCCTCATTTTGATGGACTTTATGGGGATTCCCTCAAACTCAGGCCTTCCCTTTGGGCCTACACTACCTTTCTATGGGCTCAGAAGTTCCATAGAATTCTCTCTTCTGGCTGGATATTTGAAGGAGAGAAGAGGAGCCTGGGAGATTGAGTAGGAGCTCATAGCAAAGGTCAAGTCCAGGGATCCCTGGAGCCAAGATCTGCTTACCCTTTCCATGAGCCACTTGCCCTATTCATTGTGCCTCTAGCCATGTGAGTCCCCTCCTGAGAGAGCCATAGTCCATCTCTAGCTGGATGCCACATCCCAGGGACAGGCTGCTCCGTGAACCTGGGAATTGGGCTCTTCCTCCTCAACCCAACACCATCGTCATTGCTTGCCAGATCCCACTGCCACTCTCCTCTCCCGTCCCTCCTAACCCTAACCCAAACCCACAAATGTGTCCTGATGAAACAAGCCCTAGACAGAACCTACAATAAATACAATACACAAATAAAAGCAGTTATTTATCAAACACATTTACACTGAAGTCAACCGACCCAATAAAATTTCCCAACCACAGATAAACCCAATAGAGGTCAGTTGAGCAAATCAAGGAAACAAGGCAGGGGCTCAGGTTTCAGGCTCCTCATGTCAGAAGTTTCTGATTTGCAGAGAAGAGGGCTTAGAGAGAACCTCATCAGCAGCTGGACATTAATTACAGCAGAACAAACCCAAATGATATTTGGAGAAACAGAGGAACCTGAAAGGCCCTGGCAGGGACATTTGTTGGTCCCACACTTGGCTTCACACATTCACTGCCTGTGTCCCTGCCTGCCAGTGACAGACATTGTCTTGAGACAATGAGAGTTCACCCAGGGACCATTCCTCGGGTGTAATCTCTTCGATAGAAACCAAAGCCTCTAAACACACTGTGAACAGACTCCTCATGAAAAACTGAATAGTTCCCAACCCGTTGCCTGATCAATAAAACTGCTCATCTTTGATGGAAAGGATCACACACAGGATGTTTCTGACCTCACCCTTCCCTGTCTAAATCCAGGATGGAAATTCTGATGGCATCACCAATGCCAGGACCAGAAAGTGCTTTGATTAGAGTCCAACTTCACATTCTTAAATGGGAGTGGCAGTGTACTGAGGGAAGCAACAAGGCTCTTCTTGATACCCAAGTCACCATTCTCATAGTCCAAGAGTCTCTGCCAGAAGACAGGAACACATATGTCATGCAGGACTCACATACATGGGCTTCCCCACAGCCAATGGGGCCTACACCACAGTGTGCGACTCCAGCTCTTCACACATCCACCAATGAGACAGTGAGGCCACTGCACTCCTTCTCAGACTTGCCCATACTCAAACTCTGTGGCATCTCCGCCAGATCCTCTTCTGACTCCAGCTGGCTGACTGCCCTGTGGGGCAGCAAGGACATCCACAGGCCCACTGTGAAGTCATCCCTTCAAACATCCCCTCATAAGGTGAGCTGCAGATGCTCTCATTAAACATTCTGTTCTTGGGCTGCTTGGCTGGCTCAGTCAATGGAGTATGCAACTCTTGATCTCAAGCATATGACTTTAGGCCCCACGTTGAGTGTAAAGAGGACTTAAAAACAAAATCTTTAGGGGTGCCTGGTGGCTCAGTGAGTTAAGCCTCTGCCTTCAGCTAAGGTCATGGTCTCAGGGTCCTGGGATCGAGCCCCGCATCAGGCTCTCTGCTCTGCGGGAGCCTGCTTCCCCCCAACACACACACACCTCTCTCTGCCTGCCTCTCTGCCTACTTGTGATCTCTCTCTCAGTCAAATAAATGAATAAAATCTTTAAATAAAATAAAATCTTTAGGGACACCTGTGTGGCTCAGTCAGTTAAGCGTCTGCCTTTGGCTCAGGTCATGATCCCAGGGTCCTGAGATGGAGCCCCACCTCAGGCTCCCTGCTCAGCGGGGAGCCTGCTTCTCCCTCTCCCTCTGCTGCTCTCTCACTCTGTCAAATAAATAAATAAAATCTTTAAAATATAAAAATAATAAAAATAAAATCTTTAAAAACAAAATAAAACAAAACAAAATTCTGTTCTTCATCACTTGGACAAAGTACAGCCCCAAGGTCCATGAACTGGTCCCCTCTACCAAGTCAAAGTTCTGGATGTCCTGGTGGCCCCACTCCATGCTGCCTGGGCTCTGGCCCAGATGGGGCTTCCCAGTCACAATCATTAAGCCACTCCACATGCCTTTCAACACACCATTCATTACCGTGTCACATTCTCTGCTCAGCGGGGAGGCTGCTTCCCCCTCTCTGCCTGCCTCTCTGCCTACTTGTGATCTGTCAAATAAATAAATAAAATCTTTTAAAAAATAAAACAAAAACTAGTGTCAGTCTCTCATCTGATTCGGATTCTACATTAAGTGGTGTACGTACCTAAGTGGGAGAAGCTTCCCAGCAACCCTGGGTTCCCAAGATACACCCATGGTGGCCACTCCCAGGAGAACCCAGGGCTGGCCTCAGCACTGGGACAGAAGAGTTGCCTCAGGTGCCAGCAGGTTAGGGTGGCACTCACTTCCTGCCTGTAATTTGAGGTCAAGTCTGGGAATACCTCAGTCAGGTGTGCACAGGTGTGTACAGTAGGCAGATGGGAGATGTGTGGGAATCTGGGTTCCACAGCAAAACCTTTGGGCCAAATTTAAACACTAACTGATCTCCTAGGCTAGCCCTCCCTCTCCCAACTCCTGCAGAAAGAGGGTAGGCTCAGGTAAGGCCTTTCTGCAGCAGGAATCCATGGCTGGAAACAGATCACTCACCTGAGGGGCTGTGTGTCTGGCAATTAGGCCAACCCACTCCCCCAAATCCATATCCTTACCCAAACAGGACACATTCCCAAAGGATGCCTTCTGCAGGGTACTGGATGGCCCCCAGTCTTCCCTCATAGAATCTGGGACCTTTTCTCCAAAATGCCACCACTGTCTGTGTAAGGGCCTTGTTGGTCAGAGGGAGCCATTTTGTTGCAGTAAACTTAGATTGACCCTATGCAGTGAACTTAGATTGACCCTGCCCCTCCCAGAGGAACTTACTTGCAAAGCCTAGATACAAGGGCGGGTCAGGCCAGGTGAAGACATCCAATCAGAGGGGCATGCATATATTTACTGAGTGAGTTTAAATCCCATTGGCCACCTGTGGGGGGGGGGGGGGGCTCAACCACCCTTGTAAAGATTAGTTTGTGAGGCTGAAGCTGAGAAGAAGAAGGAGAGCCATTGGGAGAAGAAAGAGAGCCGTCAGGAGGAGAAGGAGAGCCGTTGGAGGAGTAGGAGAGCTGTTGGAGGAGTAGGAGAGCTGTTGGAGGAGTAGGAGAGTCGTCAGAGCCGGGAGAGCTGACAGAGCTGTCAGAGCTGTTAGAGCTGTCAGAGCTCTTGTCAGAGCCATCAGAGCCGTCAGAGCTGTAAGAGCTGTCAGAGCTCTTGTCAGAGCTGTAAGAGCTGTCAGAGCTGTCAGAGCCATCAGAGCTCTTGTCAGAGCTGTCAGAGCCGTCAGAGCCATCAGAGCCATCAGAGCCGCCAGAGCCATCAGAGCCGCCAGCAGCCCCGCCGCCAGCGGCCCCGCCGCCCCAAGCCACAGCCTCACCGAGCGGCCTTGCGGGAGCAGTGTCATTCGGGGAGGAGCTTCATTCCGGGAGCGGCTTCCTCAACGTGAGGCCTCCTCGGCGAGCAGCCTAGTCAGGAGCAGCCTTGCCTGGGGAGCGGCCTCGCCAGAGCAGCCCTGTCTGGGGAGCAGCCTCGTCCAGAGCGGCCACGTTGGGAGCGGCCTTGCTGGGGTCGTCGTCGTCACCTTTTCGTAAGAGACAGCCCTGACCGGTCAGTTTGATTCTTGATGCTTGGTGTGAAATAAAGCTTTGCTTGACCTTCGCTTTGTATCACTCTTGTTCCTTTGATCACGGACCCCAACATTGGGGGCTCGTCTGGGATCAAACGACGAGAGCTGAACCAGCTTCGGAATTTTTGGGAAAAAGCCTTCGGAGGTATTGGGATCTTGGGTATTGGGATCCTATCTGTCTGTCTGGTTGCAGAGCTCCAGGGTATAGCCCACCAGGGAGAAGCTGGACGCGGCCATGCTCCCCAGGGCTGGAGTGGATGTGGGGATGCCCCATCCCTCTGCTGGTAGATCAACAGAGGATTCGAGTCCCCCTGGGCGGTCAGGGGGTTCGAGTCCCCCTGGGCGGTCAGGGGGTTCGAGTCCCCCTGGGCGGTTGGGGGGTTAGAGTCCCCCTAGGTGGTTGGGGGATAAAGAAAGCCCCCACCAGTGGCAGGTTCTGGGTAAGAATCATTGGGTCTGCGGTTGTCTTTGCCTGGTTCTTTTGTTATCTGTTGTGTGGTTTGTTGTGTTTGCAGGGGACCAAGAAAGTCCCCACCAGCAGCAGGCTCTGGATGGGGATCGCTGGGTCTGCGGTTGTCTTTGCCTTGTTTTTTTGTTGTTTGTTGTGCTGTTTGTTGCATTTGGAGAAATGGGACAAACGGGGAGTAAGGGGCCTGTGACACCCCTAGGTCTTGTTCTTGAACATTTCAAGGATTTTCAAGGTAAAGCCACTCAGTCAGGTGATAAGGTTTACCCGGGAAAACTAAAAACACTCTGCCAATTAGAGTGGCCCACTTTCTCCACAGGGTGGCCGCTGGAAGGAACGTTTTCCTTGACTCAGATCTATTCTACGCTGAGTGAGGTCTTTGATCTATATCGAGACCAAATACCATACATTGTGGCCTGGCAATGTCTGATAGAAGAGCCGCTGTCATGGCTCAAGTCCCACCTTCCCCCTGCTAACGAAACCATTTCTCTCCCTCTAAGGCAGGTCAGAGCACCAAAACCAGAACAGACAGACGAGGGGGAACCAGGGAAGAAGACCGTTCTACCTCCATTGGATATGGAGGATGTGGAATTCCCCCCCCCTTATTTGTCCTCTAAATCTGACTCTCGGTCCCGAAATGCCTTTACCAGTCCACCTCATACAAGGTCGGGGTCCACCTATGGGACCACCAAGCAGAGAGACCGCCCTGATCCTTCCCCTTTCCTCTATCCCCCTCTGCCTCCCTTTACCTCACCGGTACTGTCCACGCCAATGCTGCCTCTTCGTGAGGTTGCTCTACCAGATGGGATAGGGTGGCCCTACCTAAGCTATATCCCTTTCTCCTCTTCTGACATCTATAATTGGAAGACCAAACACAAATCCTTTTCTGTCCAACCTCGGGATGTAATTAGCCTCTTGAAGACTGTCTTTCTTACTCATCAACCTACCTGGGTGGATGTTCAACAGCTCCTTATGGCTCTCTTTAATGGGAAAGAGCAGGATCGCATCACGCGAGAAACCCATAAGGTGATAAGTGAGAAACTTGGCAGGGACCTCGATCCCCACCGAATGGAGAACTATTGCCCGAGGGAACCCCCCAACTGGAATCCAAACTCTGATGAAGGTAAGGAGAGCTTACATTTCTACCGCCAGGCTCTATTGGGAGGCCTCCATGTGGCTACAAGGAGACCCATAGATTTATCTAAAATTAGTACAGTGACTCAAGGTAAGAATGAGTCTCCAGGAGCTTTCCTAGAAAGGCTAATTGAAGCCTATAAAATGTATAGCCCGATCGATCCTGAGGCACCCGAAAATCAGAGGGCAATGAATCTTGCTTTTGCCAGTCAGTCAGCCCCAGATATAAAGAGGAAACTTCAGAAAATTGAGGGATTTGAAGGGAAGAATCTGACTGAGTTAGTGGGAATGGCAGAAAAGGTGTTTAACAACAGGGATGCACAAGAGGACGAAAAACAGACAAAAAAACTGGTTAAGGTTTTGGCATTACATGAGGTGGGGAGGAGACAGGTAGGGGAGAGTAAATGGAAGGAAAAGCCTAAGCACAGAGAAGGCAGGTGGGAAGACTTAGATTCAGATCAGTGCGCTTACTGTAAGGAAAAAGGACATTGTGCCAGGAAGTGCCCTAAAAGGAAGACAGCAATGCTTGCCACCAGAGACTGAAGGGGCCATGGTTCAGAGCCCCTCCCCGAACCTCGGGTAAAAATTGAAGTGGAGGAGAAATCAGTTGATTTTTTGGTGGACACAGGAGCCCAATTTTCATCATTACTTAAACCTATGGGAAAACTATCTGGAGAGGAAGTTTGGGTACAAGGAGCAAATGGCACAGAGAGACATAAATGGACAACAGAAAGGACTTTAAATTTGGCCTTGGGAGTAGTTAAACATTGATTTTTTGGTCCTCCCTAATGCCCCATATAACTTGATGGGAAGAGATCTCCTCCACAAGTTAAGAGCCAGCATTCAGTTCTCGGAAGGAGACATGACTGTAACCTTGAGACAACCCACTGTACAGGTGCTTATGGCAGCAGTAGATGAATACCTCCTTTATGAGCCAGTCTCAAAACCAGAGGAAACAAAGAGTGGGAGCCTTCTCCAAATCCTACAGGACAAGTTTCCCCAGGTCTGGGCAGAAGGGAAGCCCCCTGGCTTGGCCAAGGAACAACCTCCAGTGGTGGTACAATTAAAGGTGACAGCTATGGCTATTCACGTTTGGCAGTACCCCCTTCCCCGGGAAGCAAAGGAAGAGATCAGAAAACACATTAACCGCCTCCAAGGAGATGGGATCCTAGTTCCTTGCAAATCTCCATGGAACATAACTTTGCTGCCCGTCAAAAAGGCAGAGACTGGGGAGTACCGACCCGTCCAGGACTTGCGGGAAGTTAATAAACGGGCTGAAGATATCCACCTGACGGTGCCTAACCCCTATACCCTACTCTCCCTCCTGGGCCCCAAAAGAACTGTGTATACCGTCTTAGATCTCAAGGATGCATTTTTCTGTATATCTTTAGCAAGGGAATCTCAGCCCCTTTTTGCTTTTCAGTGGTCCGACCCACAGAAAGGGTTTCAAGGCCAGCTCACCTGGACAAGACTTCCCCAAGGATTCAAGAATTCATCCACCATTTTTGACGAGGCCCTACACGAGGATTTGCATGAGTACAGAACCTCCAACCCAGGAGTCACTCTGTTACAGTACATTGATGACTTGCTAGTAGCCGCTGAGGACTATGAGTCATGTTTGCGGGGGACGAGAGCTCTCTTACAGACTCTGCAGGAAAAAGGGTATTGTCAGCAAAGAAAGCACAGCTCTGTCAGAGCCATGCCACTTATCTAGGCTTTGATCTCCATGAGGGAGTGCATTCACGGTCTGAGTCCAGGAAACAGGTGATCACCCGATACCCCCACCCCACCACGTCCCGACAAGTAAGGGAGTTTCTTGGGACGGTGGGCTACTGTAGGCTATGGATACCACGGTTTGCGGAGATGGCCTGACCTCTCTACGAACTTGGTGAAAGGGGGGCTCACTATGATAGAGTGGACAGCTGAGGCAGAGGGAGCATTTCGGGAATTACAGATAGCCTTGCTAAGTGCCCCAGCATTGGCCATCCCAGATGTTACTAAGCCCTTCCAATTGTATGTGGATGAAAAAGCAGGGGTGGCCAAAGGAGTTTTAACTCAGACTCTGGGGCCTTGGCAAAGGCCAGTAGCCTATCTTAGCAAGAAACTAGATCCAGTAGCAGCTGGGTTTCCCCCTTGCCTCCACATAATTGCTGCAATGGCCCTCCTGGTCAAGGATGCAAGTAAATTGACTTTGGTGGGTCAAAATCTCATCGTAACCACCACACACGCTATTTTGGGGGCCTTCTCCAGACTCCACAAGACCGATGGATGATGAACACCCAAGTGACAGGGTATCAGGCCCTTCTCCTCAACGAACCAAGAGTGATCTTCCGGCCCCCGGCGGTGCTAAATCCAGCCACACTGCTGCCAGAGGAGCTAGCTGACCATCCACATGACTGTGGGGAGGTCCTAACCCAAGTCACAGGAATAAAGCCAGATCTCAGAGACATTCCCCTCCTGGATGCCGAGATGACTCTGTTCACAGATGGGAGTAGCTACATGGTCAATGGAAAGAGGTATGCAGGGGCTGCGGTGGTTTCTCCTGAGCAGAAACTCTGGACAGCAGCCCTGCCACATGGAACTTCGGCACAAAAAGCGGAACTGATTGCACTCACTAAGGCACTGCAGATGGCCAAAGGTAAAACCGCCAACATCTATACAGACAGCAGGTATGCCTTTGCTACTCTCCATATACATGGGGCTATTTATAAAGAAATGGGCCTATTAACAACAGAAGGAAAAGGAGTTAAAAACAGAGGAGAAATATTGGCTCTCCTCCAGGCTATTTGGGACCCAAAAGAGGTGGCTGTTATGCATTGCCCGGGACACCAAAAGGGACTGATCTGATTTCAAAAGGAAACCACTTAGCAGATCAAGCCGCAAAGCAAGCAGCCAGAGAAACAGTGCAAGAACGGATTACACTCCCAGCTCCAGCCCTACCAGAAAAACTGAACTATTTAGAAGAAGATTTAAAGTATTTACAGAAATGGGTTAAATTGGACTATGAAGGGAACTGGGCTAAGACTAAAGCAAGAAAAATAATTCTTCCTCAAAAACTAGGTAAGAAGTTAGTAGACCAGATACATCAGGGTACTCATTTGGGGATACGCAAACTCAAGGACCTTATAGGCAAGCAATTCCAGGTTTCTAAATTAGGGTGTATGGTTCAGGATGTAGTTGATAGATGTGCTCAATGCCAGGCAGTTAATGTGGGAAGAACTAAAATGGGAAGAGGAAAAAGAGAAAGAGGTAAGGAACCAGGAATTCATTGGGAAATAGATTTTACGGAAATGAAACCCAGAAAATATGGGCACAAGTATATGTTAGTTTTTGTGGATACCTTTTCAGGCTGGGTGGAGGCTTTTTCCGCCAAACATGAGACAGCAGGAGTGGTAGCGAAAAAGCTACTAGAAGAAATAATTCCTAGGTTTGGGCTGCCTCTCACAATTGGGTCAGACAATGGCCCTGCATTTGTGAGTTCAGTCTCGCAGGCATTGGCCAAGGCCATGGGCACTAACTGGAAACTACATTGTGCCTATCGGCCCCAGAGTTCTGGGCAAGTAGAGAGAATGAACCGTACTCTTAAAGAGACCTTGACAAAACTAATTCTGGAGACTGGCGGTGGATGGGTGGATCTTCTTCCCTTCACTCTCCTCAGGGCACGATGTACACCCTATTTAAACAAGGTGACCCCATTTGAAATGTTTGGGAGACCCCCCTCCCTGCTCTGTCCTCGGCTACAGGAGGTTGCCCTAGCAGAAATGACTGATCAGTCTGTACTCCAGTCACTGCAGGCATTACAGTCTGTCTTTAAAAAAGCCCATGCAGGGATCCAGACTGCTCACACTGGGACGGAGATGGAGGTGGAACCACATCCTTACCAACCTGGGGACTTGGTTTGGATACATCGCTATCAAGTGGGGAACTTGGAGCCTCGCTGGAAGGGACCGTTTACTGTTATCCTGACCACCCCCACGGCAGTAAAAGTAGAAGGCATTAGGGCCTGGGTTCATGCAGGTCACATCAAACGAGCCGAGAGTAAGGACACCCCCCAGAGATGGAAGCTGCAGCCGACAGACCCCGCTGACCATGGACTAAAGCTAAGACTAAAAAAACTGTGAGTTTATTGTTGCTCTTATTGTTACCTGTTTATGTAAAGTATAGGTGGGAAATTAGATGAACAGAATTAGGAAAAATGAGCCGACTGTGCACTAATGTCATTTGTATAGGAGAAAATTGGAGCGATAAAATGTTAGTCTTACATGTTCAATATAACATAGCACTGGCTGAAAAGTCAAGGATTTGAATAATCTCCAAAGAAAAGGGGGGAATGTAAGGGCCTAGTTGGTCAGAGGGAGCCATTTTGTTGCAGTAAACTTAGATTGACCCTATGCAGTGAACTTAGATTGACCCTGCCCCTCCCAGAGGAACTTACTTGCAAAGCCTAGATACAAGGGCGGGTCAGGCCAGGTGAAAACATCCAATCAGAGGGGCACGCATATATTTACTGAGGTGAGTTTAAATCCCATTGGCCATCTGTATGGGGGCGGGACTCAACCACCCCTATAAAGGTTAGTTTGCGAGGCTGAAGCTGAGAAGGAGAGCTGTCGGGAGGAGAAGGAGAGTCGTCAGAGCCAGGAGAGCTGACAGAGCTGTCAGAGCTATAAGAGCCGTCAGAGCTGTCAGAGCCGTCAGAGCTCTCGTCAGAGCTCTAAGAGCTGTTAGAGCTGTCAGAGCTCTTTTAAGAGCCATCAGAGCCGTCAGAGCTCTTGTCAGAGCTGTCAGAGCCGTCAGAGCTCTTGTCAAAGCTGTAAGAGCTGTTAGAGCTGTCAGAGCTCTTGTCAGAGCTGTCAGAGCTCTTGTAAGAGCCGTCAGAGCCATCAGAGCCGTCAGAGCCATCAGAGCCGTCAGAGCCGTGAGAGCTGCCAGCGGCCCTGCCACCCCGAGCTGCAGCCTCGCCAAGCGGCCTTGCAGGAGCAGCGTCATTCCGGGAGCGGCTTCCTCGACGTGAGGCCTCCTCGGTGAGCGGCCTAGTCAGGAGCAGCCTTGCCCGGGGAGCGGCCTCGCCGGAGCAGCCCCTGTCCGGGGAGCGGCCCTGTCTGGGGAGCAGCCTCGTCCAGAGCGGCCACGTTGGGAGCGGCCTTGCTGGGGTCGTTGTCACCTTTTCGCAAGAGACAGCCCTGACCGGTCAGTTTGATTCTTGATGCTTGGCGTGAAATAAAGCTTTGCTTGACCTTCGCTTTGTATCAGTCTTGTTCCTTTGATCATGGACCCCAACAGTCTGGAATAAGCCATGCCCACATAAGCCACTTTCTTCTGAAAGTCAAAGAGGCATGGCAGAAGTCAAATGGAAATGAGTAAACAGAGGGGGTACAAGGCAGAGAGAGCAGGGGAGGAGACAAGAAAGGAAGAGTTGGCACCCAGTTTTGCCCAAGAGAAACCTACAGCCATGAGGATGCCCCTTGCTAGGAGCTGCGAGGCCTGGTATGCGGCCTCTCCAGTTCATCCACCATGGGCTGAAGTCTCTTTTCTCTCTCCCCAGCCACTCAGTGGGGACACAACATCATTTCAGAGAACAGGGCAGGGTGACAATTAGCATCCAAGGCCCCAGAGGAACAGAGCTGGGAGGTGTGTGGCCAGATACTCCTCCCACCCAAAACTACTCTATCATTGTCTCTCTGGAGGTTTATCTGGGGTCAGCCTTTTCTGTCTGCTGGGCCTTAAGCCCAGCAGAAAGATGAGAGGACCAGAAGCCAAGCAAAACCCCTTTTCCTCACTGAATGTCCACACAGTTCTAAGAGTCCCACACTCAACAGAAGGAGAGCTCTTTGTAGTGAGCACAGGCACAGGAACACTCGGGGGCCTGGCTTCCTCAAGGACTTCCACTAAGAAACTTGGTACACTTTCCTCCAAAGGACCCAGAACACAAAAAATATCACACTTGAGAATTCATCAAGGCTTTTAAAGCCATGTATTTGAGAAGTTCACTGGAAATAATAAATTATTTGCTGATAAAAACCATTTGAGGAATATAATGAAAAGGGAAAATTCAGGCCATTGCAACTTCAACACAAGCAAAGGGAGCCATCAGGAAGCCCTCTCCCCAACCAAGTGCTGAGTCCCTGGAGCTCCCAACCACTGCCCCCACCACCACCACTCGGGGCCTCTCTTCTCCTTGAAAAGCTCCCGAGAGCAGCTGGTGATGTAGACTCTGAGGCTGCACTCCAGGTTGGGGTCACTGTCACTGATGATCTGCAGGCCAGCATTCAAGCGTGCCAAAGGCACGGCCAGATGCCTGGCCATGAGCCGCTGGAAGACAGGTGGATGTCCTCGCCCTCTTCTCCAGCAGTATGCTCCTGCTCCAGTCTCATCAGTTCCTTGCTGGACAGGTCTGTGCTGGGGCTCTGCAGCAGCTCCACCACATCTGCCTGTCACCTGTCTGAAACCCATACTGTGGGCCACTGCCGTGATGTCCCTTAGGGTCTGCAGTAGAGCGTCCCCGTGCAGCTTGCCGGCATCCCGCCAATGCGCTCGGGCCACGGCTTCCTTCGTCTATCCAGTGTCGCTGGCGGACCTGCTCCTAGGACTCAGAGATGTCATAGACAGTGTCTAGAATGCTGTATTCTTGCCTGAAGTCAAGGACCACTGAGTGCTGGTGGTCCCTGCCTCACACCCACAACACCAACAGGCGGAAGACCCTGCACAGGCAACAGGCCTTGAAGGTGGCAACAGCGTCCTGGTTCATGGGCCGGACAAGGGCCCTGGTTTTCTTGGGCATGTACCCCACACGCACGTGTTCTGAAAGGTCGTCCAGGCTCCCAGGGTGGCCAGGGGCACTGTCCAGGATGAGCAGTGCTTTGTACAGGAGGCCGTACGGGGCACAGTACCTCTCCATGGCTGGCCAGAAGTGCACAAACCACTCTTGGGAGAGGCTCATGGTCACCCAGACTCCCTTGTGTGAGCGCCATGCCACAGTCAGGTTGGGCTTGGGGCAGCCCTTGAGGGCATGCAGGTTCTCTGAGGGGTACACCAGCAGCAGCTTCGGCTGGAAGTCACCAGCCACGTTGCCACCAAGCAGCAGCATCAGAGCTCGGGCAGCTTTGCATCCCGGCTGACTTCTCCTCCAGAGAAAGAAGCATCCTGGCAGGCAGTTGCTTCCAGAAAAGTCCAGTCTCATCCATGCTGAACGACAGCCAGGGTGTGCAGCCGCCCTCCCAGATCACTCTCCGCAGCAGGGCGGGCTACCTACGCACAACTGCCACAGTCGTGCCCACAGCCTCGCCACCCACTCCACGTTCTCCATCACCAGACTGCCCGCTGCGTGTCAATCTGGTGGCCACCTGCAGGTTGGCCGCCCAGACACTCACTCGGATCTTCTCCTTGCTGTCAAGAATGGTAGCCACAGTGGAGGTGGACAGTCCCAGCACCGCCCTGATTCTACTAAGCTTCTCTTTGGCTTCAAAGCACTGCCAACACCTCAAGCTTCACCTGAGGGTTGACAGCCTTGCAGTCCCACTTGGTGCCTTGGCACAGGGTTGCACTGGGTGGCCTCTCCAGAGCGATCTTCCGGCCAGGGTGGTCTGAAGACCACCTCGACCAGTGGAGGAGGCTCCATCTGCATCACCCTCTCCAGACACAGCTAAAGAATATGCATGTTCCTGCCCTGGGCCTGCTGATTTCAATGCCACTGCTGCCCTGGCTCTGACCTGCTATAAAATGGGGAAAAGACATTGACTGGTGGGAAATGAGACAAGCTGGGATGAAACCTGTTAAAGACCATTGATAAATCTCCCTCATTTGGCCACAGAACTCACGTCCCACTGGATGAATTCCGGCCCCGGTGGACTAAATGAACTTCAGCCTCAGTAATGCAGCAAGCCTCTGAAAACCTACTCCCACTTTACAACAATGCCTCCCAATGGCCATACTGTTTGAAGTCACCTACTTCAGCCCCCGTCCTGAGGGATCCAACATAACGCAATACACAAGCTGATGTCAGACCAAAGGCAGAAATCAAAAATTCACAGGTTGGGGGAGAAGTGCCTCAAAACACTGTGGCTGGGTACAGGAATTTATAACAATTGCTCATAAAACTGAACTCTGAGTTTTCAGGCAGCCAAGGAGGAAAACAAGAAGCTATTCAGTTACAAGAAAACACATTTTCATGGCTCTGAGCTTGCAAGACCCTGAACAATGTAATTAAGGATATCAACTCAGTTTTTTCTTTGTGTTGTTTTGTCTGTTTTGCTAGAGGTAACAGCTGACCTTTGAACAACATGGAATTAGGGGACACCACCCCCCCAACCAAGCAGTTCAAGATCCACTTATAACTCTTGACTACTAATAACTTACTGATGACTGGAAGGCTTACTGATAACATAAGCAGTCAATTAACACATACTTTGTATGTTATATGTATTATACACTGTATTTTTACAATAAAGCTAGAAAAAATAAAATGTTATTAAAAGCACAAAGAAAATACATTACAGGGGTCCCTGGGTGGCTCAATCCTGGGAACAAGCCCCGCACTGGGTTCCCTACTCAGTGGAGAGCCTGCTTCTCCTCCTGCCCCTCACCCCATTCATTCTCTCTTGCTCTCGCTCTCACTCTCTCTCAAATAAATAATCTTTTAAAAGGAAAAAAAAAAAAAATCCAGGGTGCCTGGGTGGCTGTCAGTTAAGTGTCTGCCTTCATCTCAGGTGATGTTCCCAGGGTCCTGGGATGGAGTCCCACATCGGGATCCCCGCTCACTGGGGAGTCTGCTTCTCCCTTTGCCTCTGACCCTGCTTGGGTGCTCTCTCTCTCTCTCACTCTCTCTCTCAAATAAATAAACTCTTCAAAAAAAAAAAAATCCATATACAAGTGGACTCATAAAGTTCAAGCCCGTGCTATTTAAGGGTCAACCGTACATGGACAAGGTGAAATAACCCAGACAGGCCACTGCAGAACCAGGGGAGGGTCCCAGAGGCAGCCAGGGAAACCTAGTTCCCGCATATCCTTCTACAAGGCAGACCATGCACCCTGTTTTAGAAAAAGCATTTCTCGGAGCTCAACTTTGTACTACTTTCTCATTGGAATTTCACAGTGAAGCATCCTGGCTATTCCCCCAAGAGTTCCCAACATGCCACTAACTCACAGAAAACATCTGCTGAGCCCACCTTGGGTAGATCTGGACAGGGAAATTGTAAGAGTTCCCATGCTTTTCAGTCTCTCAGGAAGCTCCAAGAATGACAGTCAAGGGGCAGAGAGGGCCAGGGTGTGGCCCACTCACCTGATAGGAGACCCTGGCCACGCATGCTCCTTGCCTGATCTGCCCTCCTTCCCATGTACACTCAGTCAACGTCTATAAGCAATTCCCTCTCTCCTCCTGGGGAAGTCCCGGCATTACCTGCTGGGACCACAAACATTCAAGTACCCTGTGACACAGGGGGGGAGTGGTAGGCAAGATGTGGCATCTATGACTTTGGAGGACTCAAAGCTCACCTGAGCTCCATCCGTGAAGGGTTTGGCCGGCTCTGCCAGGTCTCCAGACCACTGGTCCTCAGGATGGGCCTCAGCCCATGCTGAGGGGAGAGGAGAAGGTTAGTGTCCTCAGCACCACCTAAGGGCACAGGGGTCAGGCACCCAGGCCAATCAATCAATCAGGCAGTTAGCATGTACCCCAGTGATGGTCTGGGCTTCCGGGCTGGATGAGACAAGGGCCTGCCCTCCAAATCCCACAGAACACCCTGCCCTGGCCCGCATGCAGCTCCCACTTTGGTCCACATACACCCACATACCTCAGGAGTACACCTAGAGCCCCTGAAACCCAAGTCACTGAAATGCCAAGGAAAGGACCATGAGAACCTTCCTTTGGCTGCAGTAAGAAATTCAGTAAAGGGTTGACTCAGCAGGCCTGCATTGTCTAAACCCTACACGTTCCAAAAGTTTGGTGCTTGACCTGCTCCTAAGAGGTAACCTCTAAGCCCTTGGATATTCTGCATGTTAAAGGTGTCTTTGTTTACCTCAGGACTTGGGCCAAAGCAGATAGTTCATGCTAACAGTGTGACTTACAGTGGTGACCACGGGTCACACAGTACCAATTTGACCTCTGGGAGCAGTTGAGATTTGAGTAACTGAAGTCAGTATGCTCCATGCTTATGTGACTGACCCTCAATAAAAACCCTGCCCACCAGAGCTCAGGTAAGCATCCCTGGTTGCTGCATTGTCACACAGCATTGCTGTGAGAATTAAGCAGTGTCCACACGACTACCCTGGCAAAGGACATGGAAGCTCACAGCCACTGTCTCCCAGACTATACACCTTTTCCCACCACTGATTTTAATATGTATCTTTTCACTGTAACCAACCATTATGAGTATAACGACCTTGCTGAAACCTGGGACTCCTTCCAGCAAATCATTAAGTCTAAGGGTGGTCTTGGGGATCCCCCCACACACACACACCCTCAAGGCCACTTGCTACTGAGGAAACTGTCCCCAAGTCTGGCTGGCTGTCAACCTGGTAGGGGATACATCCAGCCTCCACCCCCCTCCCCATCTCTGCCCTCAAGAGAACATCTGGCACTGGGAACTTGGTTAAGAGAAGAGTGAGCCCACCCCGCACAAGTGTACACTAGCTCAAGCTAGACCGGATAAAGGTAGGAGAGTTGCTCCTGAGGTTAGGGGGCATGGACATGCCACGTTTCAGTGACCTGAGAGAACCCCACCAGCACCCAAGCAGAAGTGTAAGCGGGAACTAGCAGAGGGTGAGTGCCCAGGAAGAGTCTGAGCAAGTGAAGGATGCCATCTGCCAGGCACCAGCAAGAGTGATGGCGGGGGGGTGGGACAGAATGGAAGGGTAGATGGAAGCTAGGGTCAGCTGTACTGCAGCCAGCCTGGGCCAGGCACAGGGATAGCAACAGCTGACTCCTACACTGGCAGGCCTTCTTTCCCCCATGGCAGACTCCTACCAAGCCTGAGAGGCTCAGCTCAAACCTGATGTGGGAAACAAGGGCAGAAGAAAAATTATTAAATGTCCTTACCCACTCACAATCCCTTGAAACAGGCACAGTGACATTCCTCTAGGGACTCAACTGCCTCCACCTTAACACTTTGCTAAGGGCAAAGGGCAGTCATAGCCTGATGAGCCCCCTACCCTCAACAAGGACCCTATAAGTCTACTTTAACAATTCCTTTGGAAACTTTATCTCTAAACCCTCCAAGATACATGTTGATAATCATTCCCAAGCATATGGCCCACTGATACACATCTAAGGGTCTCACAAAAAAGGTTTTATTACTGGTAATGAATCACCTTTTCCCCAACAATAACTAGCCCCTCAAGGTCCTGGAACCCTTGCCTCCAAAATTCCTCAGAGACTTATGCCATCCCTGATCCCCTCCCAACTTGCAAGCATATAATGGACCACTCCTCACAACCCCTGGGCAGCAGCTCTTTCTGCCCATGGGTTCTATCCCCGTGCCTTAATAAACCACCATTTTGGGGCGCCTGGGTGGCTCAGGTCATGATCTCAGGGTCCTGAGATCGAGCCCCGCATTGGGCTCTCTGCTCAGCAGGGAGCCTGCTTCCCTTCCTCTCTCTCTGCCTGCCTCCCTGCCTGCCTGTGATCTCTGTCAAATGGAAAAAAAAAAAAAAAAAAAAAAAAAAAAAACTTAAAAATCTTTTTAAAAAAATAAAAAACAAACCACCATTTTGCACCAAAGACATCTCAAGAATTATTTCTGGGTCATTGGCTCCGGACCTCACCCCACCGAACCTCACCTATATTCTAAGGCTTCACAAAACCAATTAGCCAAGATCAAAAAATGGCAGTGGGAAACAGGAAGTAATCCGCGGCAGTCCTCACACAACACGATCCCGCTGTTAATATTTTAGAACAACCTCTGCGCAGCACGTGTGCGCGCGCGCAGGGAGAAGCTACAGTTACAAATGTTCAGAAATGGGTCCTGAAACACAAGCTCCCAGTGGGCGGGATGTGGGGCAATAACTGGAGGACGTCCGCTTTTTCCTCAAGAATCTCCACCTAAGGTCTGACCATCTTCGGGAACGGCTACTTGCTACGAAGGCCTTCACGAACGAACAAGCTGTTTCCACCGCCAGCGCCTGTTCTCAGAAGGGGCGGTCGGGGCTCCCCAGGCCCGGGCAGCTCCGGTCCCCACACACACCCAACGGCCCACCACCCGGCTCCGCACCGCCAGGCGACCCGAGGAGGTAATGGCTACAACACAACACTCGGCACAACACGGGGGCGGCTGGAGGAGCTCGGGCCAGCGCCTCCCACCGCTCCAAAGCCGGAGCGCTCGTTCTGGGCGGAGGCACGCGGAGTGGCAGCAGAGAGGAGACACAAGCCGGGACTTCGGCCATCCTGAGACTCCCCGCAGGAAGGGAGCCCAACTCTGAAGGAGCCGCGCGGACGTGCCTCTGAAGGGGCACCGCAGGCAGGAAGCCCGGGAAACTCGGCTCTGGGGGGCAGCGGCGCCCACCCGCAGCCCGAACCCAGCCCAGAACCACTTCCGGGTCGGGACCCGCCCGCGGGAGGCCTCCAAGCTGCCCTTCCTCAGGACTAGAAATGGGCGACGCTCCTTGGCGCCAACGCCCCCGCCGCCCTCCGCCAGGCTGCACACCCCCAAGGCGTTTTAGCGCTTCTGGCTGCCTTGCCCCCGACTCACCACCTCCCCGGAGCCACACGGGCCGGCCGGCCGCGCAAGGACCGCGACCGACCACCCCGGCTGGGAACCGGGAGTGCCCAGACCCGCCAATGACTGCTTCCGGCGCCTGTGCCCTTCCGCCCGCGGGCGACCCCCGCCCCCACTCGACGCCCACACGAGCACGCGGAGGGGAGGGAACGGTATCCCTGTTGCTTCTGCGTGTCTATGGTAACGGTCCACGCCTGAGGTGAAAAGCGTCCAAGACCGTCTGTGGCGAGATTCTCTGGCCAATGTCCCCAGCGAGCCAGAGAACCAGTCTGTCGGGCTGAGACCCGGCATCTCCCAGGAGACGCCAGGCTGCCATGATCCACCACCAGGGCCTCCCTGAAACGCTCAGGGGCCTGGGAACGGTTGCTGGTTGAAGGTACCCGGGGCTCCCGGGCCAGGCGCCTGGAGAAACAAGCCCTGGAGCCAGACCGCCCATCACCACGCAGGGACGACCTCCAGCGTCGGTCCCCTAACTACCCTTCCGCCCAGCCAGACTCCGCCTCGGACTCCCACCTGGTCGCCTGCTCCCTTCAGCCTCCACTAGGATACTCCTTTCTCCGGGTCCTTGGGCTCTCACCAGCCACCCCACCGCACCGGGCTGCCTCTGTCAAGCCCCTCTGTACTGTGTGGCATTGTGAAATGACGGGTTTCCTGACTGTCAGCAAGGTCCCTAAAGGCTGAGACAACACTGCCCAGAAAGCCTGCCTATTACGTCCAGTCCTCCGTGCCTGGCTAGGTGCGGGTCCTTCCTCGAGTCGCCTGTCACAGCCTTGTTATGTAGAATGTAACAACCTCTGAACTAGCAGCTCCTGAAGTCAGTCTCACTCACCCTGGTCTCAACACCTGGCGTGTTACAAGTGCTCATAAATTGTGCAATGTATCCAGTCTGTCACCAGAATCCTAAGAAAAGCTTCCCTTCTCTGTCATCCCTCTTACCATTCTCCCCAGAAAAGCAAGCACGGGGCCTCATCTGACCTTTCTCCCAGTGAGGCTGGCCCTTCAACCCCTCCCTGGCCCCCAGCCCTAGGGATATGTTGACAGCAAGCCCATCAGTGCGGTGTTAGCTGGGACAGAAGTAATGGGAATCCTTTCTCCCATTTTTATTTCTTGGCGTGCCTGTGTGTGTGTATGTGCATGTGTTCACGTACACGTGCACTTGTGTTGAAAGGAGTCCAACAAAAGCCCAGACATCCCTATCACATCACCTGTGGCTCATCCAGCTGGAGCACAAGACCTTCCCTTGCTGACTATCTGTTTTGGTGACCCAAGTGGTATTTCTGCAGTCAGGTGGACACCCCATGATGCCGGTTGTTACAGTTTGGGGAACAGGAAAGCAAACTGGAATTAGGGGAGATAATACGACTGGGGTGGGAGCATATCCATCAGAATCAGAGCTCCGGGAGAGAAGCTGGCTCAGGGAGAGGCTGGGCTGCAGCCAGTGCACTAGGAATTAACCCTGAGGTGATCCAGCTCTTAGAGGAGTGGATAGTATTTTCCAAAGAGCACCAGAACTGGAAGACCATCACAGTCACAAAAGGCTCAACATCAAAGGCTAGAGGGAAGCCAAGACAACTATAGCACAGAAACTCAGAGAGGAAAACATCTCCAAAAAAGGAAGTGATCCCCAGTATCAAAATCCACAGAGAATCAAAGTGCTCAGGCACAGGGAAGGTACCAGAGACCCAGGTCAACAGAGGCCATGAAGATGGCATGTAAAGTGATAAAAGGTCATGTTGAGAGCAGGAAACCCTCACCTACAGTTGGCAAGGAAGGGTCACAATGGTGTAGGGAGTAAGAAGTCAGGTTTGGAAAATGGGAGAGGCAGGTCTCAGTTCTGGCCCCTGACACAGCTGCCCTGCCAGGCTGTGCTGGGCAAAGACCATACTACAGGATGTGTCACTGTCATGAGTGGGCACTCCCTGGGCCCTGCAGTTCATCTGCCAATTGGAGAACACCACCCTTCTGTTCCCCAAGCCTGGTGTCACTACACAAAGAATACAACATGAGCTATGAGAACCCTGGGGAAGAAGTAGCAGTATCTGACCTCCAGAAACAAAACATCGTTAGAGATCATGTGAGGTTAAGCCCAAGCCCCAAATCATACAGGACAACCAGAGGTCTGACCTTCATGACCTGTGCCCTTAGCCACCTCCTCACCCTCTGTGGGCCCCACTTGGGGCAAGGGCAGGTTTCCTGCCAAATCCCTTGGTGCCACTGCCATGGGCCCTCCTGAGGATGCACCTGCCCGGGCCTGTCGCCTCTTTTCCCGGTGCAGCTCCCGGAGGTGGGCAAGGGCACAGTGGACATCCCGAGACACCCGGAGGCTGCGTTCCCGGTTTGGATCATTCTCCAGGAGGACCCGTAAACCAGCAGCAAAGTGTGACAGGGCCTGGCCCAGGTGCTCAGGGCTCAGAGCACCCACATCAGCATCTTCAGTCCCCACACCCACTACAGCTCCTGTGAAATCCGGCTCTTGTTTTCCGGACACCGAGCCTTTCCCTTCCTGCCACGGCAGCCCAGAACCACAAATGTCCCCACCATCTTCTGCATCCTGGGGGAGGCCGTGGGGTGGGGGCTCCCCATGGGCCTGCAAGAGGTTGGCAACATCAGCCTCGGCTGCATCTCCAAGGCCCACGTGACTGGCTAGTGCGACAATGCTGCGGCGGAGCTGAGGCACAGTGTCCGGCTCGGGAGTGCCAGGAGGCACACACTCAGGCCAGAGCTTCCTCCAGGCACTGTTCATGGTGGTGGGCTGCAACTCTGCCCAGGCTCTGGCTATATTGTCCACAGCAGTCACAACAGTATAGCTGCGCCAGAACTCCCGCACAGAGGGTCGGTCTTCACCAGACGTCTCCTGGACCAGCTGGCTAAGCATACAGCGCAGGTAATATGCCTTGAATGTGGCAATGATACCCTGGTTCATGGGCTGAATCAGGGCTGATGTGTTCTTGGGCAGGAACTCAACTCGCACATGGGGTGAGAGGCCACCCAGGTGAGCAGAGTGGCAGGGTGCACCGTCCAAGACCAACAGGGCACGGTGTGGGAGGCCGTGGCTGGCACAGTAGCTCTCCACAGCAGGGCAGAAGCAGCTAGTAAACCACTCCTGGAAGATGCTGGGTGTCAGCCAGTCGTTGCGGTTAGAGCGCCAGACCACCGGAAGGCTGGCCTTGGAGCAGCCCTTGAGGGCACGCGGGTTCTCCGAGGGGTACACCAGCAGCGGCTTCAGCTTGAAATCACCAGCTGCATTGCCACCAAGCAGCAGGGTCAGGTGGTCCTTAGAGGTCTTGAGGCCAGGTCCAGCTGCCCCTTCCAGGGCCAACAGCATGCGCTCTGGGAGCCGCTTCCAGAACAGGCCAGTCTCATCCACATTGAATACCTGGCGTGGTGAGTAGCAGCCCTCCTCTAGAATGGTGCGCAGCACTGGGGGGTAGTGGGCAGCAGCCTGGATGTCAGCCACAGATGGCTCATCTGTCAAAAGCACATTGTGGCGAGCCTTGAATCGGGCAAACCAGCCATTACTGGCCCCAAAGGTCTCAGCCCGAGTGCCATTACCCTGCTCGTGCTGCAGCTGCACGAAGAGCCGTCGGGCCTTGTCCTGGATGAGCAGCGTGCTGACGGGCAGGTTCTGCCGCTTTTGCTCCTCGATCCAGAGGCTCAGCAAGCATTCCATACGGCCCATCACCACACCCCGGCAGCGGGTCAGCTGTGTGGCACTTACCGGTGTGGCTGCCTGAGAATTGGCCCGGATCTTGTCCTTGTTGACACGGATCGAGGCAACAGTAGAAGTGGCCAGCCCTAGGGCCCGGGCAATCTGAGTCAGCTTCTCGCCTTCCTCAAACCTCCGAAGCACCTCTAATTTCACATGCAAGGTGATGGACTTTCGGTCCCGCTTGGCAGTGTGGCGGAGGCCAATCCCACCGAGGGATGCCTTCCCCGACACTTGCAGCTGGGGAGTTGTCTTCATTCCGCCTCCCTGGGCCATGCACCTTGATGAGGTCTCTCCCCAGTGCCTATCCACAGTAGCTACCAGTGTGCCCACAATGGCAGCCCCTTGGCCTCTCCTGCCATACCTGCCTCTGCCTGTAAGACAAGGACACATGGGCATTAATGTGTAAGTACATGGAATTGCCAACCACCAGCTGGCCCTCCCATGTTCTGACAAAGAGCACCCAGCCCTGCTGACCACTGCCTCAGAGGTGTGCCCAATCCCTTCTTTTCCTACTGCTGAAAACACTGCACACTCAATTCCAACCATTCTTTGCATCTAGAGGAGCCTGTCACTTAGTTTTAGCTTATGAGATCAAGAAAAGTCTGCTAGGAGACTTCGCTCTCTTCCCCCAGCAAACCTCCTGCAACCCTGAGACAGTTTAGAAACCCACTTCCCACACACCAATGAGCAAACAAGCTACCCATTTCCATGCTTCCCACCCAAAGACATCAAACATCAGTGTGGGGCTGAGTAATGGCTCCTTAAGATGTCCAAGTACAAATCCCTATGAATAAATTACCTAATATGGTGGGGCACCTGGGTGGCGCAGTGGGTTAAGCCTCTGCCTTCAGCTCAGGTCACGATCTCTTATGGGATCGAGCCCCACATCAGGCTCTCTGCTCAGCAGGGCACCTGCTCCCCACCCCTGTGAACTCTGCCAAATAAATAAAATCTTATTTAAAAATTACCTAATATGGCAAAAGGGACACTGTGAGTGTGATTAAGTCAATAATCTTGAGATCAGGTGATTATCCTGGCTTATTCAAATGGACCCTAAATGTAATCAGGGGGCTCCTTGCAAGAGGAGGCAAAAGATTTCACTCAGAAAGCAGCAATGTGACCACTAAAGCCTAGAGCCTCCAGAAGGAGACAGCCCTGCTGATAACTTGATTTTAGCCCACTGAGACCCAACTCAGATTTCTGACCTCCAAGACTCCAAGATAATACATTTGTGTTATTTTATTATTTATTATTATTATTATTATTATTTTATTTATTTGTTTGACAGAGATCACAAGTAGGCAGAGAGGCAGACGGGGGTGGGGGGGTGGGGGGTGGCAGGTTCCCTGCTGAGCAGAGAGCCTGATGCAGGGCTTGATCCCAGGACCCCGGGATCATGACCGGAGCTGAAGGCAGAGGCTTTAACCCACTGAGCCACCTAGGCGCCCCACATTTGTGTTGTTTTAAACCACTCTTTTTTCAGTAATAGGTTACAGCAGTCATAGAAAACTAATGCAGGAGGAAACCAATATAATTCGTGCCACCCCAGAGAACATCTGGCGATAGAGGAGGAAGGTGGTTCTCCACACAGCAGCCACAAAGATTCAGTAAGCACTAAGATCCTGTCCCCACTCTGCTCAGAGCTCTCCCAGTTCTGAGTAAAAGCCACAATCCTCACCAGATTCCTCAAGCACTTCAAAGCCTCCTCCTTTACGTGGCTTGCTCCTACCCACATCCTTGGGGCACACTAAGGGTGCTCCTGTTTCCTTCAGCCCAGGGCTCAGGCTCTTCCCTGTTATCTGCATGGCTTGTTCCCTCTCCTACAAATCTCTGCTCAAATGTAACCTAATCAAAAAGGCCCTTCCTACATACATTTTATTATACATCTGTCACATGCTGCCTGAGGGCAGGAACTGTGTCGGCTGAGCTCTCTTGTATCCCCAGGCCCAGGAATAGTGCATCCAGTAGGCGCTTGATGATGAAATTATTAAACTTCAAGTACGTTATTATTAATTTTAAAGTACAGCGGTGGGAGACAGTTTTCATCTTGTCCCTACTGCATTATGAGCCACGTGAAAGTAGCAACTGATCAGTTAAAGAAAAAAAAATTTTTTTGAAGGCGCGCCCTGTGAAAGCATGAACAAATGAGTGAAGGTTTATTTTCATAGCGCCTACGGCACCTGTCAGTATCACATCAATTCTTTCAGGGACTCGTGGGCGGCGCATGCTTGAAACAAGGTGGCACAGGCCCAGGACCCTCGAGCCTGGGAGGCAGGGAAAGGGGGGTGGGCATGGGAAAGGCTCCTCTTGTCTGGAAGCCGTCCCCGAATTCTGAACCCCTCACGAGCCTGTTCTTCCTCCAACATTCACGCCTTCCTCTGCTCACCCACGATTTTAAAATAATTCACCCAGGGGCGCCTGGGTGGCTCAGTGGGTTAAAGCCTCTGCCTTCGGCTAAGGTCATGATCTCAGGGTCCTAGGATCGAGCCCCCCATAGGGATCTCTGCTCAGCAGGGAGCCTGCTTCCTCCTCTCTCTCTCTCTGCCTGCCTCTCTGCCTCCTTGTGATCTCTGTCAAATAAATAAATAAAATCTTTTAAAAAAATAAAATAAAATAAATTAATTCAACCGTATGTTCATTCATCCGTTCCCTCCCTCCACGCTGGAGAGGAAGTCTCCAAGCGGGCCGCCCGGGGAGGCTCGTGGCCGGATGTCTGGGTGAGAGACAAGGTTTGTCCCCGTGAGACTACAATTCCCATAGAGCCGCGGGGCTGCCGGAAGCGCCGATTGGCCCCCACCCCCGCGCTCTTCCCGGACTGAAAGTGCCAAGGCCTCTCTTCGTTCTCTTCCCGCCGCTCAGGACCAAGAGAAACGGCGCCCCAGACCCTGCCACCGCCACCGAAACCCGGGCCCCCGCACAGCCGACCGCCCTCACCTCCGGACCGCGACGTGGGCCAGCTGCTTCAGCTGGTCCGCTGGGGATGCGACTCTTCCCTGTGTCCTGCCTTACAGGGCCCCTTTCCTGAGGCAGCAGAGCTCAACCTACATGTTCTCGGCAGAGGCGGAAGATTGCCTGGGACTGCCGGGATTGGAGGAGTCGGCGTGAGGCCCGCCCCTGACAGCGCACCGAACCCTGCGCCAGACGCTCCCAGGCCCGCCGGGAAATGTAGTTCGGCGACGAGGGTGCTGCGCCTAGAGGCCAGCGGGGGCGGCAGAAGCTGCCTCTGCCGGAAGCTGGCTTTCTGCCTCATTTCTCTCTAATTTTTCCCTCCCCCGACTTTCTGTGTCTTTCCAACATCTTCCCTACTTCCTTCCATTTCCGGCTCTGTTTTCTCTTTTCTCTTTCTCTTTTCTCGGTTTGTCCCCCATCCTGGAGAATTAATTCCGCTCAGACTGTCAACTTAAAAATAAACTCAGTGAGTGCGCATCGAAGAGTTATTTACCTGGAGGAGGGAACTCGAAGGATAGCACAGGCAGTTCCAGGAAGATAAGAAAGAACAAGAAGGGTGAAAGAAATAAGGAGCACTTGGGGTCGGGGGCCCAGGTGTCTCAGTTCCCGCTCAGTGCCTTGGGGGTGATACAACTCTAACCCCAAGCATGTGTGGCCTGGATTCCGATCAAAAGGTACTTCAGAGGGAAAGAATTCCTTCATTTAGGGAGATGAGCCCAAGCTGGCTTGGCAGACAATGCTGGGAAACAGAGAGGGCTCCCAATCACCTTTTTTTTGTCCTACTGATAGGGTATGTGATCAAAGGAGAGAGACTGATACAAAGCGAAGGTCAAGCAAAGCTTTATTTCGCGCCAAGCACACAGAATCAAACCGGCCGGTTGGGGCCGCCTCTTACAGAGCCTCATAGACTAACCTTTATAGAGCAAAGGCCATATGGTTGAGCCTGGCCACAGGTGGCCCATGAGATTGTAACACACAGAGAAAGTTGCATAGTCATGCTAGGTCACACACGGGTGGCCAATTGAATTACAATTCACCCTATAGTAGCTATTTAAACTAGCCTATCACCCTGGTCAGAATTGGCACCCAAAAGGCAGGGCCCACATTCTTTAGGGAGATAGTGATTGGATGTCTCCAGCTGGCCCGACTCATCCTTGCATTCGGGCTCTGTTATCTCCACCTGACCTGATCCACGCTTGTATTTGGGCTCTGTTATCAGGGACTGGTCGACCATATGTTACTGCATAAACAAAAAAATGACTATTTAATCCAAGATGGAATCGCTCTGGCTAAGTAGGCCCTTACACTACTGTTCAGTTCGGGTGAGTTTTCCTAAAAGTCTACCTCCAGCTTCCTCCTTGCTGTCCCCCTTCTCTAGGTCTTCGAAAACTCTCCACCCATCTTTGCTGTCTCTCAAATGCCTGTTCTTTCTCTCCCCTTGCCTGTGTACACCCGTCCCTTGAATCTCGATAGTTGCATGTCTTGTCTTTGTGAATCTCCTTCCAGATGGATCCCTTCCTGACCCTCCGCCTTGCTAACTTCTCAGACATCCTGTCCACCCGGCCTGACTCTTGGATCCTCTGGCTTCTTATCTCATTCTCTAGGTCCCTGAGAGTAGAAACCCCTCTCTGTTGACTTTCTTTCCTCTCAGGGTCTTGTTCCCTGGATCTGTTCAGTTCCTTTCTCTGTCTTTCCTCCCAGCTCTCTCTGCTCCTGAGCCCTGCAGGATCTGGGCCTCTTCCGCCCCTAAGTCTTTGTGTCCGCCTCTCCTCACCTCTCCTCATCCTCTAGCGGGGCTTTCCTACCCCAGGCGGCACCCCCAGCCCCACCCCACCTCCCCTCCCCCCTGCGCCTCTCAGATGCCCTCCGGGTCCCCACCCGGTTACCATGGAGCGACCTAGCCCCGCCCCCGCTCCCGGGCACAAAGGCCCAGCCGACTACACTTCCCAGAAAGCACCGGGCGGAGCCTCTTCGCCATTTACAGTCCGGCTGGGCGCTGTAGGAGGCGCCCCCTTTATCTGCGAACGGTTGCCATGGAGACGTGGGCTGACGGCGTCCTAGTGAGAGCGGTGATTGGTGCAGCCCCCTGCTAATCCCTGGAAGGCCCGTAAAGAACTGAGGAAAACGTGGTGGGGGGCATGCGCGGTTGGGAAGACGGCGCTGCTGTCCGTAGCCGCCTGAGAAGCTCGCGCAAGTAGACGGGGCATGGACGCCTGGATCTGAGGGGGCGAGCGAGGGAAGAGGCGGCCGGGCGTGTGATCTGGTCGTTGCGAACAACGCTACCCCGGGGAACGGGAGGAGGGTGGGAAAGGAGGCGAGCGTGGGGGAAGGGCAAGGTGGCACTCGGGCTGATGCGTGGAGCATTCTGGGAGACAGAGTCCGGCCGGGGAGGGGGAAGTCGGCGAGTGCGCATGCTTGCGAGCGCGGAGCGGCCCGCTGAGCGTGGAGGTGAGGGCGGGGACCTCTCACCGAGGGAGGCTGGGGCGGGGACCCGGGCGGAGACCGCGGATTCTCGGATTCCGGCTGCCTGGCGGGACCCGGAGCGCGGAGCAGACGTCTAGGCGCTCCTCCTCCGGCAAGCCGGGCGCTGTCGCGCGATGCTCTTCAATCGCAGTGCCCTGCCACGGCGACGAGATCTCGGAGCCCCGCCCCCCCGGTTGCCATGGTGGCACTAAACCAGCTGGGGGAAGGGGAGGCGGGGGGCTCTCTAAAGTGGAGGTTGCCCTCCAGGATTTCTGGTAAATGTAGTTCAGGAAGCTTCGCAGTGGCTGGCTGGCTTAAAAATGGTCCAACTTTCTCCCAGGGTTGCAGGTTGGCCTGGAACCTTGAGGATCGGAGTTTTGACCCACGGGATCCGGCGGCCCTGGAAGTCGAATCTACTCACTTAATAAACTCAGATTTCTTCACAAAGCCCGCACATTACTCCCAGCTGCAAAGGAAGCAGCAATGGCGAGGGAAGGGGGGACAGCCCCACTTACGGGGGACGGTAAAGATGGGGAAACTGAGGTTCACAGAAACTAGCCAAGGTTATGTAGCAAATAGGCAAGATCAGAATCTTGCTTGCAGGTATCTGGTCCAGTTATCTTGGGGCCTTTGTGGGCCCCTTGTTAAGATCCCATCACCTCCTAACCCTGCCTAAATCAGGGAGCTGAAGTGATGGTGGAGCATTACATGGTGTGATAACTTGGGCCGGTTCAGAAGATGGGACCGAATGGAGGGAGAGGGGGATGCTGCCTGGAAGTGTGGCCACAGAGCTGACCTTGCCCATGTGTGGGAGTGAGAAAGGCTGCCCTGTGGAACCAAGCTGAGAAAAGAATGGTCAGAGAGACTAGATGGGAGAGTGGGTGGTGCAATGATGGGGTGGTGTTCTGGGTGGTGTAAGGGGAGGGGGGCTGGAGTGTTTCTTATGGCCATGTGGTAAATACTGCAGATGTCATTTACTTGGCAGTGGGAGATCCGCACATCAGGGATGGCGTGGTGCATGTAGAAGGGCAGGATTTGGGTCCGGGGGGTGGGGGGATGCCTTCATATCCCTAAGAAGCACCCTGTGTTTGGAACAGGGGAATGCCAGAGACTGTGTGTAAGTCCCAGCTAGAGACCAGAGACACAGGTGCCTGGCATGTGACCACCTCTCTGTGCCTCAGTTTTCTTATCTGCCTTCCACTCAGTACAGGTCTGAAGATGGAACAACGAAGCATACAGTAGTCACTCAATAAGCATTTACTGCCACTGTTTGTCCTCGCAGTAGCCTCATCCTCTTCCTCTCCTAGGGAAAGACATTATCCTCGGAGCCCCAGCCCAGTCTTTCCAATGAGGCCCACAGCACTAGGCTCCCCAGGTCACACAGCCCTGGAAGATGCGGGGCCTGTCATGGTGAAGCTGGAGGACTCTGAGGAGGAGGGTGAGGCTGCCCAATGGGATCCCGGCCCCTCAGAGGCTGCACGCCAGCGTTTTCGACACTTCCACTATGAGGAGGCACTGGGTCCCCAAGAGGCCCTGGCCCAACTCCGGGAGCTGTGCCGCCAGTGGCTGCAGCCCGAGGTGCACTCCAAGGAGCAGATGCTGGAGCTGCTGGTGCTGGAGCAGTTCCTGTGCGCACTGCCCCCCGAGATCCAGGCCCGTGTGGAGGGACAGCGGCCAGGCAGCCCTGAGGAGGCAGCTGCCCTAGTCGAGGGGCTACGCCAGGAGCCAGGAGGCCCCCGGAGATGGGTGAGTCGGTGGCCCTGAGCCAGGATCCAGGCTGGAACAGTATCCAGCTGTGCCTCCCCCTAGCAGGTGCCATGCTCAACCAAACACCTGTTCCTTGTGGTTTGAAGTAGTCACTTGCAGCAGACCTTGTATGGGAGTAGACAGGCTTCCAGGGCCAGCCTCACTGGCCCATCACTACATCGCCTGGAGTCATGGACATGGGAGGGGATGCAGGGTGGAGAGAGGGAGACCACTGAGCATTCGCAAGTGTAAGCAACAGGAGAGCAACTGCAGGTGGTTCCTTTACCCCTGACTCAGTGCTGGGGGGAATGTAGGTCCTTGGAGAGCCTAGTAGGTCAGGACCTGGGGTCCTTTGATCAGGTAGATGCCTATGAACCCATTGCTTGTGCCCAGCTAAACTCTCCGCATGGGTCCCTAATGGTGAGGGGCACCTTCCCAGGTCACAGTCCAAGTGCAGGGTCAGGAGGTGCTATCAGAGAAGATGGAGCCCTCCAACTTCCAGCCCCTCCTTCAAACCAAGCCTCAGACTCCAGAACATGGGCCTAGGACACCATCTGAAGCTACGCAGGAGTTACCATTGGGCCTTCGGGTGAAAGAGGAGCCCACGGTTACAGATGACCCAGGTGAGGGTGGGCAAGGCATGCATGGCCCAAAGCCTGATGGAGTAGACCAGGGGAGCCTGGCCTCAACAGCCTAAAGGTCACCTGCTGGCTGGAACTATTCATATGCACTGGTGTCCCCCACCCCACCCCCATCCTGCCTAGCCGGTGGACATCACTGCTCCTCTCATGCCAAATCTGACTACCACGGCTATGTTTCTGTGCTCTCCCCTGACATGAAGTAGGCTGTTGGGGTTCTGGGGTGGGGAGGAGTGTGGGGTGCACTCCCAAGGAGATCCATTGGGAGACAATAGCTGGTCTCTGGGGAGCAGGTGGCAGGCTTGAATATAGGTGGGAGTGGCTGAGGGAGGACCCCAGAATGCTGGGAGGCAGCCCCTCTCTGTATTACTTCTTCCAGGTCTGTACCAGAGCTGGCCACCCACACTCTCCCTCATTCCTGTGTAGACCCTAGTACAGTGCTCTCATCCACCCTTGCTGCCCATCCTGCCTAGGGCTCATGCAGGGGTCTGTGTCCTGAGCCTGTCTCATCCTGCTACAGCTTCTCCTCTGGCCTTCCAGGGGGTTCTGCCTTACTCCAGCCCCCAGTCTGGATTCCAGCATCTGGCATACCACAGAAGAGGGCAGTGGGGTGGGGACACCCTTGGGCCACCTGACCCCAACTTTCCTCTACAGAGCTTCTGGATTCTGGGCCTCTAGCCAATCCCCAGGAGGCCACCTCCACTCTCCTGCCTGAAGAGACCCAGGTGAGCCCATAAAGGCCATCCTCCCTGTCTGGGAAGCCTCAGTGGGTGGGGATCAGGTGGGTCCCTTCCTTAGCCTAGCTGGGCATAGATAAGCAGTGACCACTGTGGTTTCAGGGCTGTGAAATAGTGCTGGGCCAGGCCTCTCCTCACGGCGAAACTGGACTTGAGGGGCCTTCATGGAGGGAGCATCCTGGGGTCCTGTGGCAGGAGGAAGCTGGAGGCATTTTCCCTCCAGGTGAGTGAGACTCGGCATGGTGGGGCTGGGCCCTCTGCATGGGCAGCACCACATTTCACCTATCCCACTCCTGGCCCTGCTCAGGTTGCCCTCTCAGTCCAACATGTTCAAACTCCTCCATTCCGTGGACTGTTTCTTGCAGCATATAACCTTCTGTGCTCTCCCCTGGCATGGAGTAGGCTGTTGGAGTTTCCATCAAGCTCTCTGCTGAGTTCAGGTTCCCTCCAGCTGCTGCTTCCCACCACAGTAAAACCTGAGAGCAGGGCCTGTATTCCCCATACCCCCAACCTCTCCCATCCCTGGCATCCTAGATGGCCCACAGAGTCTGGGTTTGCCCCCACTAACTGGGTAGCAGGGGAGGGAGGGTCTGGATCTGCCAATGACAGCAGGTTAGTAGACGGTGGGCAGAGGGACCTTGACACAAGGTGTGGATGGAGCAGTACAAAAAGGAGGCCAGAAGCCCCTGCTGTCCACCTCAGCTATCTGCTCTCAGTCGGCCATCGTCCAGTCTCTCTGCCTCTTCTTCCTTGTTTCCTGGACTGCTCCTCTTCTTGGTTTACTCCCTTGTTCTGGTGGACCTTCCTGGGAACCGTGATAAAAAGTTCTTGATCAACCGTGATAAAAAGATAAAAAGTTCTGAGATGCTATATCTCTTAAAACACTTACCTAACATTCTATATTAGGCTAGTGGGGCTACATGAAGAATTCTTTTTACTAATTCAGTTTCAAAGTTTTTTCATCGTCTTTGTTGGTAAGCCCTTTCGGTTTGAAATCTATCCCTCTCAATTGTGGGAAACTGGCTTGAATTACTTCTCTGATTTCCTTTCCCTCCACTGTTTTGTTCCCTTGTTTCTGGAACGTGTATTCCTTGGCTGTTGGCTATATTGCTTCCTCAGTGTGGTCTCACAGCCTCAACCCAGCCTTTTGCCAAAATGAGAGAAGAGATCCAGGAATCAGAGCTACTTCAGTGCCCGCTATCTGCTCAGAATTCTGTGCTGAGAGTGTCCAGGGCTGGTCCATGCAGTAGTTCTGAACAGCCTCCCCAGCATGCTTCGTGGCCTCGCCCCTTCACCTCCATGGCCAGAGCTACCTGGTACCTCTAATCCCAAACTTTTCGAGTCTTCTTCAGAGTCAGATTGATTTTTTTTCTCAAGCAAGGCACATCACACCAAAGTGCTGCCGCCTGTCCCCTCTGATCCCTATTTCTCTCGTGTTGGCTCCACTTCCAGCCTCCCTCAGACCCACCCACTTGAGTGTATTTGTAGAAACCATCATCACTATTGCAAGGCCACCTGTCCCATATGTGTCCTGCAGCCCTTCCAGAAAGGCAACTTTTGCAAACTTTAAGTCAGGCCTGGAAAGCTTGTCCCCATCTTCTAAATCTTCCTCATACTAGGTTCTGCCTCACTGGCTAGTTTCAGGTCCCTCTAGTTCACCCTATTTACCATGGGCTGGAATGGGTCCAGGCACAGCTCTCTTGGTATGACTGAGTGGATCCTGTTGTGCAATGCAGGGTTTGCCCTCCACATGGACAGTGTCTCTGCTGGCCTAGGCACTGTGAGCCCCCACCTCCACATCCCGTGGGACCTCGGCATAGCCAGCCTCACAGACCAACTCCGGTCGCCCTCCCATGAAAGTGGCTTCTCACGTGCACTTGGGCCCCCCAGTGGCCCTGGAGGTGAGCAGAACCCCACGAACGAGGGTCCTCACCAGCTCCTGGGCCCCATACTGGCCACTGGCCGCTGGCCTACACCCAGGACCGAAGGCCAGGGACGGGGTCGCCCCAGCACAGGCCCCAGGGTGGGGCGGGGTGGCCGCTGCGACGTGTGTGGGAAGGTATTCAGCCAGCGCAGCAACCTACTGAGGCACCAGAAGATACACACAGGAGAGCGGCCATTCATGTGCAGCGAGTGTGGCCGAAGCTTCAGCAGAAGCTCGCACCTTCTGCGTCATCAACTCACGCACACTGAGGAGTGGCCATTTGTGTGCGGCGACTGTGGTCAGGGCTTCGTGCGCAGCGCGCGCCTGGAGGAGCACCGGCGAGTGCACACGGGAGAGCAGCCCTTCCACTGCGCAGAGTGCGGCCAGAGCTTCCGGCAGCGCTCCAACCTGCTGCAGCACCAGCGCATCCATGGCGACCCCCCTGGCCCGGGCGCCGCGCCCCCCACGCCTCCCGGTGCCCCGGAGCCCCCAGGCCCCTTCCCCTGCAGCGAGTGCCGTGAGAGCTTCGCGCGGCGAGCCATGCTCCTGGAACACCAGGCGGTGCACACCAGCGACAAATCCTTTGGCTGCGTGGAGTGTGGGGAGCGTTTCGGCCGCCGCTCCGTGTTGCTGCAGCACCGGCGAGTCCACAGTGGAGAGCGGCCCTTTGCCTGTGCCGAGTGCGGCCAGAGCTTCCGCCAGCGCTCCAACCTCACTCAGCACCGGCGCATCCACACGGGGGAGCGTCCCTTCGCCTGCGCTGAGTGCGGCAAGGCCTTCCGCCAGCGGCCCACGCTCACGCAACACCTGCGCGTGCACACGGGCGAGAAGCCCTTCGCCTGCCCAGAGTGTGGCCAGCGCTTCAGCCAGCGTCTGAAGCTCACGCGCCACCAGCGGACGCACACCGGGGAGAAACCCTACCACTGCAGTGAGTGTGGCCTGGGCTTCACGCAGGTGTCTCGGCTCACCGAGCACCAGCGGATCCATACCGGGGAGCGGCCCTTCACTTGCCCTGACTGCGGCCAGAGCTTCCGGCAGCACGCCAACCTCACGCAGCACCGGCGCATCCACACGGGCGAGCGGCCCTACTCGTGCCCGGAGTGCGGCAAGGCCTTCCGCCAGCGTCCCACGCTCACGCAGCACCTGCGCACCCACCGGCGGGAGAAGCCCTTTGCCTGCCAGGATTGCGGCCGCCGCTTCCACCAGAGCACTAAGCTCATCCAGCACCAGCGCATCCACAGTGCGGAGTAACGGCACTCACTGTACCCCTTCTTCTCTGCGTCTCCGCTTCTGGCCTTTGGTTACAGAGGAGGGTCTTCACTCCGAACACTAACCTCACAGGGTTGCTGTGAGGCCTCTGATCAAGTCTGGGTACAGACGGGCCCACTCAGGACCTGGCGCCCAGTAGGAGCTCAATAAACAGTAGATGGACCGTGGGTCTGGAAATCTACACACTCAGTGCCTCCCGACCTGCACAGGTCCCTCTTCCCCCCCACCATCTACCACTTCGGCAACCATGCAGTCTCTGAGAGCCATAGACTCCTAGCAGCCCCTCCCAAGGGCTATGGATGCCACCTTGTACTGTGGCTCCTGTACTGTTTGCCTGACAGCTTCAACCAGCACAACCATGGGCCAAGCCAACTGACAGGTGAGAACTGGCCCAGTTTTCCCCTACCAGCCAAGATCATCAAGGGCAGTACAAGTAGCAAACTGGTGCCCAGAAGGCCAGAGCTAGGGATGTGTCTATAAAACTTTAACCTTAGGAAGCTATTTCTTAGGCATAAAAGCTAGAAGGTTTTATCTGGAAATCTAGATTCTCTCATGCATGTTAACTACCAGCAGATGCTGAGGTTAGGTTCCCCTTAGGATACCCCAGCCTGTCCAGAAATCAAAGTCCACTGGAGGCCCCAGGCCAGTTCTCTATCCCCCTAGTGATCATTCACATTCTGTGGGCCACAGCTGCCGCCAACCCTGGCCAGGTGTGCAACCCCCAAGGGCTCCCCAACACTGGGTGGTGGTCCCTATGAAGAATGTGTTCAGCAGCAAGTCACAGGAAGCACAGCTGTCAGCAGCTTACATAAAAGTGCGGATGCTGCCAGTGCAGGTTTGGTGGCTTGCACACTGGGCTGGCATCTCTGGACCCCTCTGGACTTTTCACATGCCATTGCTTCTTGCCCTAATTATCTTTCCCTTCCATCCAAATTGTGCAGACTCTTGACCTAGTGCGCCCCCCAACCCCAACCAGTGGGTACCCTGGGGGCCAAAAGCAGGATGAGAAGCAGTGCCAAAGGAAAGATCTTCATGCATCGGGATCTGGCTTGGGACATAAACCCCACTCTGGCCAGGTGTCAGCCTGCCCTTGGCCTGAGGGGTTCTAAGAACAACCTTTTGAGGCTCACGTGTCTAAGCTTCTTCCAGGGATACAGCTGGACTTTGCTACAAGACTGGGGTCCTGAAATCAGGGAAAGAAGCCAGCCTCAGCCAGAAGCTTCTAGTAGTCATCCCAAAGAAGGTGTGTTCCCTACCTCTTTCCCTCCCCCACTCCACCCCTCTCCACCGCCCCCCTGACCTACCCCCAGCCAGGACCAGGGCCACTCTGGCATCTACATCTGGCAAAGTCAACAACTCCCCATGGAGGGGTACTTCCATGTGGCACCGTTGGGAGGTGGGGGGAGGCCACCTGGGCCCTAGGCCAATACTTCTATCCTCTTAACCACAAACAGAACTCTTAAGGACCATGACCTGGGATATACTAATCAGAGGGGTAGAAAGCAGTCACTGGGTCCCTAGGTGGAGGCTAGGAGTCAGATTAAGGAAGGCGCACAAATACTGAGGTAGCTAGTGTTGTGAGGTTGAGTATTGCTGAACTTTATAAATCCTGTAACATGGATTTTTTTTTTCAAGTCCTGTGTGAATTTTATAATCAGAAAAAAAGAGGACAAGAAAGCTCACTCTTGTGTTTTGATCATCTTGGTGTTTGAAGAACATGAAGAGAAATCTGCACACGTATGACTACTTAAGAACCTGAAATTACACACAGGAAAAATTATAACACACGTGAAAGGCATGGCGACAACAGGCCAGGGCCCAGTGCCCAAAGTCATAATCCACAGACTCGCCTGCTGAGCCAGTCCTCTAAGAAAGAAACATGAAGTGATGGGAGAGTCCCCCATGAAGGGTCATTTCTGCAGTTGGCTGGGGTCAGCCCTGCAAGCCAGGCTGGGGGTTGTGAACCCAAGTGCTACCATACTATCAGCAGGGCTGAGGGCTTGGACAGAATGACCACTTGGCCTCACTCGGCCAGAACCATGGGAGGAAGGCAGGAGAGGAACCCCTAAGACAACTGGTCACCTGGGGAAGCTACAACAGCACCCAACCAGCCTGTCCCTGGATCATCTGTACCTGAGCCCATACAATTTGCTCCCAAGCACACCCTCCCCATGCCACATCCATCCAGTTATTCTTACCCCCAACCCCAAGCTTCCTAAATCTGTCCAATTCTCTCCAACCCCCAGCACTGCTCTGATCCCAGCCCTCCATCTCCAGCCTGGAGGCCCACAGCACTCAGCCTCCCTTCCCTGCCCACTCCTGCCACTCGTTTCCAAAACAGACCCTTGCTTCTCAGTGACAGGTCCCAGAGGCTACGCTGACGCACCAGGTGCACTCGCACCCTCACTCTGCACCTGTCATATGCTGCCCAATTCCTCCAGGTGCCAGTCCCAGCTTCCCTCTGGAACTTTGATATGCGGAGCCCTATGCTGTGTCCCAAGAGGATGCAGGCCCAAGGGGTACGGCACTCTCACCGCTCGACACCTGTACCATGAGAGTAACAAGGAAAACACAGGTGCACCACTTCCAACCCAAAACCCTGTCTCAGCTCAGCCATCCCCTCCTCCCTGGCCCAGGCCCCATGGCTCTGCATTTTCTTGCATGGCTAAGTCTTCCCCCACTGATGGTGGGAAAGCCATGAGGTCAGAGACCACAAGAGTCTAGCTTTGACTAGTGCAGCAAGCACCACCTCTCCAAGGAACCAATACCCTATCCTCAGATGGGCCTTCAACTGATGGCCTCAGAAACGGGCCTGAGGATGGACACGTGGTTTGGGCTGACCCACAGGCAACACCCTTGAGACTTTGGCTGCAAACTGAATGGTCATCAACCCTCACCTGGCGATGGCCCGTACAAGGGCAGGAAAACCAGAGTGGCTGAGAAGAACAGGAAGGGATAGAGGAAGAGGAAGATGGGAGTCTGGAGGGGCCACCCGAGTCCCATGACCAGCCATGTCTGGAGCCTAAGAACGCTGGGATGATTGCAATGTCAGCCCCAAACTTAGGCTGTTGGCTGTTTCTGAGTCCTCGTCCTCGTCCTGGCACCTCGCCAGCACTCAGCACTCGAGCCAAGAAAGGATGCTGGGAATGTGAGGCCAGGATAACGGGACAACCAGAGGCACAAAAGGGGTGTCTGGGATGGTGGTACTGAGAAGCAAAGGGCCTAAAGAGGGAGCAGTCCGAGGAGCCCGGGGACGTCCACGGTACCCGAAAACCCACAAGGCGGGAACTCTAAGGAAGGAGGCTGGGGCCAGCCCAAGACCCGAAAAGGTGGAGGTGATGATAGGGGCCGAGACGGACACCAGGTCGGGTCTGAGGAGGCGCTGGGGGTGAGCGGGCCTCAGGGCGACTCCCCTGAGGCGAAGTCGAGAGGAGCCCGGGAGCACCCCTGCCTGACAGGACCGCCAAGACTACTTCCCCAGGGCTCTGGGCGATGACGACAGGTCGCCTCCGAGACCGAAGGGGACGCGCAGCGCGGGCCGCACGCGGCGCAGCTCCGGCCAGGAGCTCCCACCCACCCAACCGGCCCCAGGCCGCGCAGCTCACCCGCCCGACGGCTTCCGCAGCGACCGCCGGAAGTCCCCGCGCCGGCCCGCTCCGCTTCCTCCCGCCCTCCGAGGCCCGCTGCGGCTGGCCGCACCGGCGGCGGAAGGTCGCAGGACGTCTCCGCGGGAACTCGGGCCCGGCTCCGAGAGGGCCCCCGCCCCACGTCCTAGCCAGTGTCCACGCGTGTCAACCCCCGAAGTGCTTACCACTCTCTAGCACGATACACATTTTATTTGCTAGTTTACCTCAGCCAGAATCTCCGCGCGTGCGTGGCGTTTGCGATGAGACACCGAGGGCGCCCGACCCCGCCCTCTTTGGACAAAGCCTATGGCCTCGCCCGGCCTCCAGCCCGCCGTGATCACCCTGCCACTATGATCTCCTGGGGCAAGGCCTCGTAGGACCCACCCACGCCGCAGTCTGCACAAGCGGACTGCGAGCCGAGAGACCTGCATCTGCCCTACTTAAAGATGGCGGCGGCACCGCCCGTGCGTGGACGCGCGAGCGTCCCCGGAAATGACCGCGGGACGGCCTGCACGAACGGAAATACCCGAGACTAGCCGAACAAGTCCGAATATCAAGACCTATCGCGGAGCAACGCTGGGCGGCGGTGGCGGCAGCGGTGGCAGCGGCGGCGGCTGCGCAGGCGCAGAGCAAAGGCCGGGCGAGAAGAGCCGAAGTGGGCAAGCGGCGGAAATATCCGAAGCGGTGGGGCGCCCGAGGCCGTTGCGGACCTCCGCGCCGAAGCTGCTGCTGCCGCGGAAGCCGAGCCTTTTCCAGTACACGGCAGCCGCCACCGCGGCCGCCGCCTCCTCCTTCCCCTCGAGCCGCACCCCCTTGCGGTGGTAGCGAGTAAACAGACAGGCGGCGCGGCCGCAGCTGAGCCTCAGGGGACCTAAGCGGGCGAGGGGGAGGAGGGAGCGGCCGGGTGGGGGCGGGGCCGAGTAGGCCCGAGAACAGCCGAGTCGGCCCGAGCGCCGCCGAGCGAGCCCGAGGCGCCGGGCCAGGCCGGAGCCGGACTACGGGAGCCGACGCGGGCCGCGCGGTGGGCGCGGAGCGGCGCGGCAGGCCGGGCGGGCGGCGGCAGCAGCGGAGGAGGCCGCGAAGGCGGGTTCGAGTGGCGGAGGCGGCGCGGGCGGCGGCAGGGGGCCGGGTGGCCGGGGTCCCGGGCCCCGCAGCGGCGGCAGCGGCGGCGGCGGCAGGATGATCAAGCTGTTCTCGCTGAAGCAGCAGAAGAAGGAGGAGGAGTCGGCGGGCGGCACCAAGGGCAGCAGCAAGAAGGCGTCGGCTGCGCAGCTGCGGATCCAGAAGGGTAGGGGGTCGGAGGATGGGAGTGGGGGTCGGAGGTCAGCGCCTGGAGTGAGGTGATGTAGGAGTCAGGAGTGGGTTAATGCAGTCACCGGGGGTCGGAGGTTAGGGTGGGTGTCGGTGTGATGGAAGATCAGGAGTAATGCAGTCACGGGGGAGGGGGGCTCAAAGATAGGGCCCGAATGTGGGGCACTTAGGATACCCAGAAAGCCAGACGCCTTCCATTAGTGACCGAGAATCGGAGAGTTAGGCGGTGGAGAGCGTGCAGGAAGCTGGAGACTCCACAGAGTCTGGGGTCAGACAGGAACATGGGTGATAGAGGAGATTGGATGGGAGACTGAGGACTGGGGATAGGAATCGGAGAGGATTTAGTGAAGTATGTTGGGGTCTTGGGGACTCTGAAAGTGAGATGGAGTGTAATCAGTTTCGGGCACTGCGATTTGTGGGTCTGGGGGGTCACATGGCAAGTTGGAGTTTGGGGTGACACGTGGAGGAAGGAAGAACAGAGTGTGCCAGGGATTGGAGATGGGAGTAGGATTGCATTTTTAGAGAATTATGCTGGAGGTGCTGGGAATCTTAGAGGCTGCTTAGAGGGTTACAGGAATGGGAATTCATGTGTCTGAGGGTCGGATGGATCCCTGAATTTAGGGTGACAACCAGAGAAGAGGAGGATCAGTGGGGACAGGATTGGTGAGGAGATGATGGGGGGCAGGGTCCTTGAGTTTGGGTGGACAGGAGGGGACCAGCATTGTCCACTAGAAAATGGAGGTATGGCTGAGGATCCTGGTGTTTGGGGTAGTTGGAGGCTCTTGGCGGCCACACAGGGATGGGGGCATTTGGATCTGGGTACCCAGATGTTGGGTGCTGAGACTTGAGGCTATGGATTCAAAAGAGTTGGAACTTACCCTGGACCAGGAGATACAGCATAGCCACAGTTGAAAATGCATGTTTGAGGTGTGCTGTGGACCTAGAAGAGTCTGCCTGGAGACTAGGAAGCAGAAAGAGCAGGGAGAGGATTGGGGCTGTGGGGCACAGCCAGGACAGAGCCTTGAGGATGGCAGAGGAGGCCTGGGTGCTATGCCGGCACCTGCACCTACTCTGAGTGCTCTCCTCTCTCCCTCTCGTTCTGCTTCTCTGCTTTGCAAACCCAGACATAAACGAGCTGAACCTGCCCAAGACGTGTGACATCAGCTTCTCAGATCCAGACGATCTCCTCAACTTCAAGCTGGTTATCTGTCCTGATGAGGTAAGGGCACATTCAGCTGGACTCCCAGGCATGGGCCAGGTGGCTGGGCGGGGGAACACCTGGAATTAGGAGAGCTGGTTTATGTGCCAGGCCCTGCAGGATGGCGTCCTAAGACTTTTTCCCTTCTCCTCACAGGGCTTCTACAAGAGTGGAAAGTTTGTGTTCAGTTTTAAGGTGAGTCCCGGGTGCACAGGGATAGAGGGATAGAGGCAACAGCTGAGGCTTGCCCCAGCCAGGCACTGCTAGGGTGCCTATCTTCTCTCTCTTCTTGGAGCCAGGTGGGCCAGGGTTACCCACATGATCCCCCCAAGGTGAAGTGTGAGACGATGGTCTATCATCCCAACATTGACCTCGAGGGCAATGTCTGCCTCAACATCCTCAGGTGAGGGCCCTGACTTTAGACTGCACGGGTCTCTGTCCCTTCCCTCCCTTTTGTGTTTTTCTATCTTTTCATCTCCACATTTTCTTAAGTCTCGCCCTTAGCCTTCTCCCTGGCCTATCCTGCTGTGTGCTCTCCTCCTAGCCTCTCACATCTGTACCATCCTGTGCCCTGGGCCTGACCAGTTCAGTCCCAGCAGGCTCTGTGGTTGGCAGGCCACTCACCAGCCCCTGACCCTGATTCTCTGTCCACAGAGAGGACTGGAAGCCAGTCCTTACGATAAACTCCATAATTTATGGCCTGCAGTATCTCTTCTTGGTGAGTAAGGGTGGGTGGGTGAGGCTGGGGAAGGTTGGCCCTCTCTGCTCTTAGGGCCTGTTGACCCCCACCCATACCGGCCACAGGAGCCCAACCCCGAAGACCCACTGAACAAGGAGGCCGCCGAGGTCCTGCAGAACAACCGGCGGCTGTTTGAGCAGAATGTGCAGCGCTCCATGCGAGGTGGCTATATCGGCTCCACCTACTTCGAGCGCTGCCTGAAATAGGGTTGGCGCACACCCACCCCTGCCAGGGCCACCAGCCCCGGCGTCCCCTGCAAATATTTATTGGGGGCCACAGGTGGGGGGCATGGGGTGGCCGGTGGGGGAATCCCATGCCCTGGCCTTGCCTCCCCTCCCTGCCACCCGCTCCTAGTTATTATTTTTTAACCACCATGTGATTAAGGTCGGCGCTGCCTACCCCGACCCGCTCAGCGATGGGAAATGAATTGGCTTGTCTAGCCCCCAGCTGGGTGCTGTCCAGCCCCCCACTCTGGGCTCTGGGGTGGGTGGCTAAGGGGACTGGGTGGCTGGGGCTGGGGCACTCCACCCCTCCACCACTGGAGGTCCCACCAGGCTATTAAAGGGGAATGTTACTGCATGGCCTCTGCCTCTTCCTTCTGTGGGGGTGGGAGGGGCAGGTGATGTCCACCAGAGCTCTTGCAGCAAGAGTGGTGGGAGATGTGTGGTTACAAGTGGTACTGGGGCACCCCTCAGCAAGCTCCCCAGTGCCTGAAACAGCCTGGGGGGTAATGGGGGACAACATCCCAAGCCTCAGGCTGTGTGGGATGAACCCCAGTGTGTGACCAGCGAGGGGCAGAACCAGTAACCACTCACTCGTGCTTGGTAAGGCAGTATAGAAGAAAGTCCGTGCCATCTCCAGCTCTGCCCCCCTCCTGCCCCGAGTGGGCCCACCAAGAACCCTCCCCGGTGCTACCAGGTGCCTGAGATCCAGAAACATTAGGGAAACGGTGTCCGTCGGATGAGCTGGGTCCTCTAGTGGGTTCGGTGGTGGGATGCGGGACCTCTGGGGTGGCCGGACGGAAGGCGCCCGAAGATGCATCAACCCAGCGGGACTGGGGTCCCAGGACTGGGTCAGCTAGAACCTGTGGAACACTCTCAGGCGGGCCCGAGAAAGACGGAAAGTGGTGCGCATGCGCCTGGACGACGGCCTGCTTGCGCACGCGCGATCTTATCCCCGCCCATCGATCCGGGTGCCGGTGGAGCTTGTGACGTCAGACCGTTTCTTCCGGAAACGGCGGCGACGGCAGAAAGAACCGAGGGGCTATCGTTGGTGGGTGCGCCTGAAAGCCGAGAGAGGAGCGTAACCCGGAAGCGGAAGCGGATTCCTTCCCGGCTCCGGTGAGTGGCCCCTGCCGGGCCGCGGGTCCCGGGTGGGTGCGTGGGCGACGGCATACGAGGGCCTCGACGCCGGGGTGTCGACTGCCTCGCCCATCCACGGGACCCTAGCCTCATCATCGAGGCACCTTGCTCTCGGTGTGCGGGCCTCCCGGCGCCCTCCAGGTTCTGTCCTGGATGAACAAGGCGCTCCATCGCCCATTATCCCGTTCCAGGTGTACCGGGGTCCCTGAGGACCCCAGATTCTTCCAGATCCTTAGAGCTCCCCAGCATCCATCATGTCCTTAGTGTACCGGGTGCTCCAGTGCCCCACAACCATATTATTCGCACCCAGGTTGCCTCCCCATTCAGACCTCCCCACAATCCGAATGCTAATTCATATGTTGTCAGCTTCAGAACCCCTATATCCACTTTGTTCTTGGCACTCAGACCCTCCACCTACCTTGCCATCCCGTGGGGCCCCCACGTTTGCCCTATCCTTGCCACTCAGGTTCCACATGCTCCCAGTGCACCCTCACACAACCATTTCCATTCTTAGTCCATCAGACTCCAGGGCCTTACTATGGTCTGGAGAGGCTGAAGCCTTGAACCTCCTTTGGGACACTGTGATGAAGGGCTGGGGTGGCGGATGACTTTCAGATTTTGCTGGCCCCGGTTTTTTTTGTTTTTTTGTTTTCTTAAAGATTTTGACAGAGATCACCAGTAGGCAGAGAGGCAGGTAGAGAGGAAGAGAAGCAGGCTCCCTGCTTTGCAGAGAGCCCATTGTGGGGCTCGATCCCAGGACTCCAGGATCATGACCTGAGCCAAAGGCAGAGGCTTTAACCCACCGAGCCACCCAGGCACCCCCACCCTTTTTAAAAAAGATTTTATTTATTTACTTGACAGAGATCACAAGTAGGCAGAGAGAGAGGAAGGGATGCTGGCCCCACTTTTACTCGTGGGGCTACTTCAGTGTTCCAGGCTAGGTTTGGGCTTTCCATTAACCTTTCCTCTCTCTGCTTACCCCTTCGCATTTTGCAAGTTCCCCCTACTAACCCCCCAAATACACATTGTGATCTTGGCTCTGCTTCTTGCCCTTTTTGTGGGCTCCACACCACTTTGCACCTAGGCTTCACACTTGTTACAGGTCCACTGGTGGGCTCCTGCTACCATGGATTTGTTATTTGGGCGCCGGAAGACACCAGAGGAGCTGCTGAGGCAGAATCAACGAGCCCTGAACCGTGCCATGCGAGAGCTGGACCGTGAGCGACAGAAGCTAGAGACCCAGGAGAAGAAAATCATCGCAGACATCAAGAAGATGGCCAAGCAGGGCCAGATGGTGAGCTCAGTTGGGCACAGGCTGGGACACACGGTTAGGTGCTGTGGTTTCATCAGGTACCACTCTAACAATGGAACATGACAGGACACCAACAGGTGCTTTGAGAGAAATTAAGGGTGAGCGGATATTTTGGGTATCCAGAAAGGCTGCCTTCTAGGTGATATTAAGAGAATGAGCCTGTGAAGATCTAAGCAACCAAAATGTCAAACAGATGAGGCAGCAAATGTTCCATAAGGGAGTGATAGTTCAGACTACACAAGTAGACCAGACCATTTGAAATCATGGGCTACAATGGGAGCTGAATCAAAGGGTTTAATGCAAGAGATGTGGCCTGGAATTCACTGTGACATGGAGGTTAGTAAAAGAAATAGAGACAGCCTGAATCAGTAAGGAGCAGAGCCTGTGACAGATGACAAGAGTTTGAATCGAAGGAGGTGGGTTGAAGAGGTTCCATTTCCCAGGATAGGCAAGGCAAGGAAGACATTTGGGTTAGTCAAAAGTTAAGCTATGGATAGATTTCTATTTGGAATAAAGTGCTTGCAGTATGAGCCTGTTGAGGTGGAGGGGAGAGACAACTCTTCAGCCAGGATCGAAATTCAGGAATAGGTTCTCTAAGTCAAGGGACTCTAGATATATGGAGGGAAAAGGGTCCCTATATATAGTGAGTCCAGTGTTCCTTCGAGAATCTGGGTTGTCAGAGAGGTAGTGTACAAAGGGGCCTGTGGAGTGATGACCCAAGAAGCATAAGGATGAGGTTGGGAGGAGGGAGGGGGCAGGGATCACATGTAAATGTCCAAGAGCATCAGCTGGAATGGTGCATGGGGAGCAGCATCTTCCCTTGGCTCACTTCCATCATCTTGTTCACTCCTCAGGATGCTGTGCGTATCATGGCAAAAGACCTGGTGCGCACATCGGCGTTATGTGCGTAATTTGTGTTGATGCGGGCCAACATCCAGGCTGTGTCCCTGAAGATCCAGACACTGAAGTCTAACAACTCAATGGCGCAAGCTATGAAGGGGGTCACCAAAGCCATGGGCACCATGAACAGACAGGTGTGCCTCTCCTAATCCCCCCTCTTCCCCACAACTAACAACCAACTACCCTCCCCACACCCTACTTCCAGTTGAAGTTGCCTCAGATCCAGAAGATCATGATGGAATTTGAGCGGCAGGCTGAGATCATGGACATGAAGGAGGAGATGATGAATGATGCCATTGATGATGCCATGGGTGATGAGGAAGATGAAGAAGAAAGGTTAGGGGGGACACCAGGTATGGGGAGAATGGGACGGACGTCTGGTCTTCCGCATGTGCCTGGCCCTCATAGAGTTCTTCTCTCTTCCCAAGTGACGCTGTTGTGTCCCAGGTCCTGGACGAGCTGGGATTGAGCCTGACAGACGAGCTGTCAAGTGAGTGCACCAAACTTTGGGCCCCATCCCACCCAGCAGTCCAGACACAACCCCTGACCCCCCCTGCTCCCAGCATTATTCCTTTCTACAGCTCTCCTAACCCCCACTCTCTGTAGACCTCCCCTCCACCGGAGGCTCACTCAGTGTGGCTGCCAGTGGGAAGAAAGCAGAGGCCGCAGCCTCAGCCCTAGTAATGCTGATGCCAGACCTGAGGAAACGGCTCAAGAACCTGCGGAGGGACTGATCACCCTAGACCAACCCCGGGTGGGAGGTGGGCAGTGGATGCCCAACAGTTTCATTGTACTTCTTCTGTAATAAAAGATTGGACACTAATTCCTAGGAGGCCTGTGTGACTGGCCGATTTGGGCCAGGCTGGGGTCCTTGGCACGGAGCTCACATACAGGGGTTTGGTAAAAAGGCAACTGACCTGCATGGCAAAAGCCCCAAATGCCAGACGCACTGGGGTATACGATAAGGAAGGCTGGACTGGCTTCCCAGTTTGTGGCAGTTAACAGGTCAAGTGTCTCTAGGATTTCAGGGTTTGGAGCTTCATGGCCTCTAGAGGCTAACACCTCCAAGACAGTGGGGCTTCCCAGATACCCTGAAGTCTGGGCTTTTCTGCCAGGGATCCTCAGCCCACCCAGCTCTGTGGCGCTGACTGTGAGAAATGGTTACACCCTAGTCCAGGAAGCACTTAGGTAGACTGGCCACCACACAGCATGTATCTGGGGCTACACCCTGCCTGCCCAGACAGCCTAAGCATTACCACCTACAGGGGCTCCCCAAACCCTCCAGCATGTGCCCCATGCAACCCTCCACCCACCTGAGGCACACTCCACACTGGAAGGGCAAGGAGAGAGACTCTCTCCTACTCCCTGGACACCAAAACGGCTGAAAAGGACTGCCCCACACCTACTCCATCCACCAGGGCATGGTGAGGGAATTGCAAAGACCAGGCCCCAGGACCACTGCCCCCACCAACAAAGGCGTGAGGAACTGGTGAAGTTTTATTAAATCCACATAAGTAAAAACCATATTGTGAGGGGCTGAGAGATGGGGCCACCAAGAAGTAGGAGCCAGGCCACCAGAGGGGGAGGCTGGGGCAGGGGGAGGGGGGTGCAGATTTGACAGGACAGAGAACAGAGTCCAGGCCGGGTTGGCCTAAGCAGCCACAGGTTCAGGGACCATCACCAGGACCACTGGATAGCTCCTGGGCACTCAGGCTAGCACCAGGCAGGCTCAGCGGCGGGGGCTCCACCAGCACAGCTGAGAACTTGGTGTCACCAAAGGCCTCGTTCATGCGAGTTTCAAAGAAGCGCTGCAGGCCGATGATGGACTGCACGTCTGCCTTGTCCTAAGCCGGGCAGATTGCACGGGATGGGTCCTAGCTCTCCCTCCTCCCACCTCCCCTCACCTTACCCCCAACCCCATTCTCCCCAAGCCCACCTCTGTCAGCTTATTGAATTGCTTAAACATGCGGCCCCCATCCTGGCAAATTCCTGGGGGGAACTATAGGGGGGTGACAACTTCTCCTGGAGACGGGCGCGGATCAGGGGTTAGGTCCAGGGTGCCACCAGGCTGATCCTGTAGACAAAAAGCCACAAAGCTGAAGGTGAGACCAGGCAGTTACCCACCCCCGCACCCTCCCTTTAAGTCCCAAAACTCACCAGGGAGAAAGTGGAGTCAGTAGCCAGCTGGTGCAGGGGCCGGCAGGGCTCATGACAGAACAGAGCCAGCAAAACACGCTCACGACTTCTACGGACAGGACAAGAGACATCAGAGCCACAGGCGGGTAGGTTACTGAACAACTCCCAGGAGGAGTAGGCCCCCACCCTCACCTGCTGGTTGGCTGGCGAAAGCTTGGCCACCACACCGGTGCTATCACCACCATCCAGGCTCAGGCTGCCATCTTCCTCTTTCAGATCGGGCAGCACATGGCACAGAGAGCAACTCCACTCCTCCCTGGATGGAAGGAGAATGAGGAGCTGCAAAGAACCTGGCCCAGCCCTCCACCCTGCACAGGCCCCACACCAGCCTCGCACCCTGGCACATCCTGCAGGGCAGGCAGGTGGCAGTCCAGGTGGAAGCAGAACTCGCACTGGTTGCACATAACCAGATCGCCTGGCTTCTGGCAGACACGGCAGATGGTGGCACTGTCGTCCAGGGCACCTGGGCCACCTGCTGGGGCTGAAGTGCCCTCTGGAGCCACCACTTCTAGACCTGAACTGGTGCTGCCACTGGGTGAGGCCAGGCGGGGGCCTTCAGCGCCGGGGCCCTCCGCCAGGGCCATCAGCACAGGCTTGGTCTCAGGGCCCTCAGTGGCAGTAGGCGGGGCTCCAATAGCAGCCTCTGTCTCTTCCTCCTGCAAGGAGGTAGTAAGAGGTGTTCGGCAGAGTGCAGACCTAGGTGTTCATCTCCCAGTCACAATCACTTGAGACAGGCTCACCTTGACTATTGCCATGCCAGGCAGTGGCGGGGCACCAGGGGCCCCAGGTGGAGCAGTCCCAGGCTGTCCAGCAGCAGCAGCTGCCGCACCACGCTCAATAACGATGAGATTGTAATCCTCAGTGGTGCTGCCTGGGAAGACCTTGAAAACTGGTGGCTGACTATCAGCTGTGAGATCCAGGTCCAAGCGCTCGAGGCTTACCCGTGGCACCTTGCGCATGAGGCCACTCACCTCGCCCTCACCTGAGCGGGACCTGTGGGTTCAGGTGCAGCACGGCGTTAGCACACCCATCCCTATGCCCACCTGGCTAAACCAAAGGACAGCCAAACTCACCGCTTCACACCTGACACATGCGGCTCTGCACTTGAGTAAGGATCGTCTGCTCAGGAAAGAGAAAGAGACAGTAGATTAGGGATAGACCTAAAGCACTGAAGCTCTCCCACCTACAAGGTACTCACCTGAGCCAAAGCCATAGCCTTCCTGCACCTCCATGGGCTGTGGGCAAAGTAGGCAGACCTCAGTGGGCAGGTGTCCCATAGGACCCTGTGCCCCTCCCTCCCCTACCAGCCCCCCCCAACCCCAACTCACCTGGCTACTGCCAGAGCCCTGTTTGCTCAAGGGCCCTGGAGCCCTAGGAGGGGCCATGGATGTAGGGCCTGTTGAGTTGGTGCCAGGACGCTCAGCCACAATCTTCCCTGCAAAAATGAAATAAAATCAGCGTTAAAACACCCACTTTCTGGAATGGTACCAATATGCAGCAGGTTAACAAAAGAACACACCAAAAGCCTCTGCACTCTTGGTCCAGGCATTAAGGTCCCATTGGAACTTCATCTCGCCATGTGGCTCCACAGGGTCCACAATCATCTTGAGGGCCCGATGCAGCTGGAAGTAGATCTGCAGATGGAGCAGTGCATGAACACATAGCAAACACGGCTGCAGGGTGCTGAGTGGCACCTGCCTGGAACCCACCACCTGGGTGCCCACCAGCACACACCAGCTTCTTGGAGAGCAGCAGGGCCGTGTTGTTGTCACTCTCCAGAGCCCAGGAGGCAAAGCGCAGGATGTGTTCCTGGTGCTTCTGGATCTTGGTCATGGTCCAGTGTTGTCGCTCCAGGCGCTCCTGCTGCCCTTCAGTCACCTTCTGCAGATAGAGAAGAAAAGCAGTGAAAAAAAGAAGACATCAAAGATGGCATCAACAGCCAACGGAGATGCCAGTCCCCAAGGCCCCCCCATCACAGATGGCAGTCGGCAGCCAACAGAGGGGACCCAGAATCCCCTCCCCCGCTCAGACAGGGTGTACCTGGGCATCATTGACCAGCACACGGCCCCGCTTGTTCAGTTCCTTCATGATCTGCAAGATGGCCATCTTAACATCTACCTGCACACGCTTCTGTACGTCAGACACTTGGCGGATCCTGGAGGAGGCAGGGTGAACCAGGTCAGAAAGATGTTCCCCCAGGCCTGCCCCCAACTGCGGTCCTGGCTTCCACACTTACGAGCTGCGAACCTCCTTGGTATTCTTCTGCAGCGTTGCATGCTTGTCCCCGAGGCGCTTCACCAGCGAGGCCAGGAGCTTGCGCTGGTTCCTCACTGCATCTTCCAGGAACTGGTATCTGACAGCAGACAAAAGAGAGCCTGGGTGCTGAACATGGGAAGGAACAGGCAGCACCCACCAGAATTCCCAGTACTCACTGGTGGTCCTTATGGGCATTGAGCTGGCAGTCCCGGCAGGTGAGGGTGTCACAGCTCTCGCAGAACAACACAAGGGGCTCGTGCTTGTGCACATTGCAGTACACTGTGCGCTCACCGTCCCGTGACTTGGCTGGCCCTGGGGAATAGAAACCATGAGGCTGAACCTCATCTTCAGCTATTGCCATCTTAAGCAGTAAACAAAACTTAAGGCCTCACTTCCTGCCTGTCCTGCAACCCTGGGCTGCCTTTGGGAAAACTCAAGGGCCCTGTAGCAGTGGCAGAGAAAAGCACAGGCCTATAGGCCCAAATCATTCCTCTCAAAACACTCTGCCCCAAGCCTGACCTGGAGAACAACTCCCTCCTCCCAGCTTCTGACCTGGACAACAAAGTCTGAAGACTGGCAGGGACCTCCCACTCGCTATTCTGGCTATTAGAACCTTCCCCAAGTGAACACACTGGAGAGCTCCTCCACCTTGAAAATCCCCACTGGGCTCAATTCCTCCTCCACCTGCAGCACGTTCTGTCCGGCAGAAAACGGAGTTCTGGCTATAAGCACACAGACAATGTTTGCTTGATGGCACAGACAGAAAGCAAATAAGGGACTAGAGACACAATTCAAGTACAGCTCCCTTAAAAACCATGCTTTGGTGCCCTCCCCTCTCTGAAGGAAGAGAAGTCCACAGACCTCTTATAACCCAAAGGCCTACAAGGGATCCAGGGCTTGCAAGGCCTTCTCAGAATAGGAGAGCTGAAATATCAGATCAAAATCCTCACAAAGGTGTCGGGTCCCCTCTGCGGGGGGAAGTCTTGGTACACACCACCCCACCCCCCACCTGTCACCATCACAAAGCTGCTCGAGAGCATCTATCCCTCTTTCCTACTCAATCCCAATTACACCCTGGCTATACCATCCCTGCCCAAGACATATGACTGAGACACAAATCAGCCAGACCACGGGTCCTCCAACAATGCCACCTCCTGCACTGTCCTTTGCCTGAACCCAGGACCTCCTACAAATTTCTGCCCTTCGTTCCTGATTCCTCACGCCTCCACAGTTACCCCCTCCATCCTTACCTTCCTGCCTATGCTATCCTCTAGGACTGCAAAGCAAAAACCTAACTACCAAAAGGCTACTCACAGAAAGTTCTGGAACAAAGAGTAGATAAACTCAGAAAACTCCTAAGCCCTTTTCTGTCCCAACCCCAGCACTTACAGAAAACTGCGCAAATACCTTCCTCAGCTAAACTGTTAGACGTGTGTGACCCAAAATTAAAACACTTCTCAGACTCACTCTCCGTGATGGTCTTGAGGGCCCTTGCAACCAGAGGCTTCGTTTCCCCTGGAGTCTGAACGGAAGTTGCCAGGGAGGCCAGGCCCACCCCTCCACCACATACATACACATACAGAAGCTCCTTCACATACAGGGGTCTTATCCTCTGTATGTCTGCGGGCGGGGAGGTGTCCCTGATGAGCTTGCCTTTTCCCTTCCCCTTGGACCCAGAGAGATTGCACACCTGAGCCCCAGACTCCCTGTTTCTGAGTTCTGCCCTCAGACCCTTCAAGTGGTACCCTCCAAAAAACCTCCCCAGGACCCATCCATCCTTGATAACTAGCGCCATAAACAGTTGAGAACAAACGTAGGATAACCAAGGCTTTCCCCTCTGCCTTGCATACCAGTAGAGCGCACGGTGTGGTCCTTGGTGTACTTCACCCGCTGGTGTGCCTCCACACACGTCTCACACAGCGGCTCAGAGCACTCCACACAGTAGCTGGTGGCAGGAGCATTATCCTCACAGCTAGTGCAGCACTGATGGGCAAAGGCAAAACAAGAGACAAAACCTCCTAACATGCCCACAACTGCACCCCAAATAACACAACCTTAAAGCAAAGTGCAGCCTTTACCTAGCCTACACGAGTCTGCCCAGAGCCTCATAGCAAGAGAATACAGTCTGGAATGTACTGGTACCATGTCCCGAGGCCTCTTTAGGGTTTCCGGGCAGGACATACCTGATTTGCGTCCTGCGAGTCTGCGGAAGCCTTACTGCCACTATCACGCATAAAGTAGTTCTCCACAATGTCTTTGGAGAAGCACTGCTGCTTGCAAACAGGACAGTCCACCACTGCCAAAAACAAACAAAGAGAGACTGTTCCAAGTTCACCCACAAGCTATAACACATCCCCTGACTGGGCCCAACCTTCATCCCAAAGGGGACCAGATCCTCTCATTAGGAAGCAGGAACCCAACCCCTTCTTCCATCGCACTTGAAGCAGACACCCCATCTCTGCGCCCAGCCCAGAACCCACTGCCCATACCCGATCCGGCCACGCACTATCCGGGTCCCTATCCCTCTCGCTCAGTCGATCCCCCGCCATCGCCATGCTGCGAACGGACCCCCAATGCCCACGCCGAGTCAGGATCAAAGCCTGCAGGGTGGGGGGATGGGCAGCCGCGGCCCGACCGTACTCACCGGCGCCGTCGCCCGCCGCACCGCCATCCCCCGAGCTGTTGGCGGCAGCGGGCGCCGGGGGCCCGAGGCAGGCACTGCAAGCCGAGTGCAAGCAGGGCAACAAGCGAGGCTCCCTCTCCGGGCGCAGGCGCTCCCGGCACACACCGCAGTGCTCCAGCAGCTCCAGAGCCTCGCCGCCGCCCCCCGCGGGTGACGACGCCGAGGCCGAGGCTGAGGCCGCAGACGCGGCCGACGAAGCAGCGGCGCGCTTTTCGCCGCCAGCCGAACCCTCGCCTGGGCCTGGGCTGCCGGAGGCGGCCGCCGCCGCCGCCGCGGAGGCCGCCGCCGCCGAGGCCGCCATTCACACGCCGCCGGGGGCGCCCAGGGGGGAGGAGGGGCCGCGGGGCTCGCCGCGCAGGCGCAGACGCGCTGGCCGCCAACGGCTGGGCCGCCGCCGCCGCGAGGCCGAGCGCCGCCACGCGCCGCCTGGGCTACTGCCCGCCGCGCGCGGGGCGCTCTGGAAGCCCCGCGGGCCGCCGCCTGCTAGCCTCCCGCCGCCGACGACCGCGCTTCTCCTCAAAGGCCGCCCAGACACAGCGCCACGCACCACGCGAACAACCGCTCGCCCGCGCGCCCGCTCGCAGAAAGAGCCGCGGCCGGGGGGCGGGACAGAAATAACTGGCGCCGACGCTGCCGCGCAGGCGCACTGGGCTTCTTGCGCTCGGGGGCGGGGCCCAGGCCGGCCGCCCCGGGCGAGACCGCGAGTACGCACGCGCCTGAGCCGGGTCTTCCTACCACCGCCCACGCTGCCCCAGCGCCGCCTGTGCGGCAGGGGTCGGGCTAGTGACGCCACTGCCGCAACCTCGTACGCGGGCGGGGCGCGCGCACCTTTACGCGCTCTGGCGCCCCCTCCAGCCGCAGCCCCTGGCCGCGGTACTGCGCAGGCGATTTGGCCGTCCCCGCCGCCACCTCAGTTCCCGCCCCTTAGGCCAAGCCCGGAGAAGTCTCCGGTCGCCGCGCCCAGCCGTGCTGGGGAGAGGCGGGGTTGAGAGCGAAGGGGGCGGCGGGGTCCCAGTCCCAGGAGAAAGTCCCCTTCTGAGCCAAGTGGATGACTTTTGGGTTTTAACCGTTTTATTGTTTAACATGGCAAACACTGAAACCTGCCCAAAGCAGAGATTCCAAGGGGTCCAGAGCAGCGAGTCCCGCGGCCCCACAAACGACCCCTGCCCATCTTTTAGGCAGCTGCTTTTCCAAGAGCGCAACGGAATGAACCCCCCACAGCGGGGCAATTCTACGGCACGAAGCCGACTTGGGGCGAGGGGTGCGGAGCGGGACGGGAAATCCCGCAGGAGGGGAAAGCAGAGTCTGGGTGGGGAGGGTCCTATCCGAGGGAGGAGTCCTGCCTCAGCGGGACTCGGGATCGGGGCGGGGGCGGAGGGGGTCCAGGCTGAATGTCGCGGGAGAATTCCGTCCGACGCGGAGAGCGAGGCCTGTGAGCCGTGGGGAATCCTGTCAGACAAACACAGCCTCGTCGCGGGAGTCCCGAGGAGGACGCAGAGTCTGGGGAGAGCATCCCGGGGGCAAGGCAAGGACGGAGAGAGAAGTCGGGTCTGAGCCGGGAGGCGCGGCCTACGGTGCAGGCGGAGAGCTCCTGTTCGATCCTGTCTGAGGCGGGAGCAGAGTCTGGGCGGGGAGCTTGTCTAAAGACCCCGGGCCCGAAGGAGGCTCGAGGGGTGCGTGCGTCGGAGCCGGTCCAGCGGTGGGCCTAGGCCCCCTTTGCGGGGCTCCTCGGTGCCGAGATCTCCAGTTGAGGACGAGGCTAAAGGAGACGATGGGCAGGAAGGGGGAGGTCAGCTTTTGAGAGGATGCTTAAAGCATGCTGGCCGGCCCCAGGTCTGGCCCCAAGTCCTCCTCCTCGTCTCTGGGTTCAAACGTAAAACCTGTGCGCTGAGCCGTGCGCCCACGCGTGCTGGCGGCGGAAGCGCGTCTGGCCTGGCTGGGCGGGGTGTGGCCTTTGTTCCTGAAGGGGGCTGGGTGTCCGTGGGGCTTTGTCTCTGCGCCTGCCTTTGTTCCCGTCCCAACACAACCCCCAAATCCGGGGCCCGCCCCGCCCCTGAGCTGAGTCGTGGCTGGCCTCTCTCCCACCCGGTCCGTGGGCCACGCCCCACCATGGAGTGGCCCGCCCCATCCGTGCTGCTCCCCCAAGGCCCTGGCCTCAGACCCTTGCTTCCCTTCTCTGATAAGTGGGAAGGAAAGTTGGCTAGTGTGTGGGGAGAGGTGTGGCAAACAGTAGCGATACTTGCTGAGCGTTTTCCACGACCCCACCCCTCCCTGCGCCCCAAAAACACCAATAAGGGGGCATAGGAGCTACCCATACCGACCCAAACTTCTGGGGCAGGCACCAGGGTGTCAGGGACAGTAAAAAATAAGAAGTGGTGATGGGGCACCTGGGTGGCTCAGTGGGTTAAAGCCTCTGCCTTCGGTTTGAGTCACGATCCCAGTACCCTGCATCAGGTTCTCTGAGAGCCTGCTTCCTCTTCTCTCTGCCTGCCTCTCTGCCTACTTGTGATCTCTCTGTCTGTCAAATAAATAAATAAAATCTTAAAAAAAAAAAATAAGAAGTGGTGGTAAAGACTGTAAGAGTGGACTCTCCTAGGGGTGCCTGGGTGGCTCAGTGGGTTAAAGCCTCTGCCTTTGGCTCAGGTCAGGATCCCAGGATCCTGGGATAGAGCCGGGCATCCGGCTCTCTGCTCAGCGGGGAGCCTGCTTCCTCCTCTCTCTCTGCCTGCCTCTCTGCCTATTTGTGATCTCTGTCAAATAAATAAACAAAATCTTTTTTAAAATAAATAAATAAATAATCTTAAAAAAAAAAAAAAGAGTGGACTCTCCTAGGGGACTACCTCCAAACACCTGTGGGAAGGACGGTTCCGGGCAGAAACAACTGCGGGGGTCCTGACGAGGCACTGAGAGAGCAGTGAAGTAAGGAGTGGTCAGAGACAGCTGGAGGGAGCCTAGAGGTTGGCTGAATTGGGGGGGGGGGGTCCTCTGGATTGTCCCTGGTATGGGCCCCTCCATAGACTATAGCAACAGGCCCTGCAGTTTCAGTGGCTCATACTTTTCTCTCTAAACAGGACCTCCTTCCTCCTGGGCCCAGTACTTTCCTTCCCAGTACATGGCAGTCACACAACAGGGTATAACCAGGTGCCAGCAGCAAGCAGGCCTTGAAGATTCCCTCTACCTTCTTATCAGGTACCAGGCCACTACCAGCTCCATTCACCGCATGCACAAACCAAGCCTTCTGAAGTGCCAGGACAAACCTGGGGGAGGGGGAATCAACTGGGAACCAGGCTCAGGCAGAATAAGAGAAGCACAAGGGGGCACCCCAGGGTAGGTGGAGGCAGAGGAGGCATACAGGTATGCAAGACCAAGGCAGAGGTCCAGATGTATATGGCAGGAAATGGGTACATCTTTGCTCTGTACCCTTAGTAGGCCAGACCACGTAGTTAGTGGTACCTTATACTCTCATCCTCTGTGCTCATTGCTCACCCTTTCAGCATCTCACCCTTCCCAGTCCTGGAACACTGGCAACTATCTACAGACAGTTTCCTGCAGACAGAAGTCAAGGGATAAAACAAAGTGTAAGAGTCACTCAGATTGCATCCAGACCAACCATGGCCTGCCCACTGCTTCTTTTGAGCACCTAGCTGCAGGCAGCCCTCTCTCTTCCCCCCAAACTCCATACCTGCACCTGGCTCTCCCTGTAAACTTCAGGTGTCACCGCCAAAGCCACTTCCTGGGGAGGTCTGGTAGCTGCATCACTTTAGTCTCTCTCCATCTTCACAGATTCCATTTGGGACTACACAGTCATGAAACTTGCACAACATCAGGAATGTACTTAATGCCACTGAATTATATTTTTGTTCTCGTTGTTTTTTGGGCTGTTTTTGTTTTTTGTTTGTTTGTTTGTTTTAGAGAGAAAGAGCGTAGGCGGGGAGGGGCAGAGGGAAAAGAAGAGAGAAGTCCTAAGCAGGCTTCAGGCTCAGCACGGAGCCTGACTCAGGGCCTATACCACAACCCTGAGACCATGACCCAAGCCAGAATCAAGAGTCAGATGCTCAACCAGTCAGATGCTTAACCGGCTGACCACCCAGGAGCTGCTGACCCTTGGGGCACCTGTCTGGCTCAGTTGGTAGAGCATGCTACTCGTACCTCCGGGTTGTGAGTTGGAGCCCCAAGCTGGGTATACAGAATACTTAAAATCTTTTTAGGGGTGCTGTGTGGTTCAGTGTCTGCCTTCTACTCAAGTCATGATCCCAGAGTTCTTGGATGGAGCCCCGCCTCAGGCTCCCTGCTCAGCAGGGAGTCAGCTTCTCCCTCTCCTTCTGCCCCTCCCACCAGCTCTTGGGCACGCACGCGCTCTCTCACTCTCTCAAATAGTAAATCAATCTTTAAAAGAGGTCTTGGGCACCTGAGTGGCTCGGTGGGTTAAGGCTCTGCCTTCGGCTCAGGTCATGATCTCAGGGTCCTGGAATCGAGCCCCACATTGGGCTCTCTGCTCAGCAGGGAGCCTGCTTCCCCCCACCCCCTGCCTGCTGCTCTGCCTACTTGTGATCTCTGTCAAATGAATAAATAAAATCTTAAAAAAAAAAGAGGGCTTATTAAAAAAATAATAAATCTTCAAAAAAATAAAGAAAAATAAGAAAGGACAAATGAATGCATGGAAATGATGACTATCTCGACCCTGCCGGTTTTGTGAGCTACAAGATGAGATTAGGGTTATCTTATTTACTTTTTTTAATTTTAAGAAGGCTCCCTGCGGAACATGGGGCTTGACCTCATGACCCCAAGATCAAGAGTCACATGTTCCTTTTTTATTTTATTTTATTTATTTATTTGACAGAGAGACAGCAAGAGAGGGAATACAAGCAAGGGGAGTAGGAGAGGGAGAAGCAGGCCTCTTGCTGAGCAGGGACATGGATGCGGGGCTTGATCCCATGACCCACCTAAGCCGAAGGCAGATGCCTTAGGACCGAGCCATCCAGGCGCCCAAGAGTCACATGTTCTACTGATTGAATCAGCCATGCACCCCTGGGTTATCTTACTTTTTAAAATCTTTTTAAAAACTGAGTTAAAATTCATATAACATCAAATTTATCACTTTTAGCTATATTAATGTATACATTTATGGTGCACCTGGGTGGCTCAGTTGGTCAAGTGTACGACTTGATTTCAGGTCAGGTCATGATCTCATGGGTGGTGAGGTTAAGCCCAGTACTGGGCTCCTTGCTCAGCAGGGAGTGTGCTGTGCCTAAATATTCTCACCCTCAGCCCCACCCTACACTGGTGCCCATAGACACGTGCTCTCTCTCTCTCTCTCCCTCAAATAAATAAATAAATCTCTTCTTTTTAAAAGATTTTATTTATTTGACAGAGAAAGAGCACAAGTAGGGGGAACACCAGGCAGAGGGAGAAGCAGGATCTGCGCTGAGTGGGTAGCCAAATGCAGGACCCATCCCAGGACTCCGGGATCATGACCTTAGCCAAAGGCAGACCCTTAACCGACTTGAGCCACCAGGCATCCCTAAATAAATAGATCTTTAAAAATAAAGTGCACAGGGGCACCTGGGTGGCTCAGTGGGTTAAAGCCTCTGCCTTCTGCTCAGGTCATGATCCCAGCATCCTGGGATGGAGCCCCTCATCAGGCTCTCTGCTCAGCAGGGAGCCTGCTTCCTCCTCTCTCTCTGCCTGCCTATCTGCCTACTTGTGATCTCTGTCTGTCAAATAATCTTTAAAAATAAAAAAATAAAGTGCACAGGGGCGCCTGAGTGGCTCAGTCAGTTAAGCGTCTACCTTTGGCTCAGGTCATGATCCAGGGTCCTAGGGTGGAGTCCACATTGGGCTCCCTGCTGAGCAGGGATCCTCTCCCTACTCGAACTCATTTGCTTTCTCTTGCAAAAATAAATAAATAAAACCTTAAAAAAAAAAAAAGTACATTCAGTGGCATTTCATACATTCACAATATTGTACAACCATCACCTCTATCTAGTCCTAGAACGTGTTTATCACATGAAAATGAAACCCGGGGGGGCCACCTGGGCTGCTCAGTTGGTTAAGAGTTTGCGCCACATCAGGCTCTCTGATTAGCAGGGAGCCTGCTTCTCCTTTTTCCTCTGCCTGTGCAATACCTGCCCTCCCCCGCCCCCGTGAAATAAATAAATAATCCTTTAAAAAAAAAAAAAAAAGGAAACCCAGAATCTATCAGCACTCACTCCGCATTCACTCTCCCACCAGCTTCTGGCAACCACTAATCCACTTTCTATTTCTATGAACTGTTTAACATTTTGATGAAGGCTTGTAATTAGAAAGAAAAACATACACATCATACCTCCAGTGAGCACCATGAGTCTCATAGCAAAAACTGGAATGTGTCGGGCTCCCAGAAGTCCTCTGTGTCTCCCAAGCAGCCACTGCCATCTTGACTGCCACCACAGACGAGTTTTGCTGGTTGTATGTAGAACCACACAGGGTTTGCATGTCAGTGTCTCGCTTCTTTTTCTGAGTGCACATCTGTGTGGTTCTATATGGCCTTGGTTCCTTGCATGCCCTTGTTGTGTAGGGCCTTACCACACAAATACCGTACAGTCTGTTTACATATTCTCTTTTTGACTGCACTTGGGCCTCCCTCCTGTTTGTGCTGTTATAAATACAGACATTGCCCCATACATGTTTTGTGACCACACGATGATTTTGCAGCCTCCCACAAACCAAGAGAAAAGGCCTAAGGATGACACCTTTTTTGCCAGCACCTTTATCTTGGACTTAGCCTCCACAGCTGTGAGAAGCCAATTTTGGGTGTTTAAGCCACCCAACAACAGTACTTTGTAAAAGCAGCTTGAGCCAACTAAGTGTCAGGTTTCCCTCTGCCTCATCCTCATAAGGGTCCACGTGACTTTATATTTGGAGCCCACCCCAATAATTCAGGATAATTTCCCCATTTCAAGATCTTTAATTACAACTCGAAAGGTCCTTTTTCTTTTTCTTTAAAGACTTTATTTATTTATTTGACAGAGAGACACAGCAAGAAAGGGAACACAAGCAGGGGGAGTGGGAGAGGGAGAAGTAGGCTTCCTGCGGAGCAGGGAGCCTGATTCGGGCTCAATCCCAGGACCCTGGGATCAGGACCTGAGCCCAAGGCAGATACTTAACTACCCCTGATCCTTTTTCTTTTTTTTTTTTTTTTCTTTTTTAAAGATTTTATTTATTTATTTGACAGAGATCACAAGTAGGCAGAAAGACAGGCAGAGAGAGGAGGAAGCAGTCTCCCCACTGAGCAGAGAGAGCCCGATGCAGGGCTCGATTCCAGGACCCTGTGATCATGACCTGAGCTAAAGGCAGGGGCTTTAACCCACTGAGCCACCCAGGTGCCCCACCCCTGATCCTTTTTCTTAATAAGGTAACAGTCAAGGGGCCAGGGATTAGGATGTATACATCTTTGTGAGCCATATTTCAGCCTACTGAAGTCCACATTTCACAGATGGGAAAATCAGTCATCAGAGAACAGGAGTTGTCCACAGCCCCACAGTCTGTAGGAGTCCAACCCAGTCCTGTGCTCAGAGGGTGCCCTCACCCTTTCAATCTGCTTCCTTCCCAAGGGAATCTGCAGCTCCCAGGGAGGGCAAGGAGGGAAAGGACAGGAGACATCCACAGCCCAGAATTTCATCCCTTTTTCTGCAAAGAGGAACCAGGGCTCTTGGGAGTAAAGACTGATTCCAAGGCTAAACAGGGAAGGTCCCAGGTGAGCCTGGAACATCTTGTTATGCCACAAAATAAGTGCCCAAAAAATGACAGGAACATGTTAAAAGGACACAGAAACTAAACCTGATGATACAATTCAAGCATCAGAAAAAATTGCAACTGTCATTGGCTGACATACAATGAATCCTTTAGGGTTCTCAAAAAGGAGAGCCAGGAAAATAAGCCCATCTGTCACCATTTGATGTCACTTTTAAGCTGACCCCTCACTCTGGGAATTCAGCACTGATCCTGCCTTCCCAAAGGGAACACACGGCCCCAGTGCTTGCTTAGATCATTAAATTCTAGAATTCAGAAAATATCATTTCCCAACCCATAATAAGATTCCTGAGATCAGGATTATCAGTTGTACACATTCCGAGGGTACTAGCGGGTAAAGTGTGAATATGATCATCTAGGAGGGGGCACGTGAGTGGGGAGCAGCCAGTCAGCCTGTCATTGCGCCCACATTAGGGTCAGCAACACGGAGACCCTTCAGGAGACACAACAGGACCCATCCACCACTCTGTGAGAGGTTCCAGCCAGTGTTTGGCCAGAAACCCAACAAGTCTTTAGAGCTCATTTCTCATCCACAGGAGCTAAAGGAAATACTAGAGGGAGGGAAAGAAGTAGCCAGTGGGCCCATCAGAAGTGGGGGATGTCCTGCCAGAAACTAAGGTCTACTGTCCTTCAACTGTCTTCACAGAAGGGGCTGTGTATCTGTAGCCAGACACGAGATCAGTGACTCCTAGGGTAAGGAAGGGATGGATGCAAACTGCGCAAAGGAAGTTTTAAGGGGAAGGATAATGTTCTAAAACTGGATTGTGGTGGGGTGCCTGACTTCCTGGGTACAGCATGCCACTCTTGACTTCGGGGTTGTGAGTTCAAGCCCCATGTTGGGTGCCCCTAATAATCTTTATTTTTTAAGAAAAGGACAATAGCAAATGTTGGTAGGAGTGTGGAGAAATTGGAACCCTCTTCATTGCTGGTGAGAATGTAAAATAGTGCAGCCACTGATTAAAAAAAACAGTTTGGGGGGGCACCTGGGTGGCTCAGTGGGTTAAGCCTCTGCCTTCGGCTCAGGTCATGATCTCAGGGTCCTGGGATCGAGCCCCGCATTGGGCTCTCTGCTCGGCGGTGAGCCTGCTTCCTCCTCTCTCTGCCTGCTTCTCTGCCTACTTGTGATCTCTGTCTCTCTCTGTCAAATAAATAAATAAAATTTTAAAAATAAAAAAAATGAAAAAATAAAAAATAAAAAACAGTTTGGCTATTCCTCAAACAGCTACACATAGATTTACCATATGACCCAGCAGTTAACTTATAGGTATGTACTAGGTGTCTGGGTAACTCAGCTGAGTGTATGACTCTTGATTTTTTGTTTGTTTTTTTTTTAAGATTTTATTTATTTATTTGACAGAAATCACAAGTAGGCAGAGAGGTGGGCAGAGAGAGAGGAGAAAGCAGGCTCCCTGCTAAGCAGAGATCCCGATGTGGGGCTCGATCCCAGGACCCTGGGATCATGACCTGAGCCGAAGGCAGAGGCTTTAACCCACTGAGCCACCCAGGCGCCCCATGACTCTTGGTTTTGACTCAGGTCATGATTTCCAGGTTATGGGATCAAGCCGTGTTTCAGGCTCTATGCTCAGCATGGAGTCTCCTTGAGATTCTCTCCCTCTCCTTCTGCCCCTCCCCCTCCCCCCCCCCCCTCTAAAGTAAAAGAAATAAAATCCTTTTAAAAAGAAGTGGTACCGGGGTGGCTCAGTGGGTTAAGACTCTGCCTTCGGCTCAGGTCATGATCTCAGGGTCCTGGGATCGAGCCCCGCATTGGGCTCTCTGCTCAGTGGGGAACCTGCTTCCCCCCGCTCTCTGCCTGCCTCTCTGCCTGTGATCTCGCTCTCTGTCAAATAAATAAATAAAATCTTAAAAAATAAAAATAAAAAGTATAGGTATATACCCCTTAAATTGAAAACAAGTATTCAAACAAATCCTTGTACAGGAACGTACAGCAATACTATTCACAGTAGCCAAAGGTGGAAACAACCCAAAGTCCATTAATTGATGACCAGATAAATAAATGTGGTATTTCCATACAATGGAGTCTTATTCAGCCATAAAAATAAATGAACTGATACACAGTACAACATAGATGAACCCTGAAAATATTATACCAGCTGAAAGAAATCAGACACAAAAGACCATATATGGTATGATTCCATTTATATGAAATATCCAAAACATGCAAACTCATAGAGACAGAAAGTAGATTAGTGGTTGCCAGGGGCTGGGGGAAGAGGGAAATGAGGAGTTACTGCCAACGGGTACACACTGTTTTTTGTTTCAAGATTTTATTTATTTGACAGAGAGAGCACAAGCAAGTGGAGTGGCAGGAAGAGGGAAAGGTAGGGGGAGAAGCAGGCTCCGTTAAGCTCCCCTGCTAAGCAGGGCTCGATTTCAGGACCCTAGGATCATGACCCAAGCCGAAGGCAGATGCTTAACTGACTGAGCCACCCAGGCGTCTCCAAGATTTTATTTTGGATTAAGCAAAATGTTTCTGGATTTGATTGAGGTGGTGGTTACACAACATGGGATCATACTAAAATCCACTGAATTGTTCACTTTACTTTTTAAAAGATTTTATTTATTTATCTATTTTTTTGAGAGAGGGTGGGAGGGGGAGAGGGAGAGGGAAAGAGAATCCCAAGCAGACTCCGTGCTGAGAGCAGAGCCTGATGCGGGGCTTGATCCAACAATGCTGAGATCATGACTTGAGCTGAAATCAGGAGTCGGATGCCCAACTGGAGGAGCCACCCAGGTGTGTCTGAATTGTTCACTTTAAAATGGTTAATTCTGTTTTATCTGAATTTTACCTTAATTTAAAAAGGGTGAGTGGAACTTCTGGATCAACAGGGAAAGAGGAACCTGGGCAGTTCTGAAAGGGTTCCTGGCAGAGACAAATCAGCAGTCAGGGCCCACTTGTGGATAGCTGGTGACCTGGGAATGGGGACTGGTTACACTAAGGAGGAGCTTCCGAAGACAGGCAACTAGGAAACCATCCTTGGTTTTTTGGGTTTTTGTCTTGGGTGTGGAGCCCAACATGGGGTTCAAACCCACAACCCTGAGATCGAGGCCTGAGCTGAGATCAAGAGTTGGATGCTTAAGTGACTGAGCCACCCAGGTGCCCCATCCTTATTGTTTTTAAAGATCTATTTATTTGTTTTACAGAGAGCACACAAGCAGGGGGAGGGGCAGAGGAAGAGGGAATCTCAAGCAGACTCCCCACTGAGCACAAAAGCCCAACGTCGGGCTCCATCACAAACCTGAGACCATGACCTGAGCAGAAATCAAGAGTCAGACCTCAACCGACTGAGCCACCCAGGCGCCCCCATCCTTGCTTTTATTTTTATTTTTTTTTAATTTTTTTAATTTTTTTAGTTTTTTTTCAGCATGCTTTTATTTTTTTTTTAAGATTTTATTTATTTAACAGAGAGAGAGATCACAAGTAGGCAGAGAGAAAGGGGGAATTGGGGGCACCTGGGTGGCTCAGTGGGTTAAAGCCTCTGCCTTCGGCTCAGGTCATGATCCCAGGGTCCTGGGATCGAGCCCCGCATCGGACTCTCTGTTCAGCAGGGAGCCTGCATCCTCCTCTCTCTCTCTCCCTGCCTCTCTGCCTACTTGTGATCTCTGTCTGTCAAATAAAATAAATAAAAATCTTAAAAAATAATAATAATAAAAAATAAAAAAAAAAAATAAAAAAAAAAAAAGAAGGGGAATTGGCTCCCTGCTGAGCAGAGAGTCAGATGCGGGGCTCGATCCAAGGACCCTGAGATCATGACCTGAGCCGAAGACAGAGGCTTTAGCCCACTGAGCCACCCAGGAGCCCCCCAGCCTTGCTTTTATTTATTTATTTATTTATTTAAGATTTTATTTATTTATTTGACAGACAGAGATCACAAGTAGGCAGAGAGGTGGGCAGAGAGAGGAAGGGAAGCAGACTCCCCGCTGAGCAGAAAGCCCGATGCAGGGCTTGATCCCAGGATCCTGGGATCACAACCCGAGCCAAAGGCAGAGGCTTTAACCCACTGAGCCACCCAGGCGCCCCCCATCCTTGTTTTTAAAAGATGCATTCTGGTGTTAAAAGAGGAGAGCTGGGCGCCTGGGTGGCTCAGTGGGTTAAAGCCTCTGCCTTCGGCTCAGGTCATGATCTCAGGGTCCTGGGATCGAGCCCCGCGTCGGGCTCTCTGCTCAGCGGGAAGCCTGCTTCCCCCTCTCTCTCTGTCTGCCTCTCTGCCTACTTGTGATCTCTGTCTGTCAAATAAATAAATAAAAAATCTTTAAAAAAAAAAAAAAAAAAAGGAGAGCTGAACAGTGCATCAAGCACAAAGAGGGCAGGGTGGAACAGACCATGTCATGAAGGAGGGCCTGAGTCCAGCAGGACAGCTGGTAAAGGCAGGACTGGAGAGGTTTCTGCCCCAGTTGCCCACAATGGCAAGGAAATACTTTTTGGACCAGAAGCCATGGGCATAGCACCTGAAGAGAAAACAATGAACAATGTACACGAATTTAACATCTGGGGCGGTGGCACAGAAGCCTAAGCCAAAGTGACCCAGACCTCATATTGTGTGACTCCATTCATATGAAATGTCCAGAAAAGGCTAATCTATAGTGACATTAGATTAGTGGTTTCTGGGGCGCCTGGGTGGCTCAGTGGGTTAAGCGTCTGCCTTCGTCTCAGGTCATGATCTCAGGGTCCTGGAATCCAGCCCGACCCGCATGGGGCTTTCTGCTCTTCGGGAGCCTGCTTCCACCCTCCCCACCCACCTCCGCCTGCCTCTCTGCCTACTTGTCATCTCTTATCTGTCAAATAAATAAATAAAGTCTTTCAAAAAATAAAAAATAAATAAAACTGAGAGGCATCTGGGTGACTCAGCTGGTTAAGCATCTGACTCTTGACACTTGATTTCGGCTCAGGTCATGTTATCAGCTCAGGTCATGATCTCAAGGTTGTGAGACTGAGTTCCGTGTTGGGCTCCGCACTCAGTGGGGAGTCTGCTTAAGATTCTCGCTCTCCCTCTGACCCTCCCCCATCCCCTCTCTCCCTAATAAAAATTTTAAAAAATAAAAAACTTTAAATACAAACATGGAGCGGCTGGCTGGGTCAGTCGGAAGAGCATAGGACTCTTCCTCTCAGGGTGGTGAGTTCGAGCCTCATGATAGGTGTAGAGATTATTTTAAAAAATTAGTAAACTTTAACTTTAGAAAAATTATTACATGTGAAAAAAACAAGACAAAACCAGAAACATTCATCTGGCTTCAGGAGAACTGTTAAACCAGGGTAGGACCAAGAGGCCTTGAAGGAACAGAAGTACGCAGGTGTGCCACCTCCCTCCCGGGGCTTTCTCTTTTGCCTACAAGCTTTGCTTAAAAAAAATTTTTTTAAGTAACTTTGTGAGGGGCGCCTGGGTGGCCCAGTGGGTTAAAGCCGCTGCCTTCGGCTCAGGTCATGATCTCAGGGTCTTAGGATCGAGCCCCACATCAGGCTCTCTGCTCAGTGGGGAGCCTGCTTTCTCCTCTCTCTCTCTCTCTCTCTCTGCCTGCCTCTCTGCCTACTTGTGATCTCTGTCAAATAAATGAATAAAATCTTTAAAAAAATAATAACTTTGTGTGTGTATGTACTAAAAGCAGGACAAAGAAATAAAGGACAGGGAGCCTGGAGGGATCTGTGGGTTAAACCTCTGCCTTTGGCTCAGGTCATGGTCTCAGGGTGCTGGGATCTAGCCCCACATCGGGCTCTCTGCTTGGCAGAGAGCCTGCTTCCCGCCCCCGCCCCCCGCCGCCTATCTCTCTGCCTACTTGTGATCTCTGTCAAATATATAAATAAAATCTCTAAAAAAAAATAAGTGTCTGACTCCATTTCAGCTCAGGTCATGATCTCAGGGTCATGAGATTGAGCCCCATGTCTGGCTCCACACTCACGGAGGAGTCCACTGGACATTCTCTCCATCTACTCCTATCCTGGCTTGTGCACTCACTATCGCAAATAAATCAACAAATAAATCTTTCAAGGGAAAAAAAATGGACAAAACAAGAACATTTGGTAATTTGGGGATGTCAGCACTCCAGTGTGTGCTATATTGTACTTCGTGTTTCTTGGGGTCTTTTTTCACTTTTCCAAAATTAAATCAAGAGCCCCGTGTAGGACCTGGTGCAGGGACCCAGGAGAAGTGACCATGGCAGTTGTGTTATGATTATTTCAGCTTAGGTCTCCTACTTCCCTGATGTCCCCACCTCTCTGTCCACAGACTAGCAGGCGTTCTTGTCTTTTACATATGAAAGCAAATTAAACCTTTTCTATGTTGCAAATACTCCTCACCCCATTTCCACCCCCACCCCAACAGTCCCTGAGGTTTCTGTTTTGCTAAGTCCTGTAGGTACCTTGCTTTATCTGACCCACTGCTCCTACCACCTTCATGCACTCCCCCTGGGGCTGGGCCTGGGTTTCCTCCAGTCCTCCCCTCAGCTTCCTAACCCTCATCGGTATGGAAATGGAACCTGTTACTGCCCTTCCCGCACCCCAAAGGGCTCCTCATTGGCTCTGTCTTCTAGGGAGCACCAAACCCTCCACTGCCGTAGCTGCCTTGGCTGGGACCTCCCTCAGTCCCTCCCCTATCTGCCTTGTACCGGGAAGCACTCTTCCAGAGAGGTGCTTTGTACCTAACCCCTAGGCCAAGGGGAAGCTCCTGGCCGTCTGAGGTGAGTACTTGAATCTTAGAACCTGCACCCCACACATGGCACTATCCAGCCCCAGGAAGGGAGCGCTAGGCTGAGAGACAGTGGGACCTGAGCGGTACTTTATCCGTGGGCAGCGGCAGCCACAGAAGGAGACCCTGTGTGAGAAGCTGGCTAGTGATGGAGGGTAGAGGGAGGTTAGGAACAGACTGGGCGGGAAGCAGGACTGAGTCTTCTGACCTAAGCTGTGCCTGTGGTTGTGAGGGATGTGGAGGTGCCGGGTACAGTGGTTCTTGCCTCTTGGCTGCTGAGGAGGCCCAGTCAATGAGTAGTTTAATTTCTTCTCCTTTCACATGTCTGTGACCATTGCAACCTCACAGGTTCTTCCCTGGATGGTCCATCAGCTGGTGCCATCTGCCTCTTATCACACTGCCTCTAAGACTCTAGGACCCGGCCCAGAATGTCTGGTATTTGCAGGCCACATTGACCCCCTCCTTGGCTTATTAAACCTGTATCCTTGGATATACTATTTATTCCTCAAAACGCACAACCCACAACCCCTGTGATAAGGTCTTTAGAGGGGAAAGCAAAATCCATGTCTCCTCCAGGCTTGTGACACGGGAGGCTGCAGCTCCCACCCCCACTGCTGCTGAACTGGCCAGAGTTTGCGCCTCTCCCTCCTGCCTCCCACTGGGTCAGGTCCTCCACCTCATCCTCATCCACTAAGACCTCCTCTGAAGCCACCCATGTCCTCTCCTTCCTGCTGAGGTATGAGCTGCCATTGCTGCCTTTTAGGCCCCCTGTGTTTGCTGCCCCACAAGACCCACCACCCACGGGTCCTTTAAACATGCAGTTGGGACTGTGGTCCTCCCCCTCTCCTCCCACAGCTCCACAATCCCCATAGCAGCTTGGCCCACAATTCGCTCACTTTCCTCACTTTAGGGAGGGCCACCCGCCCTCCTCAAAGCCCTCATGCATGCCTTTCCACCGGCCTGATGTTACAGCCACGTGTCTGGATCATTCCCTCTCTTTCTCACCCCGGAGGCCCTCCGCTTATAGCAGAGGGTAATGAGACCACCAACGTCGCTGATAAAGCCTTGTAAAGCAGAAACAAAGCAGCACTCAGCAAGGGAGAGGCAAGGGGAAGGCATCTGTCAGATGGGAAACAGCAGCGTTTAGCAGAAACGCACTGCATGCAGGCCCTGACCCTCCAGTGGCTATATTCATTCCCTGTTGTTACTTAACAAAGTACCACAAACTCAGTAGCTTAACACAACACTATTAGCTTCCTGTTCTACCTGTCAGAAACCCAGGCAGCATCCTCTGCTCCAGGTCTCACAAAGGCTGCAATCAAGTTCTGGGCAGGGCTGGGGGCTCTTCTGGGAAGCTCTGCGGGAACATCAGCTTCCCAGCCCCTTCAGGTCGTCAGCAGATTCCAGTTCCATGCGTTTGTAGACTGAAGCCCCTATTTCCTCGCTGGCTGTCATGTGGGCCTCGTAGACTCTTGACTCCCCCTGTATTTCTTGTCACATGGGCTCTTCCAGCTTCAAAGGCGGTGGAATCCCTCTACTTCTACTTCTCTATGCTTTCCTCATCTGCTTTTTTTTTTTTAAGATTTTATTTATTTATTCGACAGAGATCATAAGTAGGCAGAGAGGCAGGCAGAGAGAGAGGGGGAAGCAGGCTCCCCGCCGAGCAGAGAGCCCAATGTGGGGCTCAATCCCAGGACCTCGAGATCATGACCCAAGACCAAGGCAGAGGCTAAACCCACTGAGTTCCCCAGCGCCCCTCCTCATCTGCTTTTAAACACCCTATGATGACCAGAGGTCTCTGGCCAAGCCAAGCAATCAAGGATCATCTCATCTCAAGGCCAGCGGGCTGTCAACCTTAATTATATCTGCCAGGTACTGTAACTATATGTAAGTCCTGCGCGCGGAATCTTGGAGGGGACCATTTTTAGAATTCTGCCTCCCTCCAGGAGATGACTTACAATGTCTCAGAATCCTGTGGAATCAGGCCCACAACAGGATGAAGCTGCTGTTAGCGCCTCTCTTTCTGCTGAGGTAAGCAGTAGCTGTCTGTGAAGGTGAGGGACACAGACGACCCCCACCTCTACAGGTCCTGGGACAGAAGACAGGGAGGCCCTGAAGTCAGGGAGAGTCCCTAGAGGCATGGACGCGGCCGAGCCATGTGCGCAAGTGCTACAAAAAGAGGGAACAGCACAGGCCACCCTCGAGGTAGGCAGAACCACAGACCTGAGGAATGAGGAGTGATAGGACTGGAGAGCAGCCACTGAGGTTGGATGGAGCAGACCCAGGGGGCAGGGCAGGCCATTCTGAGGGGCCCAGATTCTGAAGAAGGACACTGAAGTCATTAGACTTGGGGTTTAACAAGGTTCCTCGGGGCATGGGCCACAGGATGGGCTGCCAGTGGGGACAGCGGTTCCCCTCCTGACCTTCAACGCGTCTACAGCACAGCTGCCCAAGGCGGGAGGCTGGTACTCGGATCTTGCCCTCATCCCGGAGGCTGAGTCGTCACCCCACCCCCATGCTGGATTCCACACCCGCTGCAGTAGGCACGGGGTCCACCGAGGTCTCCGGGAATCTTCCGACCGTTCTGTCCTCCCGACTGCCTCTAGCCCCCACGAGCAAAGTATAAAGCGAGGCAGCCCACCACTCCAGCCCCCGGCCTGGCTCACTGTGTCCTGGATAGCCAGCCCCATCTCAAGGTCCTCGAAAACCAAGGCTGTTTCCTCCGCCCGCAGACTGTCTTTGAAAGCGACTGCTGGCGCCCCCAGTCCTGGCAGACGCACCACTCATCTCACCCCTGCCCTCCCCTTACTCCGACGCGTGTCCCAAGTGCTGCGTGCCGAAGGGAACCGTCGTTCACCGCTCGCCCCGGGGCAGATGCGCCCGTGTGTGGGGGACGGGGCAGGGGCACAGAGACCTGCCGCCTCCACCGTCCACCAGGGACCCAGGCTCGGGGGCGGACGATGGGAGCCGGAGCCTGGGGTAGTGTCTGCCCCTCGCTCCGCTGCTCTCCCAGAAGGGCTGGAGTCCGGGGGACCTACGGCTGGTTCCACTCTTGCTACGGGCAGAAGGCCGTCCCCTGGGGTCGCAATGCAGTCCAAGCCGACCGAGACCTACCTGGGGCTCCCGACCGCCTTCCCGGCCTCCGCCGCCGCGCGCCAGTGCCAGCCCCGCGGGGAGCGCGCGGGAGCGCGGCCCAGAGATTGACAGCGCAGGCCCCGCCTCATCCCCCGCGCCTCGGGCCACGCCGGAAGCGAGCTGCTGCTCTGACCTTCCTCGCTGCCCCGCCGCCCGAGCCTCGGCGACTTTAGTTCCCCCTCCGGCTAGAGCCGGAAGAGCGGCCTGGCCGCGGCGGCCGATCGCCATAGAAACACCGGAAACGTGCTCTGACCGAGCGCTCCCCGGCCCCACGGCGGCCGCAGAGTTGAGTTCCGTCGGCGTCGCACCCCGAAAGTGCGGCCTTGTCGGTGCTGAGCGGGAGAAAGCCAAGTCCCGGCCGAGCGCCGCGGAGGAGCCGAAGGTGCGGAGTGGCGGGCATCCGCCGCCTCAGGGCCCGCGGGCGGGCCGGGGGAGGGGCGCCGGCGCTGGGCGTGGCGCGCACGCCGCGGCCGTGAGGGGGCGCTGCTGATGGGGGCCTGGCCCCGGCGATCGCGCGGAGGCGGGAAATCCAGGCTGGCCGGGGGTCTGCCGCAGGCGCCGCCGGGGCGTGTGCGAGGGGGGCCTCCGCGTTCGGGCTGGGGCGCGGGCAGCCGAGCGGAGCATGGGGGAGGGTGCTCGGAGCGCTGCGCACGGCGAGGGCCGCGGCGCGGCAGCCGCCACGCGGCGCCACACCCGGGAGGGCGGGCCTTTGTTCTGCGGCGCAGAGAAGGCCCTGCTGCGCCGGGACTGAGCCGAGGCCGGGAGCCCGGCGGCGGAGGGCCGGAGGCGGCCGGCGGCGCGGGTGCGGGTGCGGGTCGGTGCGCAGGCCCCCGCCGCCCGCGCGCGGATCTGAAGGTCTCTGGACGGTGCGTGAATAGAGACGGGGAAGGGGCTGGGTCACAGGTAACGGCACGTGCACACACCGGGCGCGTTTGAAGAAGCGCCAGGAATTTTGTCGTGGCCGTGGAGGGCGCGGAGTCCGGGAAGGTTCCTAGCTGTCGGGTCTGCTCAGGCTCCCTCTGCCTGTGGCGCGGGGAATAGGCTGGGAGGCGGGGAACCCAAGGGGAAGACTCCATCCTGGGGAGTGCAGGTGTGCGAAGTGGTCCGTGATGGAGTGAGATGTGGAGCGTGCAAGGGGCGGGGGGCTGGCCCCCAAAGAGGAAAGGGGACCTGGGGGTGAGGGACCGGAGGGGGGTGAGTCCGAGACCCCGTTAGACCCGGAACGTTAAGAGAGGCTGCACTCCAGGGCTGTGGGACCCGGCCTGCGCCGGGCTGGTGGAGAGGGGGTGAGTGTCAGGGTGCGTCCTGTGTCCCAGCCGTTCTCAGATCGGGGAGCGCGGGGCTGGGTGTAAGAAGAGCCAGGTATCCCATCTTTGTTTGATAGACGGAAGACTGAGCCCTAGTCAGCATGGGACCTGCTTGACCCGTGAAGTAGCAGAGCTTCTCAGATTCCTGGGGTTTCCTGGGGGATGGTGTCCCTTCCCCATTCCAGTGTCTGACGGTGGGCAAATTAGGTAGAATTAGGAGGCCACAATTTTGACAAGAATCATCCTTATCTGGAGGCCTCTGCTGCACCACCTTTGCCCTCCCAACCACACACCCTGCACAGTCCACAGAAGCCCCCGCTCTATACCACCCCACACCTGTGCCCGGCAAGCCATATCGAGAGTCCAAGAACCAGGCTGCAAGTGGTTCCTCCCTACCTGCTGTGGGGGTTGGCAGAGACCATGTATTCTTCTCTTATAGGGCACTTGTCAGGCTGATGCCCAACTTACTCTCAATCCTCTGACTATGCACACCCTGAATCCTCTGACTATGCACACCCTGAATTGCTTAGCCCAGGACGCAGGTCATGCCACCCCACCCGCGAGAAGACCTCTGTATACCCTAGTTAACATAACCCAATTCCAAGCCACAGACGGGTCTCCACAGGGCCTTGGATGCTCCAAGGAGGGGGGATGTGGCAAAGGAAGATCAAAAAGCTGCTTGGGGAGGAGTCACAGCTGGCCAGGAAGGGGAGTGGGTAAGGTGTGGCAGCCAGTTCTGTGTAGGGGCCCCTGCAGTATCCTCCACAGCTGTCCCATTGGAGGGGGACTTTGGGAAGGTTTATGGATTTGGAGTTAGGGGAAGGGTGGGTGGACCAATATAGGGGAATTTGAACTCTGGACCCTCCCCTGAGAAGTAAGCAAGACTGGGAGGGAGGCAGGTCTGTGGTATTCCCAGTCTTCTTGCAGGGGATGTGCTGGGTGCTTCCAAGGTAGAGCTGCGGAGGCCCTGGAGACTGGGGGGTGGGGTTAGGTGAGGCCGGTGTGGTGTCTGTGGGACAGAACTGTCGGGCCTATTTGGGAGGGCTGAGGTTCACAAAGCCTGGGGTTGTGGTGTGCCTGTGGGCCTTGCCCTGCAATAAGAGCTCGAGGGACAGGGACGGGGGGAGGGGTGTCCCCCCCTGACCTCCCTCCCCCTACCCCATCCCCTCATGCGGTGCAGATGGCGGCGGCAGAGGCAGTACACCATATACACCTGCAGAACTTCTCCCGCTCGCTGCTTGAGACACTCAACGGGCAGCGGCTGGGCGGTCACTTCTGTGACGTGACCGTGAGGATCCGCGAGGCTTCGCTGCGTGCACACCGCTGTGTGTTGGCTGCTGGCTCGCCCTTCTTCCAGGACAAGCTGCTTCTCGGCCACTCCGAGATCCGCGTGCCACCGGTGGTGCCGGCGCAGACGGTGCGCCAGCTCGTCGAGTTCCTCTACAGCGGCTCGCTTGTGGTGGCACAGGGCGAAGCCCTGCAGGTGCTCACGGCCGCGTCGGTGCTGCGCATCCAGACGGTCATAGACGAATGCACGCAGATCATTGCCCGCGCCCGCGCCCCGCTCCCGGGCGCGCCGGCGCCCCTTCCCACACCCGTGCCCCCACCTCTTGCACCCGCGCAGCTTCGCCACCGTCTGCGCCACTTGCTTGCGGCGCGCCCTCCGGGCCACCCAGGCGCCGCGCATAGCCGCAAGCAGCGCCAGCCAGCGCGCCTGCAGCTGCCCGCTCCCACTGCGCCAACTAAGGCCGAGGGGTCGGAGGACCCCGCCCTGTCGGCGGCCCCAGACGACGGCGGCGACTGCGACGAAGAGACCGACGATGAAACCGACGGCGAGGACGGTGAAGGCGGCGGCCCGGGAGAGGGCCAGGCGCCCCCTTCCTTCCCCGACTGCGCCGCGGGCTTCCTCACCGCGGCCCCTGACAGCGCGTGCGAGGAGCCGCCCGCACCCGCCGGCCTCTCGGACTACGCCGGCGCCGGAAGGGACTTCCTTAGGGGGGCCTCGGCGGCCGAGGACGTGTTCCCGGAGAGTTACGTGTCCGCTTGGCAAGATGAGGATGGCACCGCCGCAGAAGCCTGCCCCCCCGATACCCCGGCTCCGCCTGACTGCGTCCTGTCCGGATCCCGCGTCCCCAGCGTGAAGACCCCGGGCCCCCCAGTCTCGCTTTTCCCTTTTCATCTGGGCGCTCCCGGACCGCCTGCGCAGCCTTCTCCCGCGCCCTCCGGGCCCGCTCCTGCACTCTCCTCTGCATTCTACCCCGCGCTCCAGCCAGATACGGCCCCAAGTGCGCCTCCAGGGGAGGCACCGGCCCCGCCGCCCGCTGCTCCTGCTGCGGCCCCCTCGGCCACCCCTGCCCGAGCCCCAGGTGCTGCCGAGCCACCTGCCTATGAATGCAGTCACTGCCGCAAGACGTTCAGCTCACGGAAAAACTACACCAAGCACATGTTCATCCACTCCGGTGAGCCGGGATGGGTCTCTGAGCCGCTTGGTCATTAGAGATTCAAGCCTGAGAGAGGATTGGGCACTGGGCAAGTGGGGTGGAGGCACTCATGTGGTTCTGATGCTCTTTCGTGACCCCAGAGGAGCCTGGAAATTGAGCCCCAAGTGTGACATGTAGGGGGGAGGGGAAGCCCCTCCACTGGAGAAGCAGAAGCTCCTGCAAGTCCCCTACCTCGACTTATTGGTGCCGGAGGAATCCTAAGGCTGGGTAAAGGAGCAGGAACTTGCCCAGAGCTTTTGGAAAGCTGGCAGTGAAGCCTTTACTCACCATGATCTGGGCTGATCTGGAGGAACAGAGCCTTGGCAGGGATAAATAGCCAGGTTGGGAAGCAGTGCTGCAGGGAGCCTCCTGGGTCCTCTGGCTGTCCCTGGGCTCATTGACAGACTGGATGGAGGGAGGATGAGTTCGCTGGCCTAGGGAAAGCATGCAGAGTAGGCAGAGAGGTGCCCTGATCAAGGCTGGGGGTGGCAGATGGGGCTGCATTGTGAGGACCCTGCAGCTGCAGAGGGAGGAAAGGGAAACTCCTTGAAGACGTTGGGGGCAGTCCCCTAAAACCTTAGCTCATCCGGGAGGTGCTCTGCAGTGGCTGAGGGAGAGACGGGGAGTGTGCTAGGGTGAGCAAGTGGAGACTGTGGCACTAGAGGCTGAGGTGGTGGCTGGCAAGGCCTGGGTGTGTTGCAGGGTGTGTGTGGTGCGGGGTGGGGGGGGATTCCCTAGGGGCTCAGGTGGAGGACAGGGCTATGGAGTGTCAAAGACTGCCTGCAGGGCTGAACTGGATGTTAGGAAAAGCAAAGATTTGGCTGGGAGTCCTGTGGGAGTGGAGTGGGGAGTTCTACAGGGCCGGGAATTCGGGATTTCACTGTGAATGGATGGGAGGGCATCAGTGTTCTGAGGTGAGGAGTGACTGAGATGTGGTTTACACCATCATCCCCACCTGGCTGTCTTGAGATGAAGGAGAGAGGATACAGGCATAGGTGTTCAGCCTGTGGAGAGCTGCCAGGGGCCCCAAGGTAGTGCCAGCCAAGATTTGGAGCTTTGTGTCGCCTTAGCCAGGTGCCAGGCCTGGTTGGTCTGGGGGAACCCCCTGCCCAGGCACTGCCCTGCAGTCCCCCTGAACTGAGATGGGTTTTTTATTAATACCTGATGATTTAAGAGCCAACACTGTCTGCACCACCCCAGGAACATTATAGCTGCCAGCAGACAAAGGTTCTGGGCAACAGGGGCTTCCAGTAGGAGGGGTATAGGTATGCCTGAGTCTCTCCCAGTGTAAGCCTACCGGGCCTTGCAAGACTGCCCTCAGAATGGTGGCCAGCAAGCAGAGTACAGAATGCTCCATGGGCATAGCAGGAGTGGGGGGAGGGGAAGTCCCTAGAGGTGGGGGACTAGTGATGAGTCACGAGGGGCAGCGTTATCCCAGTTAACCAGCAGGAGTCCCTGTTCGGAGGGTACCTGTTAGAGTTGGGGGCCCCTGACAGTGGTATCCCGGTATGACGGTAAGGGTCTGGGAAGGGGGTATCCCCGCTGAGTGGGGAGACATACTAGGTCATGTTGGGGGAGGGTCCCTGGTGAGCAGAAAGGTCCGCGGGTGAGGGGTGGTCCCGGGAGGGAGTGTCCCTAACGGGAGAGGGGGATTCTGGGAAGAAAGGGGAGAGCCCCTTCCCAGCTGACATACGTGCACCGCATGCCCTGTCGCCCACAGGGGAGAAGCCCCACCAGTGCGCCGTGTGCTGGCGATCTTTCTCGCTGCGCGACTACCTGCTGAAGCACATGGTCACGCACACAGGCGTGCGCGCCTTCCAGTGCGCGGTCTGCGCCAAGCGCTTCACACAGAAGAGCTCGCTCAACGTGCACATGCGCACGCACCGGCCGGAGCGCGCGCCCTGCCCCGCCTGCGGCAAGGTCTTCTCCCACCGCGCGCTGCTCGAGCGCCACCTGGCCGCGCATCCGGCGCCCTGATCCGGTTCCACCCCCGCCCCCCGCCCCCCGGCGCGGGGTTGACCACGCCCCCGCGCGGTAGGCCGCCCTTCACCGGCATGGGGACCTCCGGTGGAACTAGGCCACGGCCGCTGCGGGACCGGTTCATACCTGCCTAGACGCCTGGACCACGCTCCCACCGTCAAACCGCACTTTCCCCAGAGCGCAGGCCTTCCCTCTCCTTCCACCCTTCTCCCCAAACCTGACGGGGGTCCAGCCTGCCTTACACCTGTCCTCCCTCCTCCTTAGACCCTTCTGATGGCGGCGGGCTGGGGTTGGTCAGGGACCGGCCATCCCTGAGAACTGAATCACCTCTGGCCTAAACTCGGACTGGCTGTTCAGACCCTTGGGCCAGGCCCAAGGTTTGTGGCTTGATTAGGGTGGATTCTGGAGCTTCTCCTCTGCCCCAGTGTCAAGCTGGGCATGATCCTGAACTACCCCTCCCTCAGTCTGGCGTCTAGGGGGCTCAGGTGGACCCATCGTGGACTGGGACAGGGCCTCAGGACCCCCGCTCTCTAATAAAGTACTGTGGGCCATGGGTTCCAAATTCGGAAGCCGTGAACTCGCAGACCCGTGCATTTCTCACCATCACAGACTGGTTGTGGGCGTCGGGGCTCAGTGCCCCCGTCCCTGGGCGGAGACAGGACGGTCCGCTTGGCCACTCATGCTTCTGTTCTCCAGGTGGGAATGGGATGCTTTTATGACTGGCACTTGGCTCTTCTAGAGCCAGCCCTGAGGTACGCCTGGAAGGGGGAAGCCATATGTGGAAAAGACGCAGATTTTGAGGCCTTTCCCACCAGAACTTCAAAGCCCTTTGGACTTTAGGCTCCCCTCCCCCATTCTCATGGGCACAATGGTTGAGCACCTTCCTTTGCAGGGGGCGGGGCGGGGGGGAGGCGCATCCAGGGAGTCTTTGAGGCCAGGCAGCCAGATGGGCATCTGAGCCCCAGGATGCCTACCCCCACGGGTAGGTTCTGAAGCGCAGGGGGAGGGGGGCTGAAGGGGAGCGGCAGCCAGGACCCTTGGGCTGCTAACCTGGTGACCAAAGATACTGATCCCTAGTAGCGAACCAGTGTCACAAGACCCTGTATCACATCGGCTGTCAGCCCAGAAAGTAGCTCCAGAACATGGGGGCGCCTGACCCTGGGCATCCTGTCTTAAGAATGTGGAGCAGGTGGAGAGGGGTTTGAACTGAAGACGTGCAGGCTCCCAGTTCAATGACAGCACCTCTCTGAGCTCCCCCTCTGTGATTGCCTCCCAAGAGATGAAGGGCTAAGGGCTTCTGGTCCAACCATTCATAGACTGCCCCGCCCATGTTTGCTGGGGGTGGTGAGTTTAGCCTTCTGAACTCCAAGGATAGTCCCCATGGATGCCCGGGGGTGGGGATATAAGAACTGGGTTTGAATTTAGGCACTGAATTTGAGGCCAGTCACATACCTGGCTAGAGGCAGGCACAGTGAAAAAGTCTGGTTTAAAAAAAAAAAAAAAAGGCTGGTGGGTGGAGTCCTGAGGCCAGAAGCATTGCTGTCAACACCCCTGGGGTCGGGGGTGGGACTAAGGGGTCAGAGATCTAGGCCAGGCAGCCCCTGGCAAAGTTTCTAGGATTCTGTGGACACTTCTCTGAGGAGGGAGTAGGTGCAATGAGCATCTGGCTGCGACTCACCTTTTCACTGTTGCTGCCGCAAGCCCTGGGGCAGCCCTCATGGCCTGCTGCGGTGGCCCTGGCCCTGCGCTGGCTCCTGGGAGACTGGATCTTCTGTGTGCTGCTTGGCCTGGCCATGCTGGCACAGCCCTGGCTCTACACCTGGATGCCCCACTGGCTGAGTCTGGCAGCCGCAGCGCTCACGCTGGCTCTGGTGCCTCCACGGCCACCCCCAGGGCTGCGCTGGCTGCCTGCGGATATGGCCTATATCGTCAGGATCCTCCACCTGGGCCTGGTGGTCAGATCGCGCATGAGACGCCACCCGCCTGACACCTTTGTGGATACCTTCGAGCGACGAGCACGAGCACAGCCGGGCCACACACCCTTGGTGTGGAAGGGGCCAGGGGGCCGCTCAGTCACCTTCAGGGAGCTGGACGAGAGGGCATGCCAGGCAGTGTGGGCCCTGAAGGCTGAACTGGGCGGCCTCACAGACTTGCTTGGTGGGGAGTCGGCTGCCCTCCTGGTGCTGGAGTCCCAGACCATTCCGGCCTTGGGTTTGTGGCTGGGGCTGGCCAAGCTGGGCTGCCCGGTAGCTTGGATCAATCCGCATGGCCGGGGAGCACCCCTGCTGCACTCCGTGCTGAGCTCTGGGGCTCGGCTGCTGGTGGTGGACCCAGGTGAGGACCCCAGAGGCTAGCAGAGGACATACATGGAGGACTGCTGTTCAGAGGGTCCTGATGAGGGAGCTGGGCAAGGAGCTCCTTGCTTCCTACCTACCCTCACAGGCAATTAGAGTCAAAACTTAATTGCTAGAAAGTAATTTTGGGGTTACCAGAGGTTATTTTTTTAAAGATTAATTAATTAATTAATTAATTAATTATTTAGGGGTGCCTCTGTGGCTCAGTTGGTTAAGCCTCTGCCTTCGGCTCAGGTCATGATCCCAGAGTCCTGGGATTGAGCCCCGCATTGGGCTCTCTGCTCAGTGGAGAGCCTGCTTCGCCTTCTGCCCCTCCCCCTGCTTGTGCTCTCTGTCAAATAAATCTTTCTTATTTTTTTTTTAAAGATTTTATTTATTTATTTGTCAGAGAGAGAGAGGGAGAGAGAGCGAGCACAGGCAGACAGAATAGCAGGCAGAGGCAGAGGGAGAAGCAGGCTCCCTGACGAGCAAGGAGCCCGATGCGGGACTCGATCCCAGGACGCTGGGATCATGACCTGAGCCGAAGGCAGCTGCTTAACCAACTGAGCCACCCAGGCGTCCCAAATAAATCTTTCTTAAAAAAGATTTATTTATTTTAGAAAGAGTGAACGGGGGAGGGGCAGAGGAAGAGAGAGAGAGAATCCTTGAGCTGACTCCCCGCTGAGTGCAGAGCCCATGCAGTGCTCTCAGGTTCCAATCCAAGGACATTGAGACCACGACCTGAGCTAAAACCAAGAGCTGGCTCCGCATAACCGCCTGAGACCCCCAGGCACCGTGTTTCAATCCTTTTTGCCAAAAAATACTAATTATGGGGCTCTTTACAGAAGAATGTGTAAGTTTTTCTCTGCCAGCTGCTTCCCGTTTTGCTCGCAGTAGGCTCTTCTCCCCTATACTTGGGTCTCAGGTCTCCCCTCCTGACTTCATCTATGGGCTTTTACCCAATTTCTCTTCTGACCCATCCCTGCAGAACTCCGGGAGAACCTGGAAGAGGTCCTTCCCAAGCTGCAGGCAGAGAAGATCCGATGCTTCTACCTCAGCCAGTCCTCCCCAACACCAGGAGTGGGGGCTCTGGGGGCTGCTCTCGATGTTGCACCCACCGACCGGGTGCCCACTGACCTACGTGCTTGGATCACACCACAAAGTCCTGCCCTGTTTATCTACACCTCTGGGACCACTGGTGAGGGTGCCCAGCAACCCTAGCCCTGACCTCTGAACCCTAACACTGCCCTAACCCCAAGCTTGACATGTGCCTCAAACTTGACCTCTGAAATCCATCCTACCCTTTGATTGAGACACCTGGCCTGAACTCTGACCCCCAATGTGTTTTGACTGGTCAGTGCCAGAATCCTGCCTCTGCCCAGTAAACAGCCACTGAAACCCTAACCGAGCTTTGGAATTTACCCTCTGAGCCCCAAATCCAATTTTTCTTCCCTGAGCCCACCCACAAATTCCCATACTTGACCACTCTCTAAGAGCCTCAAGCCCCTCACTGCAGACCTGACCACGGTGACCCACTTCTACCAGCCGTCCTCTCACCACCCACCCTTCCCACTCCATTCCCCAGGGCTCCCAAAGCCGGCCATTGTCACGCATGCGCGACTGCTGCAGATGTGCAAGATGCTGTCCCTGGCTGGGATCACAGCTGATGACGTGGTCTACACAGTCTTGCCTCTGTACCACGTGATGGGGTTTATCCTTGGGGTCCTCGGCTGCCTGGAGCTCGGTAAGCCCTTTTCTGAAGACCCCTCCAATCCATGGGACCTCCAGACTCAATGTCAGGTGGTACTTTCAGGGTAACAAGGCCCCACACGTTACCCAGCACCGAAGTTTTTACCCTTGACAAGGGACATACAGCAGCAGGCCCCAAGGCTACTTGGGCAGAGACTTGGTCACTTAGACAGTCCCTAATGGTCTTGCTGTTGTCAGAAGGAGACAGGCTGATAGGAGTGTTGAGATCGTCAGTGATGGTTAGGAGTGCACCAAGCATTCCACTGGGCTTTCTTCCTGGACACCTGACAAGCAATTCTGACTGGGAACTCTCCAGTATTTTCTTTTTGAGTTTTTATAAAAAAAAGTTTTGAAACACGTACAAATTTATAAATAGTTCTACGTGAATCCTCATGTGCCCACCACCCAGCTTCAGCCACCACCAGCACTTTGCTTTCAAACATACACAGTAAAAGTAGAGAAAAGAGTTTGATGTCTCACATATCCTCACCAACCCTTGACAATTGTTAACATGTTGCCAATCTTTCTTCATGTTTTCCTCTATTTCTTAATTATTTTAGAACAAATCCTAGACACTGTATCTTTTTGTTTGTAAGTTTTCAGTATGTATCTCTAACATGTAAGGACTTAAGAACTGTCACCGTAGTGATATCACATCTGACAAGATTAACAGTAACTCTAATATCATCTGATGCACAGGTCACGTTCAGATTCCCCCAATGACACGTCTGTTTTACAACTGAAGTCCCCTCACTGCACCTGCTTGTTTGTTCTCTGCTCCTCTTTCTCCTGTATTTCTGGTCAAACTGGAAACTTCCTCTAGAGATGTTAGATTGAAGTCAATTATCGATGGCAAGAACCTTGGTGGAATCCCGTGTACTTCCTAATACATTACACAGAAGGCAGCTCGTAACTGTTACCCTACCTTAGAGAGGCTGAGATGAACAGGGGAGCTGTTACGGGTGTATCTGTGTATGTATGTATGTACAGCTGACACGGTTACATTAGCTTCATTCAGGTGTACTATGTAGCAATTAGAGAAATCTATACTGGTGGGGGGGCTTTAATTGGAAAACTCCCTATCAACCTTCCCCCGGTGGTTTTTCCAGCTCTTGAAGACCTTTCCTGAATCAGGCATTTCATTACAGGTTGCAAAGTTGTCACTTTCAAGAGCAGCATCCATTTTCACACAGAAGGCACTATATTTTACTTCCCTGCCAAAAATACAGCCTCAAAGAAGGCACACACTTGCTACCTCCCCAGGCACACGAGCAGTTGTCCCTTTGGGTGCCAGGATGATAACATTTAGCTTGCACGGTTTTGTTCAGGATTAGGGTTGAGGTAGGGAGAGTGCCTTCCACAAAGCCAGCTGCAAAGAAGGTGAGCAGCTAAGAAAGGATCACCTTCCTGGAGTGATAAGTAGTGGCCTGTAAAATTTATTAATCCATGTGTCCATCCTCCGAAACATCCTTCCACCATCTACTAACTCATCCATCTAACGTACCTCCTCATCCAACACCCATCCATCTGTGCCACCACCTATCCATCTGCCCACCCATCCCCCCCACCTATCTGTCTGCCCAGCTAGACATTCATAAAACATTTATCATAATCACTGATTAACATTCATAGCCCTTATTTTGCAGTGCTCACTTTGTACCAAGTATTGAGCTTAGTATGCATCCTGAAGACAGAATTCAAACCCATGCCCACCTACGCTCTTCTACGCTGGGTCAGGGACACACAGGGACACACAGTTGAGCTCCAAATCCTGTGCTTCAGAGGGCCACAGTTAGCTTATCACAGTGGCATGGAAGCATGATGTAAAACCCTTTCCTCTCCCCACTCAGGAGCAACTTGTGTCCTGGCCCCCAAGTTCTCTGCTTCCCGCTTCTGGGACGACTGTCGTCAGCACAGTGTGACTGTGATCCTGTATGTGGGCGAGGTCCTGCGGTACCTGTGTAACACTCCACAGGTGAGGGGCTGAGATTAGGGCTCCATGGCGAACACCTCAGGTGTGATCCTAGACGTCATCTCAGGTAAAGGTTTCAGAGAGATTCAGGTACAGGACTCAAGCAAGATCCCTTAGGTAAAACACCTCAGGCAACAGCCACAGATAATGCAGCCCACACCATCATAGCTCCTGTGATGATCAGCAGTGCTGCTTTGGGCAGGTGACTTCACCTCTCTCAGTCTCAGTGTCCTCATTTGGAAATCGAGGATAGTAACTCAAAGGGGGTATTTGTAAGAATAAAACACATATAAAGTGCCTAGAACAAAAGGTGGCTCGGGGTAAACTCACTAGATGTAAACTTACACAGCAATAAGATATGGATCCCAGGTAAAATGCTTCAGGTAACTAAGTACCTCCAGGTAAGGCCCCCAGGTGTCTCCCTTCAAGTCACTCCCCGGTTTACCTCCAGGTAAGGGCTCCTAAGTAACCCCCCCAGGTAACCTACCTCCAGGTAAAAGTTCCAGGTACTATCCCTATATAAGATCCCAGATATTTCCCCTAGGTAAGCCCTGGATAAGGCCTCCAGTCACCCCTAGGTAAGCCTTTTAGGTAACTGCCCCCCCAGGGAACCTCTGCAGGTAACCCTCCGAGTACAGACTCCACGTAACTACTCTCAAGTAAGAATCTTTGGTAGACTACTAGGTATAGATGCCCCGGCCCCCATCACCTCCCAGGTAAGTCCTCAGGTAAGGACCCAAGAGATAGCCTTCATAGGTAAGGGTCCTAGGGCACATTCCTCCTCACCCTTCTTGGGATGTCCCTACAGCGACCAGAGGACCGGACACATACAGTCCGCTTGGCAATGGGCAATGGACTCCGGGCAGATGTGTGGAAGTCCTTCCAGCAGCGCTTTGGCCCTATTCGGATCTTGGAAAGCTATGGCTCCACGGAAGGCAACATTGGCTTCGTCAACTATCCAGGGCGCTGTGGGGCCCTGGGCAAGATGAGCTGCTTGCTTCGAGTGAGTGGGTTGGGTGGGACAGTGGCCCTGATGGAGGCTGAGCCCACAGGACCTCTACTGACACTTCCCCACCCCCCCACTCAGATGCTGTCCCCCTTTGAGCTTGTACAGTTCGACACAGAGGCCGAAGAGCCTGTCAGGGACAATCGGGGATTCTGTGTCCCTGTGAGGCCAGGTACGTTCCCTGGTTGTGGGAAGGGCGGGGGCCATCTACTCCTTGGCTGGAACAAGCTTTGAGGTCAGTGTCCAGTGGTGGTGTCTACTGCCCTCACCTGTGTGACCACTGCTTGGGCCCCTCTGTCTCTCAGCTACTCAGCTCTGCCTGGCTCCTCTGCCTCAGTCCCTTGCTCTTCTGGGTCTCTGGGGGTTCATCTGTGGAAGTCATGTCCTCCCAGACATCAGTCTCTGGTCCAGTACTTTCTCCTAGGGTCTTCTCTCCTGGTGCCATACGTGGTCTTGACCATATCTTTCTTCCTACCGCCGTCTGTCTCTGTCCCTTGTCCTTCCCTTGTTATCCTATTTCTAGTGAGCTCCCCAATGTCTCCTGTCTCCCCCCCAACTTTCTCTCCAGGCCTCCCTCTGTCTCCTCTCTGGCAGGCTCTCGGGGATGAAGAGTCTACCACGGCTGGGAACCTCCGGCCGGGGTCTGGTGGGCTGTGCGGTTCCTGGCCAGGGTTAAGGCCCTAATTCCAACTCCTACCCCCAGGGGAAGCAGGGCTTCTGCTGACCCAGGTCTCGGGCCACCAACCTTTCGTGGGCTACCGCGGGGCGCGAGAGCTGTCGGAACGCAAGCTGGTGCGGGATGTGCGGCGCAGGGGCGACGTCTACTTCAACACCGGCGACGTGCTGGCCATGGACGGAGAAGGCTTCCTTTACTTTCGCGACCGCCTGGGAGACACCTTCCGGTCGGGGTCCCGGGCGGGACTGCGAGGGCGGGTGGCCAGGACTTCCGGGTCCTTCGGAGGAGCCAGGCTGAGAGGGCGGGACTTCCGGGCCCGAGGGGCGTGGCTCCCGACCACCCCCGGCCCTCGGGGGGCGTGGCTCCCTGATCCCCAGGGACGCGGAGCGGGGCAGAACCAGCTCCCAGATGCCGCAGGAGGAGGAGCTTGGTGGGCAAGAGGGCGCTTCGGCTTTGCCAGGGCTGCTGTCTCTAGCACTGGTCCAACCCCACAGATGGAAAGGGGAGAACGTGTCCACGCGGGAGGTGGAGAGCGTTCTGTCGCTCGTGGACTTCCTGCAGGAGGTGAACGTCTACGGCGTGTCGGTGCCAGGTGCGGAGGGCTTGCCTCCTTTTAAACCGCCAAAAACCGCCAACAGCTTTGTGGGCGGAGGGGTGTTATCCAGACTTCACGGGGGGGGGGCCTGCTGGAGCAGAGCCAGTGAGCAGAGAAGGGCCAAGTGAGAGGGTCAGCCATGGGCGCTATGAGGTGGGTGACGCCGGAATGACTGGTATGTTCCCCAGGTTGTGAGGGCAAGGTGGGCATGGCTGCTGTGCGGCTGGTCCCCGGCCAGACCTTCGATGGTGAGAGGATGTACCAGCATGTCCACACTTGGCTCCCTGCCTATGCTGCACCCCATTTCATCCGCATCCAGGTGAGCTCTGGGTGGCAGAAGCAGGTGGAAGTGAGGTCTTGGCCAGGGGCTCACAGTCGGGTTATGCTTACTGCCCCTGCAGGACACCCTGGCGATCACAAGCACATTCAAACTGGTGAAAACCCGTTTGGCACGCGAGGGCTTCAATGTAGGCATCATTGCTGACCCCTTGTTCGTGTTGGACAACCAGGCCAAGGCCTTCCGGCCCCTGACGCCAGACATGTACCAGGCTGTGTGCAATGGAACTTGGAGACTCTGATCATTTAGCCAGTCCAGAGGACATCTGAAGTGGTAGCGCCCAGTGCTGACTACCACTCCCATTTGCAGGGTCACCTCCCCCCACCCAAACCTGCTGAGGGTCATCATGAATCCTAGCCTGGCCAGAGAGTGAGATGATGCTAGGCCCAGTAGCAGAGTGAGCATGAACTTGGATGTGTACACAGATGTCTACTACAGATGTAGGGGCCAAGGGCAGGCGGGCCACTTCAGCAAAAAGGTTGTGTTAAAAGCAATAAAAACCTAGGAGATTCAGGGATGCCTGGGTGCAGAGGGTTAAAGCCTCTGTCTTCGTCTCAGGTCATGATCCTGGGGTCCTGGGATCGAGCCCCGCATCGGGCTCTCTGCTCAGCAGCGAGCCTGCTTCCCCCCCTCTCTCTCTGCCTGCCTCTCTGCCTACTTGTGATCTCTGTCAAGTAAATAAATAAAATCTTGAAAAAAAACAACAAAAAAAAAAACCCTAACAGATTCAGAAGCTCTTTATCTCCCCCACAGATAACTACGTTGTGACAGGGAGGAACCTAGCAAGGCCTCTTTGGTCAAATTCCTGTGTCCTCTTGTTTCTGAATGGTCCAAAGACCACTGGTTTACCAAGTATTTACTCTTTCGTCTTCCTTTAAGTTGCATTCTTTCCTACTGAATTCTGGGACCTCGATACCTTTCTCAGTTCAGTATGACATGTATACCTCATTTTGCCTGTCTTTGGAATTTTATGGCTATATGTATTCCACATACGTACCAATTTAATTTGGTTTTCTCCTGTTAACATGTCTCATGTCCATCTGATTCTTAGTCAAGCCAGAAAGTCCTGGAACAACAGAAGAAATTCTTCCTCCCCAACAGTGGATGGAGATACAGGCAAGGACTTCAGGGCCTAGTGCACTCCAGAGATCTTACTTCAGGGTTCCCACCACCTACCATCACCCTGCCAAGGAACTTGGCAAGTCTCAAGGAAAACCTCTCTCTAGGCAATGCCACCAGTGTGGGAGGAGCCAGCAGCCTCAGAGTCATTCCAGGGTTGAGACATAAGGCTCACTCTAACTGTAGATCTTTTTGTGGCCTCTGATGGGCTGACTTCCAGGCTGACAGATGTGGTATGGTCTGGGGGGTGTTAGAAGTGCTATCATGGTGATACGACAATGACCTCGGGCTAAGCCCAGAAGGATGAGCAACAAGTAACTGGGAAAAGAGTGTCCTTGGCAGAGTGCACCTGCAAAAGCCCTGACGCAAGTCCTGTGGGGAGGGGTGTGGAGCAGATCAAGCCCTCTGGAAGATGAAATCAATGTCCTAGGGGCCAAAAGAGCCCACTGGGCACTGTGTGTACTGTAAGCAGGATCATGTTTTTGCTGGTTTCAGAAAAGTGTAGTACATACACTATCTCGGGGGCTTTAAACGTTAGTTGATCATTACCCAACTACATAGTCTGTGGGCCAAGGAAAAGTGAGTGCCAAAGCCTTGGGAAGTATAGTCCTCAATGTCTCAAGAACCAAAAATGCTTCTTTGGGAATTAGGATAAATACAGATAGGAATTTCAGGGCACTGAACCCCTGGGAAGTGCAATCCACCCCATGTCAAGGGCTTTAGGTGCTGCCTAAATGTGGATGTGGGCGGAAGGGAGATCTGCAGGGTGTGTTTAGTGCTGGGGAAGGGGACAGGCATAGCTGACGACACTGCAGGGGGGGGACAGGATGGGTGTGGCCTTCACTGAGTGGGAAGCAGGATGGAGCACATACACATGGCCAGACACTTGTTCAGATAGCATTGGTATTGCCAAGACCCCGGAAAACACAGGTCTCCTGTGAATGCACTGCCTCCTTGAGCACCCATGTGCCATTAGGAGAGGGTTCTACCCTTAGGCATCTGCCATTGTGGGAGGAGGCTGTGGCCTGTGCAGACCCCAGGAAAGCCCCTGCTTCCCTAAAAGATGGTGCCAAGCTCTGTCCCTCCCTTCCATTTGTGTCTGAGTCAGCAGCACTGATGTATCAGTCACCTGTTTGTGGGCATCGCTGTGGGCACAGTACTTCAGCACATGCACAGCTGGTGTAAGTGTCCACGCTGCTGCCAGTGGATGTACCAGTGAGTGCCCAGGCTGGAGGCAGAAGCCGTACAGTAATTTGAACTGGGTAGATTTGATACGTAAAGCTATTAACTATAGGGGCACATGCGTGGCTCAGACAGTTGAGCATCTGGCTCTTGATATTAGCTCAGGTCATGATCTTAGGGCTGTGAGATGAAGCCCCGCATCTGACTTCGTGCTCAGCCAAGAAGATTTAGAAATATTTTTTTTTTTTAATTAACTATAAGGATGCCTGGGTGGCTCAGTCAGTTAAGCATCTGCCTTTGGCTCTGGTCATGATCCCAGGATCCTGGGATCGAGTCCCACATCAGGCTCCCTGCTCAGCGGGGAGCCTGCTTCTCCCTCTGCCTGCTGCTCCCCCTGCTTGTGTGCTCTCTAACAAATAAAATCTTAAAAATAAGTTATACAGTTATTAACTATAACAGAGAACTAACTCTTAAAATTCTTCAGCTGAGAGAATGCCCAATGTAAGAATAAATTTTCAAGTGGGAGCCCTCCTCAAGGTTGGAGTTCAGATGATGTGGGGGAAGATGTGTTTGCAACACACCAGGAGGCAGAGAGATTCTCTGGGTTGCCCAAGCCAAGCCAATAACACCTTGATGTGGTGGTGGGCCAAAGCGATAAGCAGGAGTGCAGATGACTTAAGGTGCCACTGCAGGTACAAGGCCTACAGCATGAGGTATCTGCTGGGAGAGGCACTGGGAAGCCGCTTGCTAGCAGGGTACCTTGGGGTGCATGGTATCCGTATCAGGAGGGCTGTGGTGAGGTGGCGACTGGGCCAGGCCAAGGCTCTGAGCTTGCCAAAAGGAGGCCTGCTTTGGGCAGAGTCTCCACATGTACCACTGCTGTGGTGGCAGGAAGAAGAGAAACAACTTGTGGTTCCCTCCAGTGCCCTCTACGACTGACCAAGCTCAACAACGTGCTGACTGTGGAGGAAAACTGGCTGCAGGGCCCAGCCCACCACAGCGGACGGGCACTGGTATGAAGCAGAGAGGCGATACACTGGTAACTACAGTGGGCTTGGGCTGTTTTCTGATCTTTTTTTTTTTTTAAGATTTTATTTATATATTTGACAGAGGGAGAGAGATCACAAGTAGGCAGAGAGGCAGGCACAGAGAGAAGAAGGGAAGCAGGCTCCCTGCTGAGCAGAGAGCCCGATGCGGGACTCGATCCCAGGACCCTGAGATGATGACCCGAGCCAAAGGCAGAGGTTTAACCCACTGAGCCACCCAGGCGCCCCTGTTTTCTGATCTTTTTGCTTTCACAGATAGTTGCTCTGTTTCAATAGCTGTCTTTTGGTGCTCATAAGCATTCATATATATTTTTTTAAAGATTGTATTTATTTGCATGAGAGACAGAGAGATGGGGTGAGCGGGAGGAGGGAGAAGGACAAGCAGACTCTGTGCTGGGCATGGAGCCGGACTCGGGGCTTGACCTCACAACCCTGAGATCATGACCTGAGCCAAAACAAGAATTCATTTGTGGGGTGCATAGCCAGGAGTGGAACTGCTGAGTAAGAGTATACATAGGTTCAGCTGTAGTACATAGAGGCAAGTTTTCCAAAGTCATTGTTTTTTTCAATTCTTATTAATACTTTTATTGAAAAACACTATCACTATTTTATTCCATACCCCATTCATCCCTGGATGCAGGCCAGTTTTGTATTTTAGCCACGAGGAGCACCCGTTAACAATACGTGATTGCATTACGTTTTCTGTGTGCTACTTAAAAAATTGCCACAAATTTAGTGGCTTAAAACAACATCCATTGATTAGCTCACCGTTCTGCAGGTCAGAAGTCTGGGAGGCACTGGCTGGGTTGTCTGCTCAGAGTATCACAAAGCTGAAATACATTGGCTGGGGAGGCTCTTATCTGAAGACCTGGGAGTTATCTACTTCCACACCCGTTCAAGTTGTTGGCAGATTGCAAAGCCTTGTGGTAGGACTGAGGTCTCTATTTCTTTGCCAGCTGTCAGCCAGGGTTTGTTCTGAACTTCCAGAGGTCACAGTGGGACTCCCTCTATCTTACAAGCCAGTAGTGGTGAATCAAATCCTTCTCAGGCTTCGATTTTTTTTTTTTAAGATTTTATTTTATTTGAGATGGTGGTGAGGGGGGCAAGGTGGAGAGTGGCAGAGGGAGAAGCAGACTCCACTGAGCAGGGAGCCCAATGCAGGACTCGATCCCAGGACCCTGGGATCATGACCAGAGCCGAAGGCAGATGCTTAACTGATTGAGCCACCCAGGTGCCCCATGCTTCGAGTCCTTTGGACTTTCTTTCCTGTCACAAGCCAGAGAAAACTCCATGCTTTAAAAGGGTTCACGTGGGGCGACTAAGCCTGGGTGGCTTAGTCATTCAGTGGCACTGCCAATATTCTGACCCGTGGAAAGCAAATATCAGGATTCTTATGCAGAAACTTTCCATTATGAAAGTGAAATTTCTAAAAAATCTCAAACGTGGACGGGCACTAGTTTTCCATCTGCCTGCAAACAGAGGCAAGGCATATTCTCCTGGACCATCTGCATCTTCTACACCGAGACATCGGGCCCGGAAGCTTCAGGAAGGGTGGAAAGGGGCAGTTTCTGAGCAGCCGCCTGGGGCCACTGAGGTCCCAGGGGTAGGGAGAGTCCTTGGCCTGTCAGCCTGCATTGGGTCAAAGCTGGGGTCTCAGAGCCAGGAAGTCACCAGGCTTGGGCAGCAGATTCTAACTCGGGCCTCACGGGATGGTGGAAGGAGGAGCAGCTTCTTTCCACTTACGCCCAGGTGGCTGTTTTGGGGAGACTGAACTGGGGCAGGGGAACCTCCTGGGAACTCTGATTCACCAGTGTCCTCTGCTGCCCCCAAGAATCACAGAGGCTGAGCAGCCCCAGGGAAAGCTGGAACCAGAGTGCCGGGAACTGTGTCCAGGCCCTGGAAGCTCCCAAGCCCGCAGGATGAGGACACCTCGGGCCCTTCATGGGGCTTCGGGTCGGTGGCTCTTCCTATGGATGACCAGCTGGGACTTCCAGTCAAAGCCACGGCCGCAGTCCCCACAGAGGTGGCGCCGCTGGCCCACGTGGCCCTTGCGGTGGATGACCAGCTGCGACTTCCAGCTGAAGCTGCGCCCACAGTCCTCACACGCATAGCTCCGAGGGCCTGGGAGCATGCGCCGGGGGGGCCGGGGTGTGCCCGGCTCCCGGGAAACCGGAGGCAGCTTCTGAGCACCCCCCATTCCCAGGGCCTGTGGACCCTGCCCATCCGCATGGGTCCGGTGGTGGATGACGAAGACTGATTTCCAGTCAAAGCCTCGGCCACACAGCTCACAGGTATAAGGCTTCCTTCGTGGGGCACCGGCCTCCAGCCTTGCTCCCAGCATTGCCCTGGCAGACACAGAGGCCCCAGACGGGCCCTCCCAGGTGACAGATCCCGGGCCCTGGGGTGGCTGGGCCTCTGGGCACTGGGGTGGACCCTCGCAGTGGCTCTCACTTTCATCTCCTGGGGGAAGGAGAGGTGGCAGTCCCAGTAGCCCAGTACCCTTGACATTGGCCCACCCTCTCCCATCAGGTGTGTGGGGGCGGACAAGCTCCCACCCCAGCAGAGAACAGGTGGTTCGGGTCACATGGAGAAGAACTCACCAGGGTGGAGGCTTCTTCGACCCTCTGTCCCCGTATGCAGTGCCCCAGGCTCCAACTCCACCCGTGCCTCCGGCTGGGGGGCTGGTATCCCTGCTGGGGTGAGGGGCAGTCAGGTAGCAGTCATAGCATGGGGGTGGGTGAGGGGCTCTTACATATTAGGGGCGGGGGTGGGGGCCCTGGTGGGTGACAGGGTGCCCTCAGGTAATGAGCAGGAACTCGGGTAAGCGCTGGGAGACATGCACAGGACAGGACTGGGCAGAGTACCCTGTGGTTAGAGCTATGCAGACACTGAAGGAGGGGTGATGGCTGGTCCTCACCCAGGGAGACCACCGTGCCATACTTCTCCAGCATTGCGTCCCAGTACAGTTCCTTCTGTGACGGGTCCAGTAGCCCCCACTCCTCCTGTGGGGATATGGCCCATCACCCTTGGTACCTGTCCACCCTCCAACCTCTGGCTCACCTGCAGTGCCCCTGCCCGTGTCCCCTGGTCATGACCTTACTCATTACCTGAAGTAGCGGGCAGGCTACCTAAGACTCTTTTGCTCGCTAAGGGTGAAGCTGAAAAGGGTGTGTGAAGGTTGGGAAATAGGGCAGAGAGGAGCTGTCCTTCAGCTCACTGAGGGGATGCTGCTAGCACCTGCTCCCCTCAGAAGCCCCATTCCATATTCTAGCCAGAGAGAGTAAAGCTGAGAACCCCTTAATGGGTTCTGGGAGAAGCTGAGGTGGGCACAGATATGACTGTCCCCACCTCCTTGCCTTGAACAGTGTGCTGCATTGAGAACAAAAGGCCTGGGGACCTAAGGGAATCCAGCCACCTCTCCCCAAGCCTCTGATTACAAAAGTAACAGAGATCCTCCTTGGGGGAGTTGCTGAGGGCTGTCAGCATTCCTGGATGTGGGGACCTAGCTTTGGGGAGGTTTAGTGCAGGAGAACTCACATTAGGAAGTGCAGCCAAGCATCTCCGTGCTCAGAGCGGGTGTGTGGGTGGGGTGGTGGGCTGGGTTCTGCCTGCTGCCAAAGGGTGAACTCTGGTGGTTGAAGCACCACCTTGTGGTGGACCCTTGTGGACTTTACCAGGGCATGCACACCCTGCCCCTGGCTTCTGCTCTCCTTGCCTCCCCAAATCTCATCATCTGGGGCTTTGCTGTGGGAAAAGTAATCCTGCCAGGCAAATGCCTGCAGGTCCAGGGACAGGGAGGAGGTAGCCCCACGAAGCCACAGCCAGAATGCTGCTGGCTGGAGCTCAGCGGCTTTGGAGGATGTGGCCTGCCCACCCAGCTGTCGGGCACTGTGCCATCAGACTGTGGAGAGAGCCTGGAGGAACTTTTCAGCCTCCAAGCACATCTCAACCAGCTCTTCCACTGGGAACGCTCCCCAGTGGAGTGGCTTAGGAGCAAAGCTGCTGGGAAAGGACAGGACTCCTGCTGTTCACACTCAGGACCCAAGCAACCAAACACTCCAGGTAGCCGGGGCCTCCCTGGGACTTCCACGCCCAGCTGGCTGCAGCCCAGGGCTGGCTGGCCGGCCTTCAAAGAAAGCCCCAGGAAAGAGGTGGCTGCAGGTTATTTCCTAGAGAAAGGCCACCTGTTGTGTGGAGGGGGAGGGGAAAGCAAAAGGGAAGGCCAAACTGTTGTGTGGTGCTCAGGCTTTCTTGCCAAGGTTCACCATCTTGACCCCTCCCCACGTGCCCATGAGGGTTCAAGTCCCCAAGTACCAGTTTAAGACTGCTAGGTTTTGGGGCGCCTAGGTGGCTCGGTCTTTAAGCGTCTGCCTTCCGCTCAAGTCAAGATCCCAGAGTCATGGATCGAGACCTGCATCAGGCTCCCTGCTCAGCAGAAAGCTAAACCTACTTCTCCCTCTCCCACTCCTCCTGTTCCTGTTCCCTCTCTCGCTGTCTCTCTGTCAAATAAATAAATAAAAATCTAAAACGAAAACAAAACAACAAAAAACTTACTTAAAAAAAAAAAAAAAGACTGCTAAGTGCTTCAAAATCCCTGATTTCTCTGTAAATGAAGAAACCAACCCTTACCAGTGTCAGTCGCTCTAAACCAGATTCTGTGGCCTAAGGCCCAAATTCTTCCCAGTTTTAGAGAGACCACCAGCCTGCCCCTGTCCCTGAGGATCTGCAGAAGGGACCCTGATACCAACTCCATTTCTGGGCAGCAAAGAGCACTAAAGCTGCTAGCCAAGAAGCCTGAAAAACTGACAGGGCAGAGTGGCCACCAAGGACACAGTCCTCCTTCTGGGTGCCTATACCTTCCACCTGGGGCTGCTTACCTGAATCCTGGGTGGGTGGAAGGACGTGGAGGCTGGTTCCCGGTGTCCAGGGTGCCCCTCATAGCACTGGGCTGGATTTGGGGGATTGGAAGATGCTAGAAAATGAGGCAGATGAGGGTTAGGGGCCGGTCATGTGAGCCATGGCAGGTGACCTGGTGTTGGTGCTGCAGCCTTGGCCTTCCTCTGCCAGGAGCCAGGAGGCTACTATGTGTGCCAGTCACATGGCAGGCAGCCTGCCAGTCCTTTCCTCCTGCCTCCTGGGGACCCAGCTCTGCAGTCCTTCCCGAGTCCTCATTCCATCTGGGGATATTCACCTTCCTTTCAGGAGCCCCCCAGACCTTGTGCAGCTCCCACTCTTACCCATCTCCTGCCCATCAGCATCTGGCTCCTCCTTCACACTGCAGCTAAGCTGGGCAGACCTCTCCATCTGGGTGTCCTGGGATCCCTCCCGAGAGGTGGCCCCGAGAAGCTCCACTGTCCCTGAAGGGTGGGATCTCCCCAGGGACTCCTCTGTCTTCTGTGCTGCTGGGAACACCACTTGCTTCAGGACACGGGCTGTGATCTGAGGGGAAAAGGAATGTCACAAGGGCTCTCGTGTGGCTCTGTCCCTCAGAGAAGCCAATGCTGGCCACACTCACCCAGCCCAGCAGCTGCCCAGGGTCATGCTGCAGGCCCTCAACCAGGGCTACAGCCTCCTCAGGGCTGCCTGGCCGCTGGCCCCGCACCCAGGCCTGGATCTCAGGGGGCAGTGTGCTCAGAAACTGCTCCAGCACCAGCAGCTCCAACATCTGCTCCTTGGAGCATGCCTCCGGCCGCAGCCACTGGCGACACAGCTCTCGAAGCCGGGCCAGGGCCTCACGGGGACCTGCCACCTCCTGGTAGCAGAATCCTCGGAAGCGCAGGCGTGCTGCCTCAGGCTCCTCCAGGATGGCCACGGCGTCGACAGAGGGCAGGCGTGGGGGGCCCAGTGGGGATGGCATTGTTGTATTGGGTGTCTTCTTGTAGCCAACAAGAGAGACCTGCAGGAAAGGAGGGGTCAGGGTGCGGGCTAAGAGGCCATGGTGAGGGTAGGGCAGACAGGCCCAGCCCAGGGGGCTGAGGCTGGTTGAAGAAGGGCTCTGGCCCAGGGATGCATGAGGCTGGGAAGGCTCGGTGGAGGGAGGGGTCACAGGAGCTGGCTGCCGAGGGAACTGAAGGCAGAAGGAAGCCTTGCGGTTGGACGCTCTGGAGGCAAGTTGTCCAATGGAGCTTCCAGGAAACTGCAGGAGACGATGAAGAGGAGGCGAAAGGAGTCACCGCGGTCTTCCAGGGTCTCACTCAGAAGCCGAGTAAAGTGACAGGCAGGAGGAGGAGGGGCAGGCAGCCAGGGACTGGGTGAGGCCATCACCACTGGTGAGGGGGAGCAGTGACGGTGGGAAGAGGCCTCAGCAGGACACGGGGCCATGCTGGGCTGTGGCGGAGTGTGTGTCCCCACGATCTCCAGATCTCCGGGACATGGGGACATGTTGACGGAAGTGGGGCCCCTGCGGGGCCGGCTAGAAGGAGGAGGGACGTCTGCGTCACGGGGCGAGCCAGAGGCTGTGTGGACTCCAACACACCGCGCTCGCTGACCCCAGGGGACTGGGAACGGCTCGCGTCGCCCGAAGCAAGCGTGTGACAATCACAACAAAGCAAAGCTACGAGGTGCATGGGGTCCTCAGCGGACACTGTGTCCCGGCCGTCAAGAGGGTCTGGGATGAACTAAGGCCACCTGGGGGGCCCGTCAGACCAGATAGGCATGGCCTGACCCCCCGGAGAACGGTCCCCAAAAGGGAGGGGTAAGAAGAGGTCCTGCCGAAGGAGGGGGAACGACGTTCCGGGTGGGAGGAAGGGCCCGGGCCGAGGTGGGAGGTGGGGCGCGCGGGGCGCGTTGGGCGGTAGGCGGGCGCTCCGAAGTGCGGGCAGAGCGGCACCGCCAGGTGCCCCCGGGATGCAAAGAGCCGCGGCCCGCCAGGCCCCGCCGGCGCTCACCTCCGCCGCGGCGCAGGCGCCAGAAAGCCGCCTCTGTGGAGGGGCTCCGCCCACCGCCCCCGCGCGTTGCCATGGCGACCCCGCCCCGGCCAACCACGCGCCTGCTCGGCAGGTCCCGCCCCCCCTTCGGACTACGTTTCCCGTGAGACTCAGCAAGCGAGGACGGGCGCGGCCTCGCCAGCGGATGCTCATTGCCAAAGGCCTCTCACAACTGAGAAGAGCTCTGTTCCTCTCAGAGAAATGCGAAGAGTCGCAGACTGTGGGAGCTCCCTCCCCGCTCTGGCGGCCGCTCTTCCTTTGCATCCGCGCCCTGGACTCACCAACGGCCGCGACGGACGGTACGTTAGACTCCTGCGCGTGCGCACAGTGGCTCCGGCGCCTATTGGCAAGCGGGGGCGGGGAGGAGCGTGACCTCACGGCGGTCCCGAGCTAGCGCCCCACCTAGGCCGCGTTCTAGTCGCGGAGCAGTCCTCTTGGTGACCGCTAGAGGACACCCGCCCCCTCCCTGTTTCCACGGCAACGGCCAGAGCGTCGCCGGGTCCTCCCGGGAAGCCGGAAGTGACTGCGGGAACTGTGCAGACTCGCCTCCAGGTGGTTCCCGGAGGAAGCAGGGGCCGACCTTATCTGTGGACTTTCTCCGCCAACCCCGGGAAGGACTCCAGCGGGGATGGTGCTGGGGTCCTTATTCGACCGCTGCTGGGTGCCCTGCGGACATCGAGAACAAGGACCAGGGTGGACACATATTTACAGAAGATACTGTCCCATGATTTATACTCTCAGAGTCTCAGACATGTCTTCAGATGTCAGTACTGCAAAGTGAGGGACGAAGGTTTTTGTCCAGCTTATGGGACGCCGCTAACCTTTTACATGGGGTACCAAAACGAGTAAGAGTACCTTCAGTTTATCTCAGTAGCCAAGAACCACACTGTGGGAAGGGGTGCTTTGCTTCCAGAAATCAAGTATTCAGTCCTAAATTGCATATGCCTGTTTTGATTTCTTGGGATACCTAGTAATCCCTAGCTGCTAGCACTCAGTGAAGAGCAGTGGTCATACACACGGGATGCTCTGAGCATCTGCATGGGTGGGGCCTGTCAACTCTTCCACGCCTCATCAGACTGAGCTGTTTTGGGTGGGGATGGGGGACTTAGATTGTTTCTCTGGAACTGTATGGATTCCCCAGAAATGTCTCTTCCACCATGGGGAGAGCTAGTGCTCTAATAGCTTTAGTAGCTGTCCCCCAGTCACCTTTGCTTTAGGTCCCTTCTCCCAGGGGGCTGCTGCTTTACAGGCCTTCTGGAGTTCTGCACTATAAGCCTGGTGGAACCTCTGCCCACTTCCCCCAGGGCCAAATCAATATTTAGCTTTCTCTAAATCAGAGATAGATCCCACATCTGCTTCTAGTTCCAGAATGCCATTGCTTCTAGTTTCACCATCCTCGTTCTTGTGGGTTCATATTTTTAAATACTCTCATCTCTGTAGCTCCAGTGGGTTTCTGAACCAAGTGAAATGCATGTGTTCACACCACTATCTTGCCCCAGAGAGCTCAAGGGCACTGTTACACTCAGCCTATTCAGGATTAAGGACTAGCCTAGAAAAGAAAAGAGAAAAGAAGAAAAGGAAAGGAAAGCGGCAGGGGGAGGAAGGAAGGAAGGAAGGAAGGAAGGAAGGAAGGAAGGAAGGAAGGAGAAGAAGGAGAGAGAGAGAAAGAAAAAGACTAGCCTGACAGGACAAGGCTCAGCATGACCACAGTTTAGTGGAGGGCAGTGTAAGGCTCAAGATATGGGGGAAGGCAGATAATCATGGTCACTGTTCCCCTAAGGCCCCAGTGTGGGCCAGTGACCATTCCTACGCACTGGGAGGGGCAGGTTTGAGAAGGGTAGAGGAAGTGAGGCATAACAGGGGCCAAGCACACAGGTGGGAAGGACCTCAATGAAGTGGGGAGGAGATTGGTGGGGAGATGGCTCAGGACATCAGACCCAGCTCAAGGGGTCATGAGAGCTCCAGGAGCTCCAGTCCAAGATGCAGAAAAGGTTGCATATGACTTGAGCCACGTGCTGCTTGACAGTTGCCTTTGCCTCTGAATCCCATGGGCTCCCAAGAAAGTGGGGGATTGTCTGCATTTCACAGCTGTGCAGACTGAGAATGGCACTCTCATGATGCCATTCTAAAGGAAGATGGGAATGAGGCCAGAGTGTATACCAGATCAGAGGAGAAAGGATGAGTCCAGGAGGGGTGAACAGTGGCTCAGAGGCCTGTGGGGTACCCAGGAGTTGCCACAGAAGACCTGCATCTAAGGGTCTTTGGGAGTGGGTTCAGCAAGAATCCTCTCTCTGCAGGAGTTGTGAGGTTCTAGAATAAAAGGTCTGGCAATGCTGGGAGGAGACAAGTGAGTATGAGAGGACAATATGTGTGGTCATAGTATATGACACATAGCTGCCAAGTCTTGGAGATGGTGGGACTAGATGATCCACCAAACTGGAGTCAGTATTTCTGGCCACTATTGGTGACCCCAGCCTAGACTCCCTGGCCTGGATCCACAAAGACTCATATCGAGATAGAAGTCCTGTTTGGGGCCACCCCATGCTATCCTCCCTACTAGATCTCCTGGGCTGACCCCACACCTCTGGCTACCAAGGGAGTAACAGGTATCACAGATACCCAGTGGACCTCAGACAGGCTACATACCTACCCTTTCACTCTCAGAATGACGTGGTCAAAGCCAAGTGTCTGCAGCTCTGTCACGACACACAGTGATGGCATGTATGCAGTCTGCTAAGATGAAACAGGCATCAGACTGTTACCGTGCACACGTTTGACAAATTTTTATCAGGAAGCCTCTCTGGACTGTGATGTTAAACCCTCTGACCCAGGACCTGGAGGCTGGGAGGGGAGGCTGAGGCTGTGGACTTCCACAGTGCCCTGCAAGGATTTACACAATGTGCGTCCATTCAACTTCCAATTTTGGGTCTTTTTTGTTCCCAAGTAAAGAGACCACTACCACCCCTGGGTTTGAGGACTGAGGTGAGGATGGGCCCTGGTCTGCTGAGGGCCACAGGGAGAAACCTGGGCCCCACCCCACCCATCCAACTCAGTGTCCTAGGATGGGAGGGTGCACACACACATGGCCTTAGGTGACAGCAAATCCTCTTTCCAACTCAGGAAGTGAACAAGTGGGCACTTGCCCACCAGACCCTGCAGAAACAAGTAGTCCCGTCTGGTCTCTTCCAAACCTGTTGTCGTCATCACCTCTTGTTAGGGCAGTGGGGACATAAAGGGTCCTGTAGCAGTGCTTTGGTAACAACGGGACATGGTCATTGCTGAGGCTGCCATGAGAAACTGAATAAAAAAGCATGGCTCAAGAGCCACCACCTTGATGTCTGTCTTCCTCTGCCCACCCAGGGAACTGCCACCTCTACTTGCCCCACCCACTGGGAGACTGCCATGTGCACACAACCAGGCCTGACATCACCCAGCTCTCACACCAGCAGACCAGAGCACGGGTGCCAGAGCATGGGGGCAGAGTGGTGAGCTGTCTGGATACTGGGCCTGTGGCCTGGATTCAAGTGCTGGCTCTGCTATGTACAACTCATCCCCTCTCTCTGCCTCAGTTTCCTCATCTGTAAGGTGGGGACACCAGCCACAGTAGCCTGGCAGGTACTCCTCAGTGTAGTATAGGTACTATGAGTGTAGCCTCACAAGCCTGGCAACTGGCACGTGTTGGCGCTTATCAAGATCCTGCCATCAGGATGCTGCAAATTCCCTCTGGAGGCCTGAATCGCTCTCTCTTGTGTTCTTTGTCCCAGAGGTGGAAGATAGGACCTAGACCCAAGGTCAACCCCAGACCCGCACATGAGCTCCTGTCCACTGGGTCCACTTCCAGGAGATCTGGAGGAAGGGGGCCTTGGAGGACTATCCTGAGGGTTGGCCTGGTGGCCAGTTTGTGCATGGGCAGGGGAAATGTCGAGGGCTGCTTCCCCAGCATTCCAGCACTCCCCTGCCTCACCTGAGCATCCACAGTCATAATGGCAATGAAACGGCACTCTGACTCCCAAGTCTCTGCCCTACTGAAGTCCCAGCTTCCGAATGGGGGGACGATCCCCTGATATTTCTGCAGCCTGACCACTTAGAGCTGGAGTGAGCTGTGGCTGAAATGGCAAACATCGTCACACGTGCAGACAGAACCACAGTGCACATACGGTCTCCTCCAAAATGTGGATATGGAGGGAACACAGCTGTGTTACGACAAGCCAGGGAAGGCTGGAACGGTGAACTCAGGCTTCAGCAGGCTTCGAGACTGCGGCTGGACCGGAGGCAGGAGTGGGCCCCGCTTCCCTCCCCAGTGAGCCCTCTGATGAGGCCACGGAAGAAGGCCTGGCCTGGGGGCAGAGGCCTGCCCCACGCCGGGGTCTCCGCACAGGTTTCTCTCCTGTGTGGATCCTCTGGTGGTGGAAGAGGGCTGGGCGCTCGCGGAAGGCGCGGCCACAGTGTGAGCACACGAAGGGCTTCTCGCCCGTGTGGATGCGTCGGTGGCTGAGCAACACCGCGCCCTTGGCGAAAGCCTTCCCGCAGTCCCCGCAGCGGAAGGGCCGCTCGCCCGTGTGCAGCAGCTGATGCTGCGTGAGGTTAGAGCTATGACTGAAGGCGCGGCCGCACTGTGCACAGGCGAAGGGCTTCTCGCCCGTGTGCACACGCTGGTGCTTGAAGAGAGAAGAACCCTGGCTGAAGGCAGCCCCACAAAGGGCACAGGTGTAAGGCTTCTCCCCCGTGTGCGTGCGCTCGTGCTGAATCAGGTGTGAGTTGCGGCAGAAACGGCGGCCACACTGGGCGCATGCGTAGGGCCGCCCGCCTGCGTGGATCTTGCGGTGCTGGCTGAGGTTGGAGCCGTGGCTGAAGGCCTTGCCACACTCGCCGCAGCGGAAGGACTTCTCGGCGGTGTGTATGCGCTGGTGCCTCACCAGCGAGGAGCTGTGCCGGAAGGCCTTGCCGCAGGCCGGGCATGCGTATGGCGTCTCCCCACTGTGGATGCGCTGGTGCTGCGTCAGGTGTGAGGTCTGGCTGAAGGCCTTGCCGCACTGCGCACACTCGTAGGGCCGCTCCCCAGTGTGCGTGCGCAGGTGCTTGAGCAGGTCGGAGCTCTTCACGAACACCTTGTTGCACGCCCTGCATTCGAAGGGCTTCTCCCCGGGGAGGAGGCCAGGGCCCATGTGGAGGGCCTTGCCCAGCTGATCCCAGGCTGGGGGCTCCTGGGCAGCAGGGTGTCCATGAGACTTGTGGCTAGCCGGACTCTTTCCTCCTTCCCCAGAGGTGAGACCAGCCTCAAATTCTGGAATTTTGGAGAAACCTCTCCGAGAGGCCTCCCGCCCACATGCCCTTAGCTGCTTACCTGGCATGGGGCGAGTCACAAGGGCCTTCTCCCTAGGGGGGTAGTCCTCAGCTGGCCTCAGTGGGGAGGTCAGGCGCAGACTGACACTGGCCTCCCCACTGCCAGGACCTAGCAGGAGCTGTTCCCAATAGATTACAGACACCCCTGTGGGTTTTTTCTCCTGAGAGGGGGAAATGCCCTGCCAGCCCTCCAGGCTCTTCCCGTGCTCACAGATGCCAGTGAAGGGGAGGACCCTTGTAGATGCTGGAGGGGAGCCATCATGGAAGGACCCTGGCAGCTCTGCTTCTGCTGGAACAACCCTGTCGTATGCCAGATGATGGGAACCTAAAGGCACAGAAATGGCAGATCCTGGGTCACCCTGGCCAAGAGGGGATTACTGGGCCAGGCCTAGTGTTCAGGCAAAGGGGATGCCAAGGATTAGGTGTGCAAGGTGGGGAGAAGAGCAGTAGCCAGACACCAGTCTATATCATTCCCTCTGGCCCCGGGAACTCCTCAAGCTTGCTTTTCCTCCTTACACTAATGGCTACCTGATGCTACAGGCTTTACTCACAAACTCATTTCCCCAGGCCTCTCCCCTGGCATGGTCAACTCCATGAGAGCAGGACCAGGAACATCCTGGGAAAGGCTGCACCCCGGTGCCTGGAATGGGCTGCTCTGGGAGCTCCCCTTTAACGGGCAAGCCAAGACCAGAGCCTCCAAGAGGGGCTGATGATAGAAGGAGAACGGGAAGGAGTCAGGTGGGAGGCAGGAGATGAGAGTGTCCAGGAGGGCAGGGAAAGGGAGACAGAAGCCTGGCCATTGGTGGGCCCAAGTTCACACTCTCCAAGTCCCCACTCACCAGGGCTGGGCTTCCTAGGAGCATTCCTGACTGGTGTCACAACTGTCCCACTGAGAACCCAGGGCTCCTCACCACGCTCAAGCTGAATGACCACCCGTGGTCGTGAGGCAGAGAGTCCTGTGAGAAAAGACAAGCAAGTGAAGGGCCAGGCCTGGCACAACGGGTAATAGGAGCCAGGACTTTATGGGACACAGATGGTGTCATCTGGTCAATGAAGAAAACCACACCACAGGGCAGGACTCACAGGAAAAGAGCATTGGTTCCCGTGAGGAGAACCCAGTTGGCAGTAGCAGATGAAAGGGGCTGAGCCTGGACACAGAGGTGCCACAGTGGGACAGGGACATTTGGCCAGCTGGTGTGAGGCTGCTTGTAGGCCAACGGGAAATGCGGGGTTAGTGCTGGCAACAGCTGAGCTTCCCGTGGAAAACCCAGGGCCTTACCCAGTGAGGCCACAAGTGCGAAGTTCTCTAGCATCACGTGGCAGTACAAGGCCTTCTGGGCTGCGTCCAGGAGCTCCCACTCCTCCTGGGAGAAGTACACGGCCACATCCTCAAAGGCCATCAGGCCCTACAACAGTGGGCAGGGGAAGATGGACACAATCTAAGCTATGGTTCTATGACCCAGGACCCACCTCCCTGGCCCAATGGCTACCCTTCCCATGTCCCTCAGAGGCTTACCTTCCTCGCCCTGACCCCCTCCTCCCCCGGGCTCTGCAACTGTGCCGATTAAACTTCCCTCCTCTCCCCTAAACCCTACCTGTCTAGGGCATAGATGCTTTCTCGGCCTCCACACTGGTCACTTACACAAGGCAGCCAGAGCAAGCTCACAGCATTCAGATGGCTGCCACCCCAAAGGCAGGCCCAGGTGCCCCTTGTGCTCCAGGCTTTGCACAAACTGACCCTCCCAGACATGCCCTTAGCTCTTCTTGTAACTAGCGATTGTACAAGTCCCAGCTATGGACCTGCCGGGACACGCCCATGTCTGGAGGGATGCCATCTTCTGCAGAACGTGCCTGACATCCCAAGGCTGCTCCTCCAGCTTGAGGACTGGCTGATCCCCTCCAGTCACTATAGGAGGGGGCCCAGGGATCCAGTGGCCACACAGGAAGTCAGTTTCCTCTTCCCTCCATAACTACGCACACCCCACCCCTCCATTTCCTTGGCCAAAACCCCTGCCTTCAGCCACTTGCCAGACTTCCTCCCAGAACCCCAGAGGCTACCGACCTGTCTTCATCTCCCTGGAGAGCTACCCATCCCTGGCTGAGTCCACGAGATTCCTTCCTCCTAAATGGGATTCCCAGGCCCTGCCTTGGCTCGGAATATCAGGACCGTGTCCTTGGACATCTGCAGTTTCGGGTCCACGTGATGATACCTCTGCTCTGGGACATACTCTTAAGCCTGCTTTCCCCTCAGATTCCTGTTTCTGATACAGCAGTTCTATTCTTCCGGGTGTTCAGGCCAAAAACCCTGGGACTGTGCTCCGCTGGGGCCCCTCGCTCCCCCACCGCACCTGAGACATCGGATCTATCCCGAACCCACCACGTTTCCCATCTCCACCGGCCCAGTGCGCTGCAAGTGGCGACTCGGACCACCTACTGTGGCACTGCCTGCTCCCTGCGCGCGCGGCCACCCCGGTCTGCGTCTTTTCTCCGCCAAGCACACGCGGCGACACTTTAAAAGCCCTAACTTGAAGCATGTCCGGTCTCCGTCGAACCCTCCACGGTCCCCGACGCCAGCTCCTCGGCCTACCATTTCTGTCCGGGGCTCACGTCAGAAGCCCAGCTCCGGGAGCAGCCAGGCTCAGTCTCCCCTCCCGGCTTTTGCACGTGCGGCGTCCTCCGCCTGCAACTTCCTTCCACCCTCACCCCCTTGGCCGCCAGGACGGGGGATCTCACACGTGCACGCCCCACCCCCCCCATGGCCTGAACACCGGGGCCTGGGACAAACCGAGACGGGAGACAAAACGTCCCGATGGGGCCCCTCCCTGAGTCGGGATTCGGGTCCCTCTAGGAGCGACCTAGGCGGGTGGTTGGGGGGTGGGGGAGGGAGTCCGACGCCTCCTCGACTCACCTGCGCCGGGTCTGTCAGCGCCGCGGTCGCCATCAGAGCCTGCACTTGGGGACGCGCAGAAAGCGACGGACGAAGCGAACGTCCCGATTCCGGGCCTCAGTCTCCCCGTCCGTCCAGGGCACAGACGCCCCGGAGCCCAGGACGCCGCCTCCCCTGCCGCCCGGGGGTCGGAGAACACGTGACGCGGGCCACCGCCCCACAGCCCCGCGGGGCGGCCCAGGCTACACCCGGAGAAACCGAGGTTCGGGGGGCGCGACGGCCGCCGGCGCCCACGCCATGCGCCCAACCGCCCTCCGCTCACGCCCTCGTCGCCGCCGTCGCCTCGGGTCTCCACGCCTCCTGGAACCCCGCCTGTGCCCGCCGCGCTCGGGTCCCCAACACCGGTGTGGCCCCGCGCCCCGCTGCAAAGTGACAGTCCCCGGACGCCGGAAGTCCAGCCCCCGCAAGCCCTCATTGGCCCAATGCGCGCTGCGGACGCACGCGCGCCGCCTTCTGGGAAGCGTAGTTCCCGCCCGCTCTGCAGCCAGGCTGGCGTCGCTCTTTCGGATCTCCGCGCAGCACGCTGGGAAATGGAGTCCCGCAGGCGTGTCCCCGCTTCCGCCGGCCCGCGCGCGTTGGGTGGCTAGTTGGCGTCCTGGGACCCGTGACGGCACCCGAGCGGCCCGAGGCTAAATGCTGCACGCGCGGAAGCGGGAACCGCTGAGGTGCCAGGAGGCGACCCCAGCCCGGGGCTTTAAGGACAAAGCCCAGTGGGAGGGGCGGGCCAGAAGGGGTGGCGCTGGGGCAGCGAGCCCGGGAATGCGACCCCAGGTTCACCTCTGGAGGCCTGTGCTTCGTTTGGCCTCTCTGTGGACTGTGAAGGGTTAACACCAGTTTTGCAGCCCCTGCACCAAGGGGTGCAAGCCCCCGGCCTCAATTACTTCCATACATACAGGCACGCATGCATGCATACAGACAGACAGACGTGGTACAGTAACGTTACCCAGCGCCTTGTTGCCCACTTTGGTAAGGAGATAGGGAATTCATCTTCGTCAAGCTCATTCATTCTTTCTGCCTTCCTTACTCTCTTTCTCCCTCCTTATACATGCATCTGTCTCAGCCATGACTATCTTTGGAATGTAAATCCTGGAAATGCAAGAGAGCCCATCAATTTTGGAATATTCGTTTTTTGTTTTTGTGGGGTTTTTTTAAGATTTATTCATTTATTTGACAGAGATCACAAGTAGGCATAGAGGCAGGCAGAGATGGGTGGGGGGAAGCAGGCTCCCCGCTGAGGAGAGAGTGCAACGTGGGGCTCAATCCCAGGACCCCAGGACCATGACCCAGGCCAAAGGCAGAGGTTTTAACCCACTGAGCCACCCAGGTGCCCCAGGAATATTCGTTTGTTAAGTATTGCTCACTTTGAAAGAATTTAAGGAAATCTAACATCTTAAACTCATGATTTAATCAAAAGCTTAGAGGCATTAACATTTCAAGCACTGTTTGAATGTTTGGAGACATTTAATTTCTTAAAACGTTATTTTAAAATTATCCCTGTAGGGGCGCCTGGGTGGCTCAGTGGGTTAAAGCCTCTGCCTTCCGCTCAGGTCATGATCCCAGGGTCCTGGGATCGAGCCCCGAATCGAGCCCCGCATCGGGCTCTCTGCTCGGCGGGGAGCCTGCTTCCTCCTCTCTCTCTGCCTGCCTCTCTGCCTACTTGTGATTTCTGTCAAATAAATAAATAAAATCTTTAAAAAATAATAAAATTATCCCTGTAATGTGTAATTACTTAGACTCCAGGGTTCCTGATTGCCTAATATTTAGAGATATGCTAATTGTTTGATAAATTCATAATTTAATGAATTGGAAATGAAATAAAAATGTCAACTTCCTCTGTACACAAAATAGTTCCATATCCCTGGCTCGGATCTCCCCTGAACAAGATTGAACTGCCGGGTGGGGGTGGGGGCTGTTATCTGGTGCCGGTGGTTGGACTCCAAACAACCCGGTGGGACCTCTGTGAATCCCCCTGTACACCTGTAAACTAGATAATAGTAGACACTTGCATTCTGCGGAATTGTGCTGAGCACCAGTTCTTTCCTTGGCTGGGCTGAGCCTACTGATGAGCCCACTGAAGGCACTCTTCATTTCTACTGGTGTTGTTTCCTTCAAGCCTTCACTTTTGACCTTTCCATAGTTTCCATCTCTCCACTTACATTATCCATCTATTCCTGCATTTTGTCTGCTTTTTCCACTACAGCCCTTAACATCTTTCTTAATCATTGTTATTTTACATCCTGATAGTTCCAACCTCAGTGTCCTATGTGATTGTCATTGTGATGATTGCTTTGTGTGTCCTCAGATTTTCTTTTTTTCTTGCCTTTTGACATGCCTTGTCAGTTGCTGCTGAAAGCCAGACATATGTTTGGTAACAGGAAGTAAGGTAAACAGGAGGTTCGTGTGAGGATTTATGGTAATGTGGTAGGAGCAGGGCTGAACTTGCTTGCTGTAGTTATGGACACCAGAGGCTTCAGATTCCTCCTGTGCGCTAGTTTTCATCTCTTCTCCAGACTTTGTGCTCCGAAGAGTATTCTTCACAGAGAGTCCCTGTCTTGCATCTCCTTTAGCTGTAACCCAGTGTTGTTACACTGCAGCTCCACGGATGCCGTGTCAGGTGTTCGAGGGCAGGAGCATACTAAATCTTCCAGTGAAATCTCAGTCTTCAGTGGGACTGAGTCTCAGGAGCACATCTCTACCGCTGTAGTTTCTTTTACTTCCTGACCCCAACTGCCTTCCCTGGCTACGGCATTCTCAGTGTATTTCCCTGAAGCCCTAGCACCTGTTGACTATGACCTCTCAATTAGGTGAGAGAAGAAGGGTAGAGTGACCTGGAATGGGAGCAGCGTCCTTCACCCAGCTGGAAAGAGCTCTAGCAGCTTTACTCCTGGTAGTATATGTCTTTGTAGGGAAAAGGCTCTGCGTCTATTTCATAATGGTTATGTTTCTGGTCATATGACAGCTCCTCTTCCTCTGCTCCACGCTAACAACCGAAAAACAGAGAAATGCCAGTTAACTGAGTGCATATTGGACACAACCAGGATGAAGTCCATGGAGTCAGTGCCAAGGGGACAGGAATTATGTTGACTGCGCGCCTCCACAGCCTAGACTGGGGGACCCCACGCAGGTGTGAGTACAGACTGACATGGTAGGCCTCTTGCTCACTTATCTGTTTGGGGGATTTGGTACAGCCTTAGCCTCTGCTGACAAGGGAGCACCATGTTGGGGAGCAGGTCTAGGCAGTGGTTATACCTGGACTGCAACCCCTTGGAGGGAACACATTGCTGTCATTAAATAGCACATTAACAAGACATTTCAAAGACATGTGGCCAAGTCAGGACACATTAAGGGGAGTCTGGTGTTAAAGGACCTAGGAGAAAGAGAGGAGGGTTGAGGGGAAAGGATGAAATATGAGGCCACGGAAGTTGGGCACAGCCAGGGGCTGGGAATCAGGAGAGAAAAGGAGAGTGGAAGGACATTCTGGAGTGTCTACTATTTGAAAAGACACAACAACAAGCCCAAATGGAGTGATTTGCCCCCATCAAGATGGCAAACTAAGACAATTGAACCAATGTGCCAAAGTAATAGAATATGTATAAGTTCCTTGATATATATGCAAGCTCCCTGTCCCCACACCCCAATACACTAAATAAAAGTTTTCTAGGGAGCCTAGGGAAGCTCTGTCCGTTAAACATCTGACTGTTAATCTCAGCTCAAGTCATGATCTCAGTGTCTTGGGATCCAGCCCCACATTGGGCTACCTTTCCCACTCTTGCTCCCTCTCTCCCAAATAAATACATAAAATCTCCCCCCCCCCCCAAAAAAAAGCAACATGGAAGAAGAGGAGTCAGAGCTTAGGCCCAAGCTAGGTCAGGCTGACCTGAGTTTGCAGCTTGGTTCCTCCGACTATAACCTGCATGATCTTGGGCCCTGATGTCCCATGATTTCGGTTTCTTCACATCTCAATTACTGGAGTGAGATTGCACAGCTTGTGGTTTTGGGGAGTATCAACATTCAGCCCCTGGCCCAGGCAGCTTTGCATTAATGTTGGGCACCTCCCTGACTTATGGAAAACACTGAACCTGTCTTGGGCCACACCCTTAACAGTGTTATAGCCCTACACACGTGGGAGCCAGAAAGTGCCTCTAGCCACCGGCGTCCTCTCCCACTCCATCCCAGTTCAGAGGGTTCCATTCTTTTTTTTTTTTAAGATTTTATTTATTTATTTGATAGATGGAGATCACAAGTAGGTAGAGAGGCAGGCAGAGAGAGAGAGGAAAGGAAGCAGGCTCCCCACTAAGCAGAGAACCTGATGGGGGCTTGATCCCAGGACCCTGAGATCATGACCTGAGCTGAAGGCAAAGGCTTAACCCACTGAGCCACCCAGGTGCCCCTATAGCAATTTTTTTTGTGGTGGATCCTAGGGTCGTCTCATTTGAGTGACAGGCCTGGATTATATAATAACCAGCCAATTAAGCCTGTCCTTTCCTGCATTCAAAATGCCTACATGGGGGCGCCTAGGTGGCTCTTTTCTCTAAATAAATAAATGAATAAAATCTTAACAACAACCCCCTCAAGCCCGCAAATGCATGCACCCTAGGAAACTTCAACAGGATTTCTGTTCTAGAGACACAGGTCACATAAGGACAAGCAGCTGCTTTTGCACAAGGGCAATCAGCACACCACATTTAACTCTTCCTCTTCTGGGTTGTAACCACAGACAAACTGCTGGATATTTGGGAGGGAGTGGGCCCTGGGTGGGCCTGGGTTGCAGTGGGACACCTGGTCAGGACACCTAAGGTCCATCCTCCCATTGCTCATGCCTAACCTCTAGCAGGAGCTGTGGATTTCCTGGCTTGAGACCGTCAGGCACTATTGGAGTTTTCCTTCTGGTCCCTGAGGAGGCCACATTTGGACTCAGAGTCAGGGATAACCCCCTGGCACGGTGCTAGGCCCTGCTGAGTACACTGAGGGACTTGAAGGTGTTTTGCTTGCCCGGCAGGAATTTATAATCACATTACTTCGTCTTACAACACAGGATAATTAGACGAGTTTGCCTTCACTGAATATTGAATTCTGTAGTTCTGCTTGGACTGGTGCAGCCGGCCCTTGAGCTGTGGCAGACCCTCACTGCCCTGTGACGGTCAACAGACACCTACCCTCCAGCTCAGCTATTCTTTGAGGGATTTAGCCACGGAAATGAAAGCACGTGACCACAAAGTCCTAGTACGTGAGGGGCACCTCAGTAGAGCGTGTGAATCTTGAACTTGGGGTCAGGAATTTAAGCCTACATTGGGTATAGAGATTGCTTAAATAATCTTTTTAAAATTTTCTTTTAAAAATCCTGGTATAGGGCGCCTGGGTGGCTCAGTGGGTTAAGCCGCTGCCTTCGGCTCAGGTCATGGTCTCAGGGTCCTGGGATCGAGTCCCGCATCGGGCTCTCTGCTCAGCAGGGAGCCTGCTTCCCTTCCCCTCTCTCTGCCTGCCTCTCTGTCTACTTGTGATCTCTCTCTCTGTCAAATAAATAAATAAAAAATCTTAAAAAAAAATAAAATAAAATAAAAATAAAAATCCTGGTATAAATATTCATAGCACCTTTATCCATAACAGCTAAAAGTTGGAGACAGCCCTGATGAATAACAACTGGTGAGTGGAATAAACACATAGTAGTACAGTAGTATCTCCTACAGTGAGGTACAACTCAGTAAGGGATGACACAATGGTATGTTACAACACGGATCCATCTCCCAAAATTCTGGTGAGTGAAAGAACACACAAAACAGTCCATACAGTATAGATTATCCCCTTCATATGACGTGCTAGAAAAGACAACCCTAACCGATAGTGGCAGAAAGCAAGTCCTCAGTAGTGGCCTGACACATGGGTTGGAGGAGACAGAGTTGGAAGTTAACGAAAAGTAAACTTTAGATGTGATGAGAACGTTCAGTATTGTAAGTGTGGCCATTTCATATGTGTATGCATTTGTAAAACTCACCTATACAGTTAAAAAAGTATTTTGGGGCATCGGGCTGGCTTAGACAGTAGAACATCTGAATCTTGATCTCCAGGTTGTGAATTTGAGCCCCACGCTGGGTGTAGAGATTACTTTTAAGAATTAGGAGCATTTGGGGTGCCTGGGTGGCTCAGTGGGTTAAAGCCTCTGCCTTCGCTCAGGTCATGGTCTCAGGGTCCTGGGATCGGGCCCCGCATCGGGCTCCTTGCTCAGTGGAGAGCCTGCTTCTCTCTCTGCCTCTGCCTGCCTCTCTGCCTGCTTGTGCTCTCCATCTGTTAAGTAAATAAATAAATACAATCTTTAAAAAAAAAAAAAGAAGTTAACAGGGTGCATGGAGCACTGGGTGTAGTGCATAAACAATGAATTTTCCAACACTGAAAAGAAATTAAAAGATAAATAAATAATTTTTAAAAAGATAAAAAAATTAAAAATAAAGAAGAAGTTAACAGGGGCCAGGGCAAGGGGGAATGGAGAGTTATTGTTTAATGGGCAAAGTTGCTGCTCAGGTGATGGAAAACTTTTGGAAATAGATAGTGGTGATGGTTTTACAACATTATGAATGCAATTAACGTCATGGGACTGTACACTTAAAAATGGTTAAAATGAAAACTACTGTGTTTTAACTACTGTGTTTTAAATACACTACTGCATATTTAACTACAATTTTTAGTGTAGTAGTAATTATAATCTGAAATTACTTCCCCCCCAAAAAAAACTGTTTTAGATTCCTCTGCTATCTGAAAATGAAGTGTCAGTGAAAAAACACATTTTTGTGGAAAAAGGAAGTCAAAAGAGGAGATAGGAGATGGAGCAACAGAAGCAAGAGGTTGGAGTGATGTGAGGAAAGGAAGTCAAGCGCCAAGGAATGAAGGCTCCCTCAACAAGCTGGAAAAGGTAATGAACAGATTTTCTCCTAGAGCCTCAAAAGAAACCAGCTATGGTAACACCTTGATTTTTGCCCATCTAAATTAATTTCATCTGGCCTCCAGAATTGGAAGAGTAAAAAAAAAAAAATTAAAAATTAAAAAAAAATTGGAAGAGTAAACTTGTGTCGTTTTAAGCCAGTCGGTTGGTTTATGGTAATTTATTACAGCAGCAATGAGAAACTAGCACAATCCGGGGCGCCTGGGTGGCTCAGTGGGTTAAGCCTCTGCCTTCGGCGGCTCAGGTCATGATCCCAGGGTCCTGGGATCAAGCCCCACATCAGGCTCTCTCCTCAGCGGGGAGCCTGCTTCCTCCTCTCTCTCTGCCTGCCTCTCTGCCTACTTGTGATCTCTCTCTGTCAAATAAATAAATAAAATCTTAAAAAAAAAGAAACTAGCACAATCCCTGCATAGCTCACATATCCTAAAATGCAGGATTTTAGGGGCGCCTGGGTGGCTCAGTGGGTTAAGCCTCTGCCTTCAGCTCAGGTCATGATCCCAGGGTCCTGGGATCGAGCCCTGCATCGGGTTCTCTGCTCAGCGGGAAGCCTGCTTCCCCTCCTCTCGCTCTCTCTCTCTCTGCCTGCCTCTCTGCCTACTTGTGATCTCTCTCTCTGTCGAATAAATAAATAAAATATTTTTTTAAAAATAAATAAAATGCAGGATTTTAGAGGTGGGCAGGCACTTGTCCCCTCTGGGGATTTGGAGCCCTAGTGTTACCAGCTTTCCACCCTGTTTGGCACTCCTGTTACTAGCACTGAGGCCCGAGGGAATCCCATTTGCAGACAGGTTAGTGGACATCTTTGGGGTCATTATATTCTGCCTACCACAGTACAAGAATATACTTTTTTAAAAATTTTGAACACTGCCTATATGGCTACTTGCAAAGTCAGGATGAGGGCGTTTTATTCTTTGATAGATGTCAACAATGATTCTGGAAAGACGTGTTTCCAACTTGCCCTCCCCTGGCAGTGCTATGAGAGCCTTGGGATGATGATGATGATGATGATGATGATGATAAGGATAACAAGAGCTGTCTTGTTTGTTTAGTAGTGTTATCCTTACAAACAGAAGTTACTTTACCAGCAAAAATGGGCTTATTTGGGAATAGGAGAGAATTACAATTCTGGACATGCAAGATACAGCAAAACTGTAGGCAAATGTAACAAAGGAGAAGAACGTTATTATACGGAGAGGACGAAGGGGGTTAGGAGGAGCTGTTCTGAAGGAAAGTCCAGCGGAGAAGAGTTCAGGGTGACGATGGGCTCTCGCCGGCTGAGGCGCAGGGCCCACTCACTGCTGTAGGAGATGCAGTGCGCGTCTTTTCCGTCGGGGCCTGTAGCTGAGGATTCTTGGCTGCTGAAGCTTCTTCTGTCGCTAATTCTTGACTCGCAGCCGTACCAAGCGAGAGCTCGCCCTTTCACACTTTAGTGGGGCTCCCTTTCCTGGGTTTCACAGCACTATGTGCCTGGCCTGTGCTAAATACTTCTCCTGTCACGTCTCGCGAGGAAAGGTGCAGCAGTGACCAAATCTCGTCACCGGATTTCGAGTTAGAGCTGTTTCTGGGAGCGCGTCCGAATCCCCGAGGGACTGTCCAGGCACGGAATGTTCAGGCTCGTCCCAGAAGGTTCTGACCGGGGAAATGCAGAAGTGAAGCTGTGCCCCAGGGGCCCCCTCCGGGCTGGTCCTTCCTCCAGAGCGCGGGCCCTGCATCTCTGCGGGAGGAACCCGGGGTAGCCCCGTCAGAGCAAGCGTAAGCACAACCGGGGTAGCCCCGTCAGAGCAAGCGTAAGCACAGCACCGCCACTCGGCACCGCGGGCTCCCCTTCCCAGCAGCCCTTGCGGGGCCACTCGGACGTCGCCAAGCGGAACGCGCGGGCGCCCTACGCGAGGCCTGCGCGCGGCAGAAACTACAACGACCAGAAGGCCACGGGGACGGCGGCGACCCGCCACCAATCCCAGCCCCGAAGAGGGGCTATATCCTGCGGCTCGCCGGGCTTCCGGCGTCTCCCTCGAGCACGTTCGTCTTGCCCTTTCCCCGTCCTCGGGGAGTTGACCTCCCGCAGGCGCCTCCTTGGGACCCAGCCGTGGGGTGCGGGGTGGCGGGGCGAGAAGGCTGGGATGAGTTGCCCCGCTCCGTCCCAGTCGTGATCTCCGGTAACGGGGCCCTCCGCACTCGCCCGCCGTCCCCTCTGACTGAGGCCCCGATTGCGACGGGCGGCGTGCGGGCACCCTGCCCGGCGGAGGTGTGGGCCTCGGCTGCGCACTCAAGGCCTGCCCGGGTCCCATGGCGGCGGCGGCGCTGGTGGACCTGGCGCGGGTGAGTGGGGTCCACGGTAGAAGGGAGTGGGGAGTCCCTGGACCCTTCCTCCACCTTCACTTCTTTTGCTTCGCTGCTGCGACCCTCGGATCACCCCAAGCCTGAGGTCCTGAGTCCCGGCCGGAGTTTCTGTGGGAATTTTCACGATTCTGGAATCCAGTGGGACAAGATCTGGAAAGCTGTTTCAGACACAGGGACCGGGATGTGCAAATGCTCAGAGACGAGACTGAGCTGGGAGTATTCGGGGAACCACAGGCCTCCGTTATTTATATCCGGTGGGCCGGAGTCAGGCCTGGACATGGCAGCCTGGGGAGCTTGGCCTGAAGGTGGTGGGAGCCACGGAAGGTTTGGAGTAGAGATGTTCACAGGCTCCCTTTGGCTGCAGAGTGGAAAACAGAGGTAGGGTGGGGTAGGAGGTGAAGTTGAGGGGGCAGAAAGGGAGGCTTATAAAGATGCTCTTTTACTAGATTAGGTGGGTGATGGTGTCAATCCAGGTCCAACCTGAAGTTGGGAGAAATGGTTGGGTTTTGGATCTTTCAAGTCAGCCAGACTTTGTGATGTGCAGAGAAGTGGAGGAGCCTGGGCTAGCTTGGCAGGTCTTAGTTACGCTGAGGAATTCAGCTTGGAGACATCCAGTCAGCCTGTGAGCTGCAGTGGAGCTCTGGCTCACATTTGAGAGGGGGCATCTTTAGCTTATGGTGAAGATGTCCTACAAGGGCATCTGAGGACTGGGTGGCTGGCCTGGGTACTGGGCGGGGTCGGTGGATGTCACAAAGTCAGATGAAGGGAGGAGGAGCCCCAAGAGAAGGTGTGTGTGAGAGGGGGTCCAGAAAGTGACCAAGATCCCTGGGACAGAGGCTAAGATATTGGAGATGCAAGTAACATGACAGTGGAACTGGGACTCGTGTTTAGTCAACTCTCTGTGGGCTCACAGGCATTTCTTGGCCACCCTCTGTGGGGTCTGAGTGTTTCAGTCAGGATGACAGGTTAGTTCAGTGGCAGTAGGCTGAGTGTCCTAGGCTTGGGGGGGGGGGGGTTGCGTCAGAAGGAAAGAGGAATACTGAGGCTGGTGAGGGGACAGCATGAATAAAGGCAGAGAGACTTGGAGGTCCCAGAAGTCTTTGTGGCCTAGTCTGGATGGCTAAGTGTTAAAGGTAGGAATAGGACCAGTTAGAGAAACTGAAGGAAAGCTGGGTGCCACCTCTGGAAGTGGGGACTTTTAGAAGTCTGGGTCAGGATGGGATCCTGGTTGACCTCACCAAGTTAGCCACATTTTAGACACCATTTGTAGAGTGATCTGTAGGGTTGCTGGGAGGAAGAATGGGCCATGGGATAGTGGTAGGGTCTGGAGATGTGTGGTACAAAGACGGACATGCACATGCAGGGGTGTATGAATTGATGGACTGGAGTCCTGGTACTGGGGGCCTACGCGAGATGAGCCCCAGTTTCGTTGTTCTGGGAGGCAGGATCTGGGGAGCCAAGAGAATCGTCTGGTAGGAGGCAGTGAGGCCTCACGACCAGGCTCAGACCTTGTGGCAACTATCTGCCCACCTCCCTGCTGTGTGAAGGAGGACACAGTGATCAGTGGGACACGAGGAGACAATAGCCCCCATGGCTTTGGAGCTCAGGGAGAAGGGTGACCTAGGAGTTTGTTGGCAGGGTTGATTTGGGAGTCAGAGACTACCCACGAGAAAGATGGCAGCATGTAGGGTCACGGGCTCAGGTCTGGATGGGTTCATTTGTGGGTTTTTTGGTAGTTTTCTTGCTGCCCTGTCCTCACCATGGCTGACTTAGCTGTCTTCACCATGACAGGACTGGGGGACCTTTGAGGACATGGCCATGTACTTCTTCCAGGAGGAGTGGGAGCTCCTTGATGAGACTCAGAGGCGCCTGTACCACAATGTGATGCTGGAGACCTTGGCGCTTGTGGCCTCAATCGGTAAGGCCCTCTCACCCCAGCTTGCTGTTCTGGTCTCTGTCCTTCCTCTTCTCCCGGGAACAGCTCTGTGTTCTGACAGCTGAGCAGCTGGGCTATCTGCTGTGTGTGCAGAGCTGGGGCACAGGCACAGCCTGCTCCTTCCCCTGAGGAGCCCCAATATCTGTTTCCCTTCCTGCAGAAGGGCTCAGGACCGAGGGGCTCCGTCTGGTTGCCTGAGTTTGTCTAGATCAGTGGGACCTCTGTGCCTAGGTTCTCCCCAGCCCCCACTTTTTTATATCAGACATTTCCAGGAGCCGGGCTTTGTCATGGACTATAGACATGGACATCGTCACTACCTGCCACTGGGCTCTTCCTAGGAGATGCTCCTCACAGGCTTATTTTGTAACACTGGGTTTTCTCCCTAGTTGCGGAGATGACGTGAGCTCCCTCTTGTCTATCACAGGGTAGGTTGCCCTTGGCTGGGCCAGACACTCACCCGCTCTGTCTTTTTCCCAGGACTTAGAACTTTCAGGTCTTGCATGGTTGCTCACCTGGAACAGGACAGAGAAGGCTGGGAGCCTGACAGGGTGCACATAGCTCCATATACCACAGAAGAGGCTGGGAGGGGGTCTGGCTCTGATGAGTGGGAGCTGGAGCAGACATGACACTGGGGCTGGGTTCACACTGTACTACTTGCCCTGTATCCACTGGCCTTTGCTGCTGGGGCCAGTACCCGTACCTTACTCCATTTTCCTCCTTGTTTTAGACAACGCATTCTCGCCATTTCTACTTTGTCTGTGTACAGTGCTCTGATCTGTGTCTTCCTTATTCCCCTCCACTCCTCCTTTTACAGGGATGTCCCACCTTAGCCCACGGTCAGTGTATTATGAGATGTGCATATATCCTCATAGAGGCTTTAAGCACCAGATGCCTGGTTGCAGCTGGATTTTTCTGTGCTCGAGGAGACTCTGTGACCCCTGTTCCTGTCCGAGATCTGGGGCCTGCCTGTATTGGGTCCTGCTGAGAGCTGAGAGGTTGCAGTTCCTGCCTCTCCTCCCAGCCAGAACCCTCACGTGTGTTCTCACGTCCTGGATCTTCACCTTCAGTGCCTTTCCTGGGCCCTGTCCTGCACCACAAGCTCTACCTCCCCCTGACTTGATCCTGCAGACTCACTTCTAAATTTGTCAGATGCACATCTGGGAGGGGGCTGCCCCCTCCCAACAAAGCCTATATACACTTCGCTGGTATTTCTCTGCTTTCAGGTTGCTGGTGTGGAGTGGAGGAAGCCCCTCTTGAACAGGGTGTTTCTGTAGAAGGAGCGTACCATTTCAGGACCCCTAAGGCATATCCTTCTACCCTGAAGGCCAACACCTGTGACATGTGTGGCTTGGTCTCAAAAGACATTACACCTGGCTAAGCGTCAGGGAAGTCACCCTACGCAGAAACCATACAAGTGTGAGGCATTTGGGAGAGGCTTCTGGCTCAATAAGCTCTCACCAGTGCCAGCAGGAGCCCAGTAGAGAAAAACGCTTCACAGGTAGCAAACGTGCTAAGGATGTCCTGGACGGCCTCGACCTCCTGCAGCACCGGCCACCCACAGCATGGGGATACCACACAGGCACCAGGCACAAGGAGGCCTTCCAGCTGCCAGCAGCAGAGAGGCCACACCACACAGAAGTCCTTCAAGTGCAGCAGCTGTGGGAGCAGCTTTCTGAAGGCTCTCATGCTCCTAGATCATCTGCTCACTCATTCCAAAGAGAGACCCTGCAGATGCCCAGCACGGGGAAATGCCCCTGAAGAGCAGGCCACCATTGTTCATCACCCGAAAACCCCAATGGGGAGACATCCCGTGTGTGTAAGGAATGTGGGAAGGCCTTCAGTCACCTTTTGAAACTGAGGACACATGAGAAAGTTCCTATTGGAAAAGTGTATCACGGTTGCAGTGAGTGTGGGAAAGCCGTCACCCAGAAGTACACACTCGCTTGGCACCGGAGAGTCCACTGAAGAATGGCCTTATGCCTGTGGCCACTGTGGGAAGACCTTCACTTGCAGCTTCAGTGTCGCTTGCCATCAGGAAGTTACGACAAAGAAAGGCCTTGTAAGTGCAGACCGTGCCGGAGTCTCCAGCTGCATCACCAGTTTTGTGGAGCACCAGAAAATACACACTGGGGCAAGGCCTTGTACGTGCAGTAAATGCGGGAAAGCCTTCATTAACAGTTCTTATCTTCATTGGCATCCGAAAGTTCACAACAAGGGCATCTGGGTGGCTCAGTGGGTTAAAGCCTCTGCCTTCAACTGGGGTCATGATCCCAGGGTCCTGGGATCGAGCCTCGCATCAGGCTCTCCACTCAGCAGGGAGCCTTCTTCCCCCTTTCTCTGCCTGCCTCTCTGCCTACTTGTGATCTCTGTCAAACAGTGTGGGAAAGCCTTCAGCTGGCCCTCTAATCTTGTTGCACACCAGTGAATCCATAATGGAGAAAAGCCTTATGAGTGTAACAAGTGTGGAAAAGTCTTTAATCAAAGCTTTGCCCTCATTCAGCACCAGAAGGTTCATACCAGAGATAGGCCTTATGAGTACAGTGAGTGTGAAAAAGCCTTCAGCTATAGCTCCAACCTTGTTACACACCAGATAGTTCACACTGGAAAGAGGCTTTACAAGTGCAGCCAGTGTGGGAGAGCCTTCAGTACAAGATCCAACCTCAGTCGGCACCAGAGAGTTCACACTGAAGAAAAGTCTTATGTGTGTACTGAGTGTGGAAAAGCTTTCCGCTACAGGTCAGACCTCTCTCAGCACCAGAAAGGTCACCGGAAAAGAGCCATCTGAGTGCAGTGGACATAGGAATGCCTTCAGCCAGAGCCCCAGCCTCACTCAGCACCACAAGGTTTATACCAAAGAAAGGTCTAAGGAGTGTGGCAAATGTGGAAAACCACTAACTAACTGGGGCATTTTCTTTGTCCACCTTAAGAGCCCACATTGGGCTCTCTGCCTACTTGTGATCTCGATCTGTCAAATAAATAAATAAAATCTTTTTTTAAAAAAAGAGTTCACTCCCGAGAAAACTTATGTGAAAGGAAGCTTTGGGAAGAAGCCATAAGCCAAATATTGAAAAATATCCTAACACCCCTCCCAGGAGATCGCCAGATACCTGGGAAGCTTTCAGGAACTATATCACACTTTCTAATCTGTCCAGGTGCTTTGCCAGATTATGTCATATGCCAGATGGCATCTCACTTCTACAGGTTGGCGGGGCCCCCCACAGCCTGTCATCTCAGCATATTCAGGGAAGGCTGATTTTGTCCTCACTCATTCCCAGGAGGGAGACATGAGTGATGGGAGCTCTTTGGGGTGGCCTCATTTTCCATCTCTGCCCTGTCCCCAGTGGTTCAAGCATGGACCTGATTGACCTCTTCTCTCCAGGACTTTCCAGAAATAGCTTCCCTCTTTTGTGGGTAATTTTTTTTTAAAAGATTTACATATTTATTTGAAAGAGAGCAACCACAAATGGGGGGGGGTAGCAGGGAGAGGGAAAGGAAGAATCGGGGCTTGATCCCAGGACCCTGGGATCATGACCTGAGCTGAAGACAGACGCTTAAATGACTGAGCCCCCCAGGCACCCTTTTGATATTGTCTACAGATGGTGCCTGCGATGGATCTGTCCAGTCTCCAAATCACCCAACCCTGGAACTGCCTGCCTCACTTTTTTTTTTTTTTTTTTTTTTTTTTAGATTTATTTACTTAATATTTATTTGACAGAGAGCGATCACAAGTAGGCAAAGAGGCAGGCAGAGAGGAAGAAGCAGGCTCCCCACTGAGCAGAGAGCCTGACGCGGGGCTCGATCCCAGGACCCCGAGACTATGACCTGAGCCGAAGGCAGCGGCCCAACCCGCTGAGCCACCCAAGCGCCCCTCTGCCTCACTTTTGAAGCTGTCTTTAATTTCTATCCATTGTGTGTGTGGTTGGGGGTGGGTGAGATGGAGAACAGAATGGAGCTCTAACAGGATAAAGAGGGGAAAAGGTCTTAGTGGGAGACCTCACCTTCAACAGCAGGATGGCACGGAACACCTTGCAGTCTAGGCCCAGGGCCTCCTGGGACAGGGTGAAAGTCTCTGTGTTAAATCTTGGTCCTGGATGCCAGGACAGCCTGACAGGCCCAGAGCTTTGGACACTGGGTATTCCGTATGGCAATCTCTAGTTCTTCCTGGGCAGCAGGGGTTGGGTTCTTTGTTCCTGGGAATGTCCACGTTCCCCAGTAGAGTTGAGGGGCCGCTGTCTCCTGGGACCTGCCCATGAGTAAGGCCCCTAATGTCCAAAATCTATAGACAGGTTGGTTACATCACTGGATGTAAGATCTCCAAGGGCCAGGCAGAACCGTAAGCGGGTACAGGAACACCGGTTTTGAGGTGAGGGGTCAGGGAGACTGGCAAACCAGATGCTATGCTTGAGCCACATCATACCCACTCAATTCCATGTTCACACGGATGGCTTCCAGTCAGCCACGGTAGAATTTATACCACAAAAAAATGAACAAACAATAATCCTTTGAAAACAAAAAAACTGGGGGGAAAAAAAAAAAGCCCAGTTGACACTGTCTTTGGCCACAGGAGAGACTCAGCTCTGGAGATCTTAGAAGTCCTGTGTACTCTCATCTCATCCTCTAGCATGCGTACAGTGACCCTTCACGATGGGCATACCCAGCATATGCTGCTCACTGCCAGAGCAGATAACCTAAAGGTGGTGTGGGTTCCTGTAGTCTCCCTGGCTGGTCACTTCAGGGCCATCAGTGCCTAGGCAGGAATGCTGGGACTGTAGTCCCGGACTTTGGCAGCTCGGCCAATATTCCAGGTCACTGTGTTCATGGCCGCCATCATCTGCTGTTTTTTGCTGCCCCTGAGACGAGGCTGTCCCTGGGTACAAAGATCAGAGATGGTGGGATCAACATAGGGTTGCCCCCATTCTTGGGTTTTCCAAGAGTGAGAGATCCATATGTTTATGTGAAGCCTTTTGATTCTATAAATGTTGCAAACTTCTGAACAAAGTTTGTAAGTATATATGCGACCTCTCTATGTGGGCAACACGGAAGGGCTGCTTGGGGTTAGAGGGGAGTCCAGCAGAGCCAGTGGAGCTCAGGCCTGAAAGCAAACTGGGGCAGACACTCATTATCAGAACGCAATCCCTTTTATCCTGAATGGTCATCTGTGTGGAGACCTTGTAAAATGAAGTCTTCTGGAAAAGAATCCTGATTCGGAGAAATGCCCTGACCTGAACCTGACTCTGCTCTCCCCATCAGGGCTCTGTGCAAGGCAGCTGGCCTGCTATGCGTGCGTGTGTGCGTGCGTGCGTGCGTGTGTGCATACACATGTGCCAGAACAACGAAAACAAACCCCTTGTGGCTCTGAGTGTCTAAACACTGGGGATACTAATGTTCATCTTGACGCTATAGGAAGATTGTCTTGTGAACCAGCCACAGAAGGGGGCAGTGTCGAGAGTCAGAAGCAGGCCTTCTGATCATTTGAGCCCCAGATCCATTTAGTGCCCGAAGCCAAATGCCAAGTGGACTTCTGGGTTCCATTAACCAAAATAGGCCAAGGCAATTCGATAGGGAAAAAGATAATCTTCTCAACCAATAGTGCTAGAACAACTGCAGAGCCAGATGGAACAGCAAACCTCTAGGCTCACCCAAGTCATATGCAAAAGTCAACTCAAAGTTCATTACAGACACAAGCAATAAAACTTCCAGAAGAAAGCACACTGACCCTGGATTTGGTGGATTTCTGAAACATAACAAAAAACATGACAAGAAAAAAGATAAATCAATTGGACTGGATCAAAATTTTCAATTTTTGCTTTTCAGTAGTCACATCAGGGGGCACCTGGCTGGCTTAGTTGGAAGAGCATGCAACTCTTGATCTCAGGGTTGTGAGTTAAAGCCCCACGTTGGGTGTAGAGATTACTTAAATAAATGAAAACTTAAAAAGATGAAGAGGCTTCGGGAAGCCTGGGTGGCTCAGCCCGTTGGGTCTCTGCCTTTGGCTAGGGTGGTGATCTTGGGGTCCTGGGATCACCGCGCCCCTGCCCGCCCCACCCGCATAGGGCTCTCTGCTCAGCAGAGAGCCTGCTTCCTTTCCTCTCTCTCTGCTCAGCAGAGAGCCTGCTTCCTTTCCTCTCTCTCTGCCTGCCTCTCTGCCTACTTGTGATCTCTGTCAAATAAATAAACAAAATCTTTTTTTTTTTTAATTTTATTTATTTATTTGACAGACAGAGATCACAAGCAGGCAGAGAGGCAGACAGAGAGAGAGGAGGAAGCAGGTTCCCTGCTGAGCAGAGAGCCCGACGTGGGACTCGATCCCAGGACCCTGAGATCATGACCTGAGCCGAAAGCAGCGGCTTAACCCACTGAGCCACCCAGGCGCCCCAAATAAACAAAATCTTAAAAAAAAAAAAAAAAAAAAAGATTAAGAAGCTTCAATAGGCACATCAACAAAATGAAAATGCAATCCACACACTGGGAAAACTATCTGCAAAACAAATTCTGACAAAGGACCTGATCGAGAACATATGAAGAATTCACACAACCTAATAGGACAACCCAGTTTTGTTTTTTTTAAAGATTTTATTTATTTACTTGACAAAGAGAGAGACCACAAGTAGGCAGAGAGGCTGGCAGAGAGAGAGGGAGAAGCAGGCTCTCCGCTGAGCAGAGAGCCCGATGCGGGGCTCAATCCCAGGACCCTGAGATCACGACCCGAGCTGAAGGCAGAGGCTTAACCCACTGAGCCACCCGGGCACCCCAAGACAACCCAGTTTTTACAAATGGGCAAAAGTGACTCAAACACTCACTTCACTAAAGAAGATATATGAATGGCAAATAAGCACATGCCTTCTATATAAAACGTGTTACTATTTTTTTTTTAAGATCTTATTTTTAAGTAACCTGTATACCTAACCTGGAGCTTGAACTTCAAACCTCGAGGTCATGAGTTACATGCTCTACAGACTGAGCCAGCCAGGTGCCCCTAAAATTTGTTTTTATTAACGGTTCACAACACTCCCACAGGTATTCTAGAGATGGTGAGGTGGCCAAGAGCACAGAGTCTGGAGCTATGCGTTGTACATTTACGTACCCGCTAATAATGAGCTGTATGCTCTCAGACAAGTTACCACGTCTCTGTGCTTCAGTTTGCGCTATATTGAACTTGATGCTTTGAATGGCTGTGGCAGATGTGAAGGTCTGCAGGTACAGAAAAACTCTGTACACCATCACCCCACACAGACTCAGTCATCAAAGCAGTCATGGCTACCCCACAGATATGTCTCCACGTCACTCCACATTGCCAGTCTCCAATCCCTATTCCTCATACCCAGTGATTATCACTTAATACACCCACCTGGTTCTTAGATGAACACAGGAGGTAACCCCGCCTAAGAGAGTCTGGTGTCTAGAGGGCATGTCTTTTTAGCCCAGGGGGAGTGCTTCTTGTCATTGCTGCAGGGGGTGTCCCATGAAACATCCTCTCGAACAAGAGATCAGCAGCTCCTTCTGCATCGCTGTCAGGCTTTTAGACTCACTTCTCCCTTCACCAGGTGAGCTCTTGGTATCTGACTTAAAAGATTGAGAGCCTAGAATCTTTCAGCCTTTCCCAGAAGGGCACAGGATAGAAATGCAAATTAGGATATACACTGGAAAGGAAGAAGTTAAAGTGTCTTTTTTTTTTTTTTTTTAAGGTTTTATTTGTCAGAGAGAGAGCAAGAGCACAAGCAGGGGGACCGGCAGGCAGAGGGAGAAGCAGGCTCCCCACTGAACAGGGAGCCTGATGCAGAACACAATCCCAGGACCTGGGATCATGACCTAAGCCCATGGCAGATGCTTAACCGACTGAGCCACCTAGGTGTCCCCGAAGTTAAAAGTGTCTTTATTTGCAGATGACATGATCTGGGTGTAGAAAATCCCAAGGAATCCATTAAAAAGTATATATAAAAATAGGTATGAGGGGTACCTGGGTGGCTTAGTTGGGTAAGTGTCTGACTCTTGGTTTTGGCTCAGGGCTCAGCACTCAGTGTAGAGTACTCGTGAGAGTCTCTGTCCCCCTCTCCTGCCCCTGGGCCCCTCCCCCACCTCTATTCCTCTCTCCTGCTCTAAAAAAACATATATGTATATATGCAAATATATGCCATATGTATATATGCAACAAACAAAACAAAGCAGAGCTGCAAAGTTTCCCATACAAATGATCAAGTATGATTAATGAAGCAATTCCATTCATAGCAGCCTGAGAAAGAATGACATGAATAGGTCTAACAAAACAAGTGCAGTGCTCTGAAAACACTCTGAAAGCTATAAAACAGTGCTAAGAGAAACTGGTGAGAAACAGTCCATGCTCATGGATTAGCTGATTCAATGTTTTAAGATGATAGTGTTCTCCAAATTGAAATACAGACTCCATGCAATCCCTATCAAAACCACAGCTGACATCTTCAGTAGAAACTAACAAGCTGATCCTAAATTCACAAAAGACTTACAAGAGCCAAAATGCTTTTGACCAGGAACAAAGCCGGATTTACTTTACCTAATTTTAAAAATTTCTGTAAAGCTATAGTAATCAAGACAGTGTGGCACTGGCATAAAGACAGACACACAGATCTGTAGAACAGACTTAAGAGTACCAAAATAACTTTACTCAAGTGATTTTCTTTTCTTTTTTTTTTTAAGATTTCATTTATTTCTTTGACAGATGGAGATCACAAGCAGGCAGAGAGGCAGGCAGGGGCGGGGGAAGCAGGCTCCCCGCTGAGCAGAGAGCCCAACTCGGGGCTCAATCCCATGAACCCCGGGATCGGAAGGCAGAGGGCTTAACTCAATGAGCCACCAGGTGCCCCCAACTGATTTTCAATAAATACAATGTGGAAAGATGGTCTTTTCAACAAATAGTTCTTGGAAAATTAGGTACCTACATGCAAAAAGATGAATTTAGACCCTCACCTAACTACATGAAAGTTACCATGCAATGATCATAAATGGAAATATAAGAGCTAAAACTATAAAACTGACAAGAAAAAAATCAGAGAAAAATGTTGACTTTTAGTTAGGCAAATAATTTTTTAGATATGAAACCAGGAGACAATGTATAAAAGGAAAAACTAATAAATGAGACTACGGTGTCTAAATGGGGTGTCTCTCAATTGGATGGGGAACCCCAAATGCAAAGCAGAGATCGGGTGGAAATCAATGGCAGAGGAGATGAAAGAATTCACCTGAGGCAGAACAGAGGAGACGGAAGTTTAAACGGTGGACAGGTCAGCAGAGGAGTGGCTCTCAGCAATGACGCAGTGGGCAGGGGCTATTTTCAGTGTGGGGAGATGAGGAGGTTGGTGACATGTGGAATTCTCATTCTTGGTAACTGCCTGCTTGAAAGTAGTCCATTGGTCAGTTAGACCCTTGTATATACTTTTTTCTTTTTTTCAAGATTGATTTATTTATCTGAGAGAAAACACACGTGCACACGTAAGACCCCGGGGGGGAGGGGCAAAGGGTGAGGGAAAAGGAGAATCCTGAGCAGACTCCCCCTGAGCGCGAAGCCCCCATGTTGGGCTCAATCCCATGACCCTGAGATCATGACCTGAGCTGCAATCGAGAGTGGGATGCTCATCCGACTGAGCAACCCAGGCCTCCGGGGTCTATGGATATTGTGAGGTGGGTCACCCAGCGATCCTGTCGTGTTCAGCCAGGGAGTCACTGTGGGCTCTTTCTACATTCCATCACTTAGGCCTGTTTGCCTAAAAGCAGCCTCTACATAGAGACTTCATCAAAATGTAAAATACTGCTCTTCAAGGGACACCTGGCTGACTCAGTTGGTACAGCAAGTGACTCTTGGATCTCAGGGTTGTGAGTTCAAGCCCCATGTTGGCCTCAGAGCTTACATTAAAGAAAAAATAAAATATCCCTCTTCAAAAGATGTTATTAAGAAAATTAAAACAAGGGGCGCCTGGGTGGCTCAGTGGGTTAAAGCCTCTGCCTTTGGCTCAGGTCATGATCCCAGGGTCCTGGGATTGAGCCCCGCATCGGGCTCTCTGCTCAGCAGGGGGTCTGCTTCTCCCTCTCTCTGCCTGCCTCTCTGCTTACTTGTGATCCATCTGTCAAATAAATAAATATATCTTAAAAAAAAAAAAAAAGGTTTTGGGGCACCTGGGTGGCTCAGTGGTTAAAGCCTCTGCCTTCAGCTCAGGTCATGATCTCAGGGTCCTGGGATCGAGCCCCACATCGGGCTCTCTGCTCACAGCAGGGAGCCTGCCTCCTCCTCCTCTCTCTCTCTGCCTGCCTCTCTGCCTACTCAAGATCTGTCAAATAAATAAATAAATAAATCTTTAAAAAAAAAAAAAAGATTTAAAAAAAAAAATTAAAACAAGCCACAGACCAAGAGGAAATAAATACGGAGTCTTAATACAGAATATATAAAGAATTTGTGCAACTCAATGATAAGAAGACAACCCAAGTAAAAATGAACAGAAGATGTGAATGGACATTTTATCAAAGAAGATAGATAGTTAAAAAGTACATGAAAAGATGCCTGACGTCATTATTCATTAGGAAAACTTAAGTTAAAAACCCCTTGTGGGACGCCTGGGTGGCTCAGTTGGTTGGGCAGCTGCCTTCGGCTCAGGTCATGATCCCGGCATCCTGGGATCGAGTCCCGCATCGGGCTCCTTGCTTGGCGGGGAGCCTGCTTCTCCCTCTGCCTCTGCCTGCCATTCTGTCTACCTGTGCTCGCTCGCTCTCCTCTCTCTCTGACAAATAAATAAAATCTTTAAAAAAAAAAAAAAACCCTTGAGATGGGACGCCTGGGTGGCTCAGTTGGTTGGACGACTACTTTCGGCTCAGGTCATGATCCCAGAGTCCCGGGATCCAGTCCCGCATCGGGCTCCCAGCTCCGCGGGGAGTCTGCTTTTCCCTCTGACCTTCTTCTCGCTCATGCTCTCTCTCACTGCCTCTCTCTCAAATAAATAAATAAAATCTTAAAAAAAAAAAACAACCCTTGAGATTACTGTTTGATGGGTACAGAGTTTTAGTTTTGGAACACGAAAAAGCTAGAGAGAGGTATTGGGGGATAGCTGTACAACTGTGTGAATTTAGTTAATGTCATTGAATTGTCCACTTAAAAATAGAAGTTTTATGTGTATTTTACCACAATTTAAAAAAATCCATTGAGATACCATTTCACCCTCACCGGGATGCAACACCAAGTGTTGGCAGGAAGGCGGAGAAAACAAACAGTCCTACAGTGCTGGTGGGAATATAAAATGGTAGAGACAGTTTGGAAAACAGTTTGGCAGTGAAGAGATAAACATGAACTTAACACAGGACTTAGCAGTTCCACTCCTAGGAATTGTCAGGCAGGAAGACCTTACTCTGCCCTATGGTCCTTCTAACTGGACTTAGAATCAAACTGACATGATACAGATTATCAAGAGAAAATCAAATTTAATGGGCATACATACAGGGAATCAACAGACAGGAAATTCCGAAGACAGTGAGGCAACATGAAGCTTATGTGAGCTGAGGGCAGAGGTCTAAGGATATGAAGCGGAGAAAGCCCTTCAGCAAGAAGTTGAAAGGAGAGATTTGGAAATACAAGGTTGCTCTATTACGCAGATAAATTCCTTAAGTAAAGGGGAGTCTCTGTTCATAGCTCTCTTCCTATTACAGGCTCTCCTTCCCCATGTAAATTAGGCAGTTGTGGGAAAGGCAGAGAGCTTTTCCTGCATCTGCTGGTTTTGTTTTTTGTTTTTTAAGATTTTATTTATTTATTCGAGAGAGAGTAGGAGCAGGGAGGAGAGAGAGAAAGAGGCTCCCTGCTCAGCAGGGAGCCTGATACGGGGCTTGATCCCAGAGTCGGGTGCCATGACCTGAGCGGAAAGCAGACGCTCAACCCAACTGGGCCACCCAGCGTTCTGATTATTCCTTTTTTTCTTTTAAGTAGGCTCTATACCCAGTGCAGAAGCCAACTGCCTCACAATCAGAGATCAAGACCTGAGCTGAGATCAAGAGTCACACGCTGAGCCACCCAGGTGCCCCTTGATTACCTTTAAAGCAAAATAATCTTTATGCCAAAGTGGCCCATCTTGGGGAAGCCTGTCCTTGACTCCTAAGAATCCACCCAAGCAAAATGAAAACATATGTCTCCACAAAGATTTGTAAGCAAAATGCCTACTAGCATCATTTATAATAGCCAAGAACTTGAAACAATTCAAAATCTGTCAGTTAGGGGCGCCTGGGTGGCTCAGTGGGTTAAAGCCTCTGCCTTCGGCTCAGGTCATGATCCCGGAGTCCTGGGATCGAGCCCCACATCGGGCTCTCTGCTCGGCGGGGAGCCTGCTTCCTCCTCTCTCTCTGCCTGCCTCTCTGCCTACTTGTGATCTCTGTCTGTCAAATAAATAAATAAATCTTAAAAAAAAAAAAAATCTGGGCGCCTGGGTGGCTCAGTGGGTTAAGCTGCTGCCTTTGGCTCAGGTCATGATCTCAGGGTCCTGGGATCGAGTCCCACATCGGGCTCTCCGCTCAGCAAGGAGCCCGCTTCCCTCTCTCTCTCTCTTTCTCTCCCTGCCTCTCTGTCTACTTGTGATCTCTCTGTCAAATAAATAAATAAAATATTAAAAAAAAAAAATCTGTCAGTTAATGATGGATAAATAAACCGTGGTGTATCCATACAAAGGAATATTATTCAGCAATAAAATGGAAGAAAATTCTGATATTTACGAATAACATGCACAACCTCAAGAACATTATGCTCAGTGACAGAAACGAGACACGAAGAACTACATACTACATGATTCCACTGATACGAAATATCCAGAAAAGGCAAAAGTATAGAAACATACGTAGATTAGTGGTTGCTAGGGGCTGGGGATGGGAGTGGATTTGGGCTATAAAAGTGTCCAAAGGAACCTTCTGAGGCGATGGGAATGGGTAAGATAATAATGGCTGTACAACTCTATACATTTACGAAAAGTCATTAATAGTGCACTTATAACGGGTGTGTTTTACACTATGTAAACTAACCCTCGATAAAGCCACTTAGCAAACAGGACTTTTCATTCTCACAGTCCTGGAGTTCCTGACCGCATGGTGATAACCAGAGTATCCAGCCCACTAGAAGATGACAGGAAAGCATGAAACACTGGTTAGGCGTACAGCTCTGGGAGCTACACAGATCCTTAAGACGCCCTGCAAACCTTCATCTTGCAAGGACCCAGACATGAAAATGGTGTGCCTGGCATGTCCTATCTGTCCACTCAGTGTTCTTTACCCATTAACGGTACTCATTTCCTTGGTCCTATCTGTCCACTCAGTGTTCTTTACCCATTAACGGTACTCATTTCCTTCTCACACAAACACAAGTGGGTGATATATTGCTAGGGTGTGGCCTTCAGGGGGCCTCCTTTAAACACTGCTGAGATGGGAAGGACAGTCCCTGAAACACCGACCATCAGACCAACCACTGCCTTTCCTAGGCGAACTCCAGGTCCAAAGCTTCAGAACACACAGGCTTCATTCTTTGCCAGGGAACATGGGTACAAAGGCCAACTGAGTCACATCTGGACCGAGATGAGCCATGACTTGCTGCTGTGCCCTCTGTGAGGTGCTACAGGGGCCCTGACAACCAACCTATGAACACCTCTGTCATGTTCTCTATGCACTCCTGCTAAACAGGAGTCTAACATCAGAGGTGAATTAACTGGTGATAAATGCATTATCAAATGGCCCAGAGCAGTGTGAGGTCCTGGTACCAGAGCTGGGTGATGACAGCAATGCATAAGAACTGTTAGCAGGACCTGAAGCAGCTCGATGAAGGCATCAGGGATGTCAAAGGCAGACTTCACAAGGTCCATAAACAATGGGAAATTTACCCAGAAGCCCTCCAAAAGCTATCCCATCAGGCCCTTTGCTTAGAGCAGGAGTCCATGCCAAATTCAGTCATGGGTGAGCACCGTGATACCACTTCAGTGGATGCCGGGTCACCGCCATCTCTCCAGGGGAAGGCAAGCAGGGAACAGGGACTGCTTCTGCTGAGCAACAGGAGGGGACCATCAAACACAGAAGGGCTTTTCCCACAGAACCCAGCAGTACAACAAGTGGTCTCAAAGTCCAGGTGGCCCCTACAGGCTTCCCCACACACAGGGCAGTCAGAGTGTCTCTTCAGGTAACGTTCTTCTATACAAGGTCCAACTTGTGGCTGAAGGCTACTAGGTAGGGTCCTTCTCAGGTATTAATTCTTTTGTATTGAACAAAGTTTGTAAAATAGGTTGATTATTTAAAATAAAATGTTTTTTAAAAAAGAAAAGGGCAGTGGAAGACTACATTCACTGCTCTCAAATGGCTTTTTTCTACTGAAGTTGTTGGTGTTGACAGGGCAGGAGCCGTGGCCAACAGCTCTCCCGGGCTGGCTGTACACACAGGAGCTTTCTCCAGTTAATATTTCTACGCAGAACACGGCAGGAGCTGCAGCTTTTTGCTCTCCTACTCCCTATACTCACTCACAATGCACTAATTTGCTGCAAAACTGGATTCAATCTTGTGAGAGGCGGCTTTCCAACATCAGCTGTACTCATTATGCCTTTCTTCAATAAGGATCATGGGAAACAGGTTCAATATTTTCTTGAAAGTTACTGCATTTCTACAACTGTTCTCTGACATGAATCTCTTGGTGCTAACAAGAATGGAGCTCTGGACGTAGATGCCCACATTCTCTGCACTTGGGTCCTTTAGTGCAAGGGGGAAATGGAAAGTTTCACTCAAGCCTGGGCCATACTCAGTGCCTTTATAAAGGCTTTCTCAAGGAGAACATTCTGGTGGTCAAAAGGAATAGAGCTCTGGCTGGAGGTTTTCTCATTTTACCACACTCACAACATTTGAAGATGTGAATGTACTCCTGCTTTCTCAGGATGGAGGCAAAGGTGAGAACCTTCCCACCTTCCTGACGTACTTGGGATTTTTTTTCCCATTCTGAAACATTTTTGGTGACTGAACACCTCTCCAGACACCATACATTTACTGGGTGTCTCTTCAGTGTTAGTTCTCTGTGGGTCAGCAAAATGTCGAGCTGGTAGGGCCTGGCGATAGGCAGGGGCTGTGCGGTGAGGGTGGTCCGGCCACTGACACTGCATCTACCTTCCTTTGAGGGAACAAGCAGTCTCATGGAGGAACAAATTTTCAAGAACTACTTAAAGATGTATCAGCTCAGGACATGTTAAGGGGAGGCCACTGGTGGGGGACCTGACCAGAAGAGGGGAGAAGTAGAAAAGCTGTAAGGCAAAGGACACAGAAGGATCAGCCAGGGGACAAGAGTCAAGGGAAAGGAGAATGGAGTGTCAGAAAGGGATCAGAACAATAGAAAAGAGGCATGGCTACTCACTTTGGGACCAGGGGAACAGAGGACATAGGTCAAGTACCAAATGAGAGATGAGCCCACTGCTACAGTCCCTCCCACAACAGTTTCGTGCTGACCAGGACTGGTCCTCCATGGGCCTCTCTGGTCAAGAAATGATTCAAGCTGCCCTGTCCAGGTCTCCTTGCCAAGTTCAACTTGGGTGACCACATTTAGGGTAGTGCAGACAGTCATTCTTAGATGGGATCAAGTGGTTTGTGAGAGGTCAGCCCCATGTCAGGGGATTTACCCATGACAGAGCAAGAGGGGTGAGGATCGCTATGCATCTAGAGAACGGAACCTCACGAAACGAAGAACCAGAAAATATCTCAGCAGAAAAGCTCATTGTCCCCATAATCAATGACCATGTCAATGCTCACGTGTCATCACAGGGACTGACAAGGCAGAAAACTTGCTGGTGGGGTTTTTTTCCCTGACAGAGGGGACAGAAAAGCAACAGGCCCTGATGGGGTCTCTTGGCCAGATAATAACCAAGCTTGATGTGATCTCCTATGCGGGTTGTGATTTTTTTTTTTTAAGATTTTTATTTATTTCTTTGACAGACAGATCCCAAGTAGGTGGAGAGACAGGCAGAGAGAGAGAGAGGAGGAAGCAGGCTCCACGCTGAGCAGAGAGCCCGATGTGGGGCTCGATCCCAGGACCCTGGGATCATGACCCGAGCAGAAAGCAGAGGCTTTAACCCACTGAGCCACTCAGGCGCCCTGGGTTGTGATATTTTTGACCCTTAACCATGATAAAAAGGTCCCAAGACAAAGAGTTCAGGTTGCTTATGCAGCAGTCTGGGAGAAGAGGTATCAAACACGGGCCAGCATCAGGACCAGCAGCACAACCCACGGGGAACGCACTGGCCTAACCTGGTGAGGACAGGACCATGCCATGGTAGTAGCCCCACTGTGCCTTATGAAGGAGCCCCACTTTTTCTAAGAGATATGTAGCCTTCTCCTTAAAGGTCAACGGGCTCTGCAATACCAGGCCAGGGAGCAGATGGCTGTGAGCCCTGGGCATGGGACCTGGGGCCCCAGTCTGTCCTGCCAGCCACCTCCCCTTATGTCTCCCAAACCTTGTTCCCTGACATGCCTGCTCACCCTCTAAGGGTGGGCCGTCCTCCTGGATGCGCACTCTCCCCAGATCCACTGGTCTTTGGACAGCGCTTCTCTTTTTTTGGCACCCATGTCCTCCACCTAGCCACTGGTCCTTCCTGGACACCCCACATTCGCCTCAGGGCCATTCATCTGTAACCACAACTCAAGACTCTCCTTCCAAAATGCCATTCTCGGGCCCTTCCTTGAACCACAGCCTGGCATGGGAGGCCAAACCAGAACTCCCTTTGTGTTCACAGTACATATGTCACCCACACTCAGAGGTCTCCAGACAATTCGGACTCTACCTCTACAAAATCTAACTGCTAATCTTCCCCAAAACATCCTCCTCCTTTGGGACCATCTCAACGAGCAGTAGTACCTCATTCCTTCTAAACCCTTGGGATGGTCCTTTATCTGCCACTTACATTCAGTCCTCACATCCACCACAAAAACCCATCAACTCCATCTTGAAAATCTAACCGAAATATGATCGCTTCTTTCACTTCTCCTACTTCTGCCCTGCACAGGCCACCGCCGCAACGGTCCCGACGAATGCTGCCGCAGCATCCTCATGAATCTTCCTGTTTTCAGCCTGGCCACAACCCCTCTCCCACCAGCGCGCTCACTTAGTATGTCTACTGGGTATTCATTGGGATACTCTCAAAATCCTACAACAGATCATGGACATCCCTCTTCTACTAAAAAATTTCCATGACTCCTAGCACTCCTCTCACGCTCTTGGCTCCTTGCAGTGGAAGACGGAGCTTTCCTGAATGTTCTCGGGTCGGTCTTACCTCTGAGTCGTTGCACATGCAGATCCCTCTGCCTGCGTCCTTTGTATCTCACGACACTAGGTTCTGGGATGAAGACCCGGCCCCTGCGAACGCTCCATCGTCCTGAACGTCAAGGCCCGCAGTTCAGTCGGGGACTAGGACACTGGGACTGAGTCCAGCCGGGTGGGGGCCAGGACACGATTCTTCAGCCGTGACTGCTCGATACGCTCACTCATCACGCCCGCAGGACCAGGGAGCCTCCTGGACACAGGCCACAACCTGACAGCAAGGTCCCTCAGCCACACCGGACAAAACGGCAAGCGGACAAAGAAATGGCCGGATCCCGGAAGTGGCGACCGGAAGACCTCGGCTGTGTCGGAAACGCCCCTAGCCCATCATTGGCCAGAGTCCGGACGGCGCGCTCAGAGGGATACACTGAGGAAACACTCGGTGAGGGGCTTTCTGGGTAATGTAGTTCGCGTCGCGGGAGCAGGGACATGTCGGGCGTGGGTCCCGATCACCTCGGCAACGACCCAGCGGCGCGGCGACTGGCTCCGGGACCTAGAGTCTTAGCGGGCTGCGGGCCTGGAGCCCCTGCTTGCTCAGGGTCTGGGCGTTTCTGTGTGAGCAGCTGAGGTTGGGGCGGGACTTCCGTTGTCGCCACTGCATTCCTCAATTCGCGGTTGGTGGGGTGCTTGGCAGGTGGCCCCTGGGACCAGAGATGAGGGTAGGGAAGTACCGGGACTGTCACCACTCCACTGCACGCACTTTTCCCCCTCCGCTAACGGCTCCTCCTTCCTGAGCCTTGGTTTCCCCGGATGCAGAACGGAGGTAACAACCCCCCCGCTTCGCCTTCGTCCCACGGTCTCCGGATGCAGTTCCCAGGTCCCTGGGTGCATGCTATGCTGGGGAAGACTAAGCCCCTTAGTGCGACCGTCAGCCCGCGGTCACCCCGGACAGTGGGGATTTGAAGCTTTGGATTAGCCCTCATTGCTTGTCCCTGTCGCCGCCTCGCACCGTCCCGCCCAAACCACAGACTGACCAGGACAGCAGCGTCGCAGATGGACCCGGGTCAGGTGAGTGGAGGGTGTCCCAGCCCCTTACCCGCTGGGATCCCAGTCCTGATCCTGTACCGCCTGTACGGGGAAGAGTGGTGTCCTGGACTCTTCACCTACACTTGAGTCTGGAAGCCAGAGAGTCACTTCTCCTAGCATCCAAAATCCAGGCCGGAAGTTATATGGAGGGGTTCAGTGTTAGTTTGCAACCTCCTCCAGAGCTTCCCTGCTGTAATCTGACACTGAGCCTGTAGGTGGAGGGCAGGGAGAGAGTGAAGAAAGAGGCAGGTCACTCCAGATTCGTAGGTTGCAGGTTAAATAAGCAAGGGCAGGTACACAGCAAGCTTGCGTTGGACAGCCACAAGAAGAGTAGACCTCCACATTAGCCCACTGAATCATAAATTTATACAGAGACCTTAACTTGGTTCAGTCACGGATACCACCCAGATGGTTTCAGCACCACATCACAATCTCAAGGCTATGTCCCTGAGGGAATTTCTGGGAGGGGGTAAGAATACACATTCCAAGGACTGGAGGTGAGGACAAGCCTTGATTGCCCAGGTCCAGCTCATGCGTGGGTCATCTGGCAGTCACATCCTCTTGATGACCTCCCCTGACATTCACATTTCTGGAATCCTATGGGATAAGGTCTGGAAGGGTGTCCCAGGCACAGGGACCAGGATGTGCAAATTTCTTGGAGGTGAGTATAGGATGAAAATGTTCAGAGAACTACAGGTCTGTATTATGTCTGGTGGACAAAGAGAGCAGGAGGACAGGTATTGGCCTGGAATGGCAAGCTGAGGAGCTGTCTCTATTTATAGAGTGTGGTGGGAGTGTGGAAAGTTTAGAGCAGAGAAGGGAGGTGTTCTGACTCAGGCCTTTTTTTTTTTTTTTTTTTTTTTTTTTTTTAGATTTTATTTATTTGACAGAGAGAGAGACAGTGGGAGAGGGAACACAAGCAGGGAGAGTGGGAGAGGCAGGCTTCCCACCAAACAGGGAGCCCGACAAGGGGCCCGATCCCAAGACCCTGGGATCATGACCTGAGCCAAAGGCAGACACTCAACCACTAAGCCACCCAGATCCCCTGACTCAGGTTTTAATAAGCTACCTCTGGATGCTGAATGGAGAACAGATTTGGTCAGGGGGCGGTGGAGGTGGGGCTGGAGGTAGGACGACCACTGAGTCTTCCATTGAGTGACTGCAGTAGTTCAGGTGTATGTGCTTTTAGGCCAAAGGTAGAAGTAGGAGAAATTGTTGGCTCTTGAACTTTTTAAGAAGGGTGGACTAGATTTCCTGATGTAACACAGTGAGATATGAGGGTTGACCCAGATAGATAGATGTGGAAGTTAGAGTGAGTAGATATCAGAGGGAAGATAAAGAGTTGGGTTTGGGCCATATGGTATTTGAGGTATCTGACAGACTTCCAAATTAAGGTATCAAGTATGCTTTATTTCAAGTCCAGGCTGGAGACATCCAACGGATGAAGACTTCTGTGTGGATATGATGTGTGGCTGTGGTGAATGGTGACCAGGCCTCTGATGAGAGACTAGACATGAAGCATGAAAGTAACAGAGGTAGGATGACAGTGGGGCCTGAGGTAGGACTGGTTTACCGCTCTACAACTCATCAGGTTTTTGTGGCCACCCTCCTTGGGGTCTGAGGGTGGGGGAGGGGGTGTCTGGCTGGAGAATAATCAGGGGCAGAAAAGGTCAGTGTAACCTAAGAGTCCCTAAGCGAGGGATAGGGGACAGTAGGTCTGGGATTTGTCTACTAGGAAGAGTGAGAACAGCTTTGACAGGTGAAGGGACACCATGAGGGGACAAGGATAGAGGTGGAAGAGAGCAGGGGTGTTTAAGATCTACTCATGGTTCTGGGGATCTGAAGGCTGAAGTAACAGGGCTAGGAGGGGAGGCATTAACTAGAAGTGATGGCTGTTTCTGGAAGTCGTGTTTTTTGGAGATCCAGGCAGGCCAGGCTGTGTTGGATCCTGGTTGCCTTTGTTGGGTGTGCTGTGCGCATAGTGGGATATAGGGATTTAGGGAGATGCCTGTGGTGTGGACGGGGGGAGGGGGGCTAGATATGATGATGGTGTAGTCCAAAGAATGACATGTACAAGGTAAGGGAATGTGAACCAGTGTGCCCAGGGCCCTGGTACTAGAGGCTTAAGGGAGAAAAGAGAGTCTGAATTTTTTTATACTTGCGAAGTGTGATCTGGAGAGACAAGAGACACAACACGAGAGAGTTTGTTTACCTTGGGGAGGGGTTCCTGGCCAGTCCAGCGCTCAGACAGCAACTGTCTGCCCACCTGGCTTGTGTTCCTCTGGATTGGGTTGGCCTGGATACAGTGACCAGTGGGACTACAAGGAGAGAGGGACACCAGTGGTGTCAGGGCCTCTCATGTCCTCCAAGGTGGGGGACTGAGGAGGAAGAGGAGCTGCAGGTGAGTGAGGGGAAGAGGACCGAGGGGGTCACAAGAAGAGGATGTGCCAGAAGTAGGTGTGGCAGCACTCTGAGTCATAGGTCAAGGGCCTGCATCCATTTAACTATTTTGTTTTTCAGCCCATCCATTGGTGCCTTGGCTTAGGTGTCCTGTCATTGCAGAGCCCAGTGACCTTTGAAGATGTGGCCGTGTACTTCTCCAGGGAGGAGTGGGGGATTCTTAATGTAAGCCAGAGGCACCTGTACCACAGTGTGATGCTGGAGAACTTTGAGCTCATGACCTCACTTGGTAAGGCCTTTCTGCCTGGCCCAGCATGGTGACCAGCTTCTGCCCTTTTACCTTTTTCTCACAGAAAGATTTCTGTTCGCCCCATAGCTGGACCCAAGGCACTGGTTCTTTGCAGGTTTCCTATTACAGATCTTGTGGGTGCTGGGACTGGGCTGTGTGCATTCTCCATGTCTCTCTCAACAGCCTCATGAATAGTCCCAATAGCTCTTGCCCAGGGGCCCCGTGGGGGCAAAAGTTGGGGATCAGGCACCTGTCGTCTGCCTGATGGATCCAACTAAGCTTGACCAATCCTGGCTGGAGGATCCATTGTGGGGGACACCTAGATTCTTTTCCTTCCCTCATGAGACTTAAAAAAAAAAAAAAAAATTTCATTGAGATATACCATACAGTTCATACTTTGAAGTGTATAGCTCAGTGATTTTTAGTGTATTTGCACAGTTGTATAAATACCACCATAAACTAATTTTAGAACATTTTTATCACCTAAAGAGAAAATGTGCCCATTAACATTCCTGCCGCATCCTCCTTCAGCTGTTCTCTCTCAGCCTTAGGCAACTGCTAACATACTTTATGACTGTGTACGTTTGCTTATTTAGACATTTCATACAAACAGAATCACACAGTATGTTTTTCCATGAATGGCGTTCACTTAGCATAATATATTTGAGGTCATCCATGCTGTAAAACATGTCAGGACTGCATTCCATCTTACGGCCAAATAACATTCTGCTGTGGAGCTGTACCATGGTTTGTTTATTCGCTCGTCAGTTGGTTGGGCATTTGTTTTGTTTCCACTTTTCGGGTGTTAAGAAAAATGTTGCTATGAACATTCAAGTACAAGGTTTTGCATAAGTATGTTTTCATTTCTTTTGGGTAGATAAATAGAAATGGGATTGCCACACTGTTTTCCAAATTGGCAGCTCTGTTGTATAGCTCCACAGCAGTGTATGAGCATTCCAACTTTTGTACTTCCTTATCAATATTTGTTGTCTGTTTTCCCATAGATAGCCTAGGTGGTGTGAAGTGGTTTTGATATGCATTTCTTTTTTTTTTTTTTAAGATTTTATTTATTTATTTGACAGACAGAGATCACAAGTAGGCAGAGAGGCAGGCAGAGAGAGAGAGGTGGAGGCAGGCTCCCCGCGGAGCAGAGAGCCCGACGCGGGGCTTGATCCCAGGACCCTGGAATCACGACCTGAGCCGAAGGCAGAGGCTTAACCCACTGAGCCACCCAGGCGCCCCTTGATATGCATTTCTTTAATGACCAATGGTGTTGAGCAACTTTTCATGTGCTTACTGGTGTGCATGCGCACACACACACACATCATTTGTCCTTCTCTTTGTCCTCGACTTTAGTAAGGCCTCCTTTATTCTGTGGCTTGGTTAGGTCCTGTCTTGCACAGTAGGCTCTTCACTCTTATTCTGGGCCCTTGGCCTGTCAACATCCCTTGGACCCATTCCTGTATATCTCAGCCATATAGTTCTAATGAAGTTACCCTTTCCACCAAGTGGAACACTCAGTTTGCCAGAAACTTCTTTGCTTTCAGGTTGTTGGGATGGAGTGGAAGGTAAAGGGGCCCATTCCAAGCAGAATACTTCTGTAGAAGGGATGTCACAGGTCAGGATCCCCAGTGCAAATCCTTCTACCCAGAAGGCTGACACCTGTGATATGTGTGGCCCATTCTTGAAAGACATTTTGCACCTGGATGAACATCAAAGAACATATCCTGAGGAGACCCTCTATACATGTGGAACATGTGGAAGAGAATTTTCGTTCAGTGCAAACCTTCACCAGCACCAGAAGGAGCTCAGTGGAGAAAAACCCTTCAGATGGGACAAGGATAAGGACTCACATGTGGAAAATCTTACAGTTCACCTGTCTTCACTTGTGGGGAAGCCCTTACTTGTGGAAAAGGTGGTAAGGATGCCTTGGAGAGCCATGACCTCTTCCAGCACTCAACCACTGACAGCAGCAGGAAGCCACAAAGGAGCACAGAGTGCAGGGAGACCTTTTCACACAACTCTAATCTTGAGCAGCTCACAGAAGTCCATACCACACAGAAGCTCTTTAAGTGCAGCAACTGTGGAAAAGCCTTTCAGAAGACCTCCACTCTCCTCAACCACCTGAGAACTCACTCTAAAGAGACACCATTTAGATGCCCAACAGTTGGAAATTCCTTAGAGGAATCAACCCTTAGAGGAAAATCAACCCTTGTTAATCACCAAAAATGTCATGATCAGGAAACATGTCATGTGTGTAAAGCATGTGGGAAGACCTTCAGTCACCCTTCTAAACTGAGGAAACAGCAGAAATTTCACACTGGAGTAAAATATTATGAGTGTGGTGATTCTGGGAAAACCTTCCAACACAAACTCACACTTGTTCATCACCAGAGAATTCACACAGGAGAAAGGCCTTATGAGTGTAGTGAATGTGGGAAAGCCTTTAGTACCAGGTCACACCTCGGCATGAGAAAGTTCACACTGGAGAAAGGCCTTTTGAGTGCAGCAAATGTGGAAGAGCCTTCAGCCAAAGCTCCAATTTCCTTCGGCACCAGAAAGTTCACACTCAAGTGAGACCTTATGAGTGCAATCAATGTGGTAAAGCCTTCAGCCGCAGCTCTGCCCTCATTCAGCACTGGAGAGTTCACACTGGAGAAAGGCCTTACGAGTGCAGTGAGTGTGGAAGAGCTTTTAACAATAACTCCAACCTTGCACAGCACCAGAAGGTTCACACTGGAGAACGGCCTTTTGAGTGCAGTGAATGTGGTAGAGACTTTAGCCAAAGCTCCCACCTCCTTCGACATCAGAAAGTTCACACTGGAGAACAGCCTTTTGAGTGCACCAAATGTGGGAAAACCTTCAGCAATAGTTCCACACTCATTCAGCACCAGAAAGTACATACTGGGCAAAGGCCTTATGAATGCAGCGAATGTAGAAAGGCCTTCAGCCGCAGCTCCAGCCTGATTCAGCACTGGAGAATTCACACTGGGGAAAGGCCTTATGAGTGCAGTGAATGTGGGAAAGCCTTTGCTCACAGTTCTAGTCTCATTGAGCATTGGAGAGTTCACACAAGAGAAAGGCCTTATGAGTGCAGTGAGTGTGGGAAATTCTTTAGCCAGAACTCCATTCTCATTAAACATCAGAAAGTTCACACTGGAGAAAGGCCTTATGAGTAAAGTGAATGTGGGAAATTCTTTAGCCGAAAGTCCAGCCTCATTTATCACTGGAGAGTTCACACTGGAGAAAGGCCTTATGAATGCAGTGAATGTGGGAGAGCCTTCAGCAATAACTCTCACCTGGTTCGTCACCAGAGAGTTCACACACAAGAAAGGCCCTATGAGTGCAGCCAATGTCGGAAAGCCTTTAGTGAAAGATCTACACTTGTTCAACACGAGACAGTTCACACCAGAGAAAGGACTTATGAATGTGGCCACTGTGGGAAAATCTTCAGCCGCCTCTGCAATCTTGCTCAGCATAAAAGGATTCATACCTGAAAGGAACCTTATGGAGATGGTCCTTCTGAGATGATCTTCAGCCAAGTCAAACTTCATGCAGCAGAATACCCACAGAGAGGTTACCTGGATGTACCACTAGTGTGGAGAAGGCTTCAGAAGGTACTCTGCCCTTTCTGAGCAGCTCTGGACTGAACTCTCTCCCCTCTGGAGCATAAACCCCTTTCCAGCCTGCCTGGATCCAAATATTTGAAGCAGTCATCTACATATGCAGGAAGAAAACAGAGCCCTGTGCTTCCCTTCCCCTTTCGTGGAGGGAAACAGGATTGTCTTGGGCCTACTGGAATGGATTCATTCCCATTGCCTCTGAAATGGTTAGGAAGTGAATTAACCCCATGCTGGTCAAGGGCCTCGAGGGATGTCCAGTTTGGGCTTCTCAGAAAGATGCCCATTCCTCATGGATATTGTCATGTCTGCATGTAACCCCAATTATGTGTCCAATGAGCCCACACATCACCCTCCCCTGGAACTGCTTATCTTGGTCTTCTCTATTCTGCATGATAATAAAGACCAAGTAACCAAGTCTTTTTTTTTCTTTTCTTTTCTTTTTTTTTTTTTTTTTTTTTAAGAGAGGGATGGAAGGGGCAGAGGGAGAGAAAGAATCCTGAGCAGGCTCCATGCCCAGCGTAGAGCCTGACTCAGGGTCAAAATCACAACCCTGAGATCATGAACTGAGCTGAAATCAAGAGTGCTTAACTGTATGAGATCCAAATGCCCTGATCAAGTCACCTTTATTTATTTTAGATTTTATTTATTTATTTGACAGAGCACAAGCAGGGGTTGTGGCAGACAGAGGGAGAGGGAGAAACAGGCTCCCTGATGAACAGAGAGCCTAACGTAGGGCTGGATCCCAGGACCCTAGGATCATGACCTGAGCTGAAGGCAGATGCTTAACCAACTGAGCCATCCAAGTATGTCTCACATCAGCTTTATTCTTGGGGGGTTTGGTGGAGTAGGCTGAAAAAAGTGGGTAGAGTGAGGGGTGGCTAAGACAGGGCACGAAGCACCATCTGCCTCACGGTGTAGAAGGAACATAGGGAGTTGCTCTACATTCTGTTCTGGCCTACTTTGCAGTGCGTGTGAAGGACTAGGGAAAAAACTGAAGGGTTCATAAAGTGAACATAGTGGCCTATGTTTCAGAGTTACCAGAAGGCCCACAGCTCACCCTGAAAGAGGATGCTAGTCTGCACTGTTGGATTAGGAGGCAGGTCCCTGGTTCCTAGAGAGATGTCTGGGTTTTCCCATCTGAGGAGAAGCTGTCTTCTGGTTCCATAAAGAAGATATGACCCTGGGAGGCCGGTAGAGGCCCAGTGGATTCTGTATGTGAACAGAGAAACAATCGGTGTGAGGTAATAGGGAGTTGGGGAGACTAGTAAATTACAGCACTGCCGCTGGGGAAAAAGGAGCACCACAGTTCTCCATCAGCTGTGGCTCTGCAGGGTGAGGCAAGTATAACTTAATCTGAGATCTACAGAGGCCATTTGGGAGCCATTGTTAGTAGGAAACACTGGGTTTGGAGCAGACTGGTAAACTAGAGGGAACTTGGCTGTTCTAAAGGTATATCAAAAACTTCCAGATTGGGGTGCCTGGCTGGCTCAGTTGGTAGAACATGCAACTCTTGATCTTGAGGTTGTGAGTTTGAGCCCCATGTTGGATGTACAGATTACTTAAAAATAAAATATTTTAAAAAGAAGAAAAAAACTTTCCAGATGACTATGGCCAAGTGAGATAAGAGTGAAGAAATTCTCAAGACCTGCAGACCTGTGTATTACCCATAATGGAAATCCAAACAAATGTAAGAATTCCTTATTTTCCTTGAGCTGTTCACCTTGTGGCTGTCACCACACAGGAACCTCATATCAAGAGGATAGAGCTCATGGTCTGGAGAATGGTTTATGTGAGTAGCCAGAGTTTTTAGAGAATCGCCTAGCCATGGCATTCATTATTCCACCTCTGGTAGCTACCAAGGAAGTTTATCCTTTTTAAGGGGTGGGGAGACAACATGGTGGAGTTAATATGGGTCTCCCACATCTCTTACCTTTCTGGGAAGAGCCAGATATTCAGATTTTTATGTGGCTTTTGATTTTATGTTAGAAGCAATTTCAAAAAACTTTTTGGGGGTGCCTGCGTGGCTCAGTGGGTTAAAGCCTCTGCCTTTGGCTCAGATCATGATCCCACGGTCTTGGGATCGAGCCCCCGCATTAGGCCTTCTGCTCAGCAGGGAGCCTGCTTCCTCCTCTCTATCTCTCTGCCTGCCTCTCTGCCTACTTGTGATCTCTGTCTGTCAAATAAATAAATAAAATCTTAAAAAAAAAAAAAACCCACAAACATTTTGTACAATACAAAAGCAGTTTACCAAAACCTGTGGGTGGGCTATATACATTCCCCTAGGCAGACTTTGGGTAAGAAAGACAGAGTTTTCTGACATGAGAGGCTTCAGGGTGCACTGTCTATCCATACTGCATCGTACGTGGGAAGGCAGTGCTACTGCCACCTCTTCTCAGGGTGACTTTCCCAAAAGCCCAGAGGGGACGAGGAGTGATAGCCACATTAGAGGCGGAACCCAAGACAGGCTTGCAGTCATCAAAGATTACAGCAGGGCTGCTCAAGTACTCCCTAGCACAATGAGATATTTGGGGGAATCCCCCACCCTGCTCAGGCCTGCCTTTCTGGATGTAATAATTATCTTTTACCAACATGGAGGACTTTTACCAACATGTGGGATCAGAGTTAAAGGCCAACTGAGCCATGTGAGGATCAAGCCTTCTAAGCAATGGGGTAGGACAGACACTGGTCATCACAGCTCAAACCTTTGTACATTGTGTGGATGGCTGGTTAGATCGCATTAAATGGCCCCCAGCTCATGGGTAAAGAATTTTCTGTGTTTTCCTGGAACAGGCCTGGTCTCCCACTGGGGCTCAGTACACAGCAACCAGTCTGTTGGGGGAAGAAAGATGTTTGCCAGAGATGCTGGAATACTCCAGGCAAAGGTCTCATGACTCTGACCTTTGAGCTGTACCGGATACCAGCCTTTGCGGGGCTCAGTAGTTCCAACATTTTCAGCTCACTCAATCAGCAGGGATGCAGTCTGTATACTGACACTGCACATTCTGCCCTCACTCATGATAGTTCTCTGAGCTCCATTCAACAGTAGTTCCCTGCACTTGGACCTTTGCCTGTGACCTTCCCCATGAGGGACACTCTCCACTGTCTGCTCAGCCTTTCCCCACTTTGCCACTCCTCCAATTCTGCTACATTTTCTCTCCAAGTTGGTGTCAGTTTCTCTCTTCTCTTTGATGCCTGAACCTTTGGCCTGATGCCAGGCCTCTGCTACACACACACACACACACACACACACACACACAAACTGCCAGTAAGCACATGAAAAGTTGCTCAACACCACTGGTCATTAAAGAAATGCGAATCAAAACCACTTCACACCCCCTAGGCTATCCATGGGAAAACAGACAACAAGTACTGATAAGGAAGTAGAAAAGTTGGAATGCTCATACACTGCTGTGGAGCTATACAACGGTGCTGCCAATTTGGAAAACAGTTTGGCAATCCCATTTCTATTTATCTACTCAAAAGGAATGAAAACATACTTATACAACACCTTGTGCTTGAATGTTCATCGCAACATTTTTTGTAACACCCGAAAAGTGGAAACAAAACAAGACAAACAAGGCCCAATCAACTGACGAACGAATAAACAAACCATGGTAAATATTATTTGGCCATAAGATGGAATGAAGTCCTGACATGTTTTACAGCATGGATGAACCTCAAATATATTATGCCAAGTGAACGCCATTCACAGAAAAACATACTGTGTGACTCCATTTGTATGAAATGTCTAAAGAAGCAAATGTACACAGTCAGACACTTAACTGGCCAAGCCACCCAGGTGCCCCAAGTTCCCGGACTTTTCAAGCCTGACTGCGTTTCTACCCTGCATGGTCATCACCTCTCCCATCAGTAGCGAAAGTGGGGGATCGGGGAGAAGAATCACCCCAGTTACAGAAAGCAGCAGTGGTTTCCAACCCCAACACATGGTACTGGCTGAGCACTGTGGCTCAAAGTCCGTCAAGTGTAGGGTCATAGTTCTCTCTCTAAACATGCCTCCAAGTTAACATTCTCTTCATCACGGGAAGCATAATTTTTGGACCAGGGACACATCTAGAAATCCACAACACACAAGTTTTGCTGAACTGACATTTTATTGACCTTTTGGGAAATTAGTTTCCCAAAATTTTTAAATCAAAAGACCCCACAAAACAGAGGATATCACTTCTCTCCCTTGGCAGCAAAAACAATGAAGGCCATGGTATGCAAAGACGCCAGGAGCACTGGCCACATCCCAGGACTGCATGGTCTTCATTTTAGGACCAGGGTATGGCCATGAGGTGAACATTCTGCTATCCCCAGTAAGGCAACAAAAGTCAGGGACCTCTCCCTACAGAAGCCAGTCCCTCTCTTCATGAGCCCAGTTCGGTTCTCAGTCCCTCCATACACAGTGATTAAAACCCCCAATATTAAATATGTTTTGTTGTGTTTTGTTTTTCAGAAGCCCCAATATTAAACATGGTGTAAACAGTAAAGCTTTCATTACCTAACACATTCCAGGGAGCGTGAGACAGTCAGGTCCAGGGGTGGATGAATCCATGACAGGAACCATGTAGAGTGTACACTGTGTCCATGGAAATGATTAATCTTCTCTGGAAGCCCCCAGTAGCACAGCTCAGCTACTCTTGACCAGCGACTGGTCACGACATACCCGGTTGGGGGGGCAGTGAGGCCCACTGTGGGGTCCACCACTCATGATTCTTTCCTCGACAGAGTGGGGACTAAGGAGGTCTGCTGTTCAGAGCACGTTGACATGACTGATGCACACCTTGGGCTCCTGCCCGGTGGTGGAGGTGGGACAGCTTCTATCACAGAAACCAGCGGTGACTTCGCACTGCCAACAGCCTTGGCAGTCGGAGTGCAACCTAGCTTCTGAAAGCTTCCTACACACCTGCCACGCCATGGCACATGTTGGGGTATGCCAGGTTTAGCTTTCAAATGGCTACTCTCCTCAATCTCCTTTCCGGAGGGAGGCCTTTCATGTTGAACAAGGTGCCCAGCCCCGGCTACAGGCTTTCCAATATGCGCTGTCTTCTTATGGCCTTTCTCCAGTGTGGACTTTCTTGTGCTGAAGGAGGGTAGAACTATGTTTGAAGGCTTTCCCACATTCTGTACATTCATAGGATCTCTCTTCAGTGTGGAACTGCTGGTGCCGATTGCGGTAGGACCTCGTGGTGAAGGTCTTCCCACACAGGCTGCACTCATAGGGCCGTTCTCCAGTGTGAACTTTCCAGTGCTGATACAGGCCAGAGCGGGTCACGTACGTTTTCCCACATTGCTTGCACTCGTAAGGCCTTTCTCCAGTGTGAACTCTCTGGTGAAGAATGAAGCTATGGTTGTATTTAAAGAATTTCCCACATTCCCTGCACTCATAGGGTCTTTCTCCAATGTGAACTTTCCGGTGCCGAATGAGAGTAGACAGAACGCTGAAGGTTTTCCCACATTCGCTGCACTCATAAGGCCTTTCTCCAGTGTGAATTCTCTGATGCAGAACAAGTGCATCTTTGCGGTTGAAAGTTTTGCCACACTCATCACACTTGAAAGGTTTTATGCCTGTGTGAACCTTCTGGTGCTTCCTCAGTTTAGATGGATAACTGAAAACCTTTCCACACTCATTACACACATGGGATGTTTCTGCAGTGTGAATTTTTTGGTAATTGACATGGGTGGATTTCTCCTTGGGGGCATTTCCACCTTTCAGGCATCTAAAGGGTCTCTCTTTGGGGTGAGTTATCAGGTGGTCGAGGAGTGCAAATGCCTTCAAGAAGGCTTTCCCACAGACACTGCACTTGAAGGCCTTCTGTGTGGTATGGAGTCCCTGCTGCTTCTGGCAACTGAAGCTGACATGGAAGGCCTCCCCAGGCTTGGTGCTCTTGTGTAGCTTCTCCTTGCTGTAGGCGGCCTGGCGCTGGAGGAGGCCCACGGTGGCTGGGACATCATTCCTAGACTCCTCACACAGAAAGGGCCTCTCCGACAGGCGGACTCCGTAGCTCTTCATCTGCTCTGGAGAGGCTTCCTCGTCCTTCAGTCTACACGGACGACCTAAAACAGAGAAAAGCCAGTTACTGAGCATTGGATCAGAGGGAGGAGGCACCTTCATCAAAAATGCATGTCATGGGGCGCCTGGGTGGCTCAGTGGGTTAAGCCGCTGCCTTCGGCTCAGGTCATGATCTCAGGGTCCTGGGATCGAGTCCCGCATCGGGCTCTCTGCTCAGCAGGGAGCCTGCTTTCCTCTCTCTCTCTCTCTGCCTGCCTCTCTACCTACTTGTGATCTCTGTCTGTCAAATAAATGAATAAAATCTTTAAAAAAAAAAAAATGCATGTCATGGGTCGCCCGGGTGGCTCAGGGGGTTAAAGCCTCTGCTTTCGGCTCAGGTCATGATCCCAGGGTTCTGGGATCAAGCCCTGCATCGGGCTCCCTACTCAGCAGGGAGCCTGCTTCCCTTCCTCCTCTCTGCCTGCCTCTCTGCCTACTTGTGATCTCTGTCAAATAAATAAACAAAATCTTTAAAAACAAAACAAAACAAAAAACGCATGTCAGACACACCCAAAAGGAGTCCGAGAGTTGCCAGGAGGTTGCTAGGAAGAGTCTGGGTAAGAAAGGGCTGCCCCAGCAGAATAGGGCTCCACCAGATCACAGAATAGGAAAGAGCTAAGCAGGGACGAGGACACAAGATGGGAGCAGTGCAGGGAGAAGAGGTGAGATCTCCAAGTCACTCCTTTCAATGGCTTCAAGTAGGGCCTCAGCCGCTGGTGACAGGGAGCACTGTGAAGGGGATGTGACTGCTCCAATGAAAAGGCAATGGTAACAGAGTAGCTGGTATTCAAGTGTTATTTATGGGTATGTACACATCTCAAGTCACCAGTAGACAGCACTAAACTGGCACAGAGGCCAGAGATGTGGGTCATCTAGGTCCTGAGAGTCATGGTAGGGATAGCAAGACACACAGTGTGTCCAGAAGGGAGAGGAAAGGTGGAAATAGTGTGTGGTCACTGGCCTCAGCACCAAAACGCCAGTGCACAGTGATACCCAGCATGCTGTGAGCCCATCGCTGAAACCAAGGCATCACCCAGCCCTACTCACTAGGAACAGGACCCCTCCTGGACTCTGCTCTGCTGCCTAGAGTCAAGTCCACCATGTTGGGCACCCAGAGCTCTTCTTCACTTTCCAGTTTGGTGACCACATGGGACCTTGAAGGTGCAAATCCTACAAGGGAGAAAGGTAGTAAGAGGCCAGCCCAAGCCAAGGAACATCGCCGCAACCCCGTAGGAAGCTCATGTCTTCATGCCAACCATGAAGGAAATGGAGTATTAGAAAACAAACCTCCCCGGCACACTGGAAAATTTGCTAAGCAGGTAGACTCCATGTTGTGTTTTACCACAATTTATTGTGAAAGAACCTTACACTGAAGGTAAACTGACATAACTGAAGTAAAAAAATAAATAATAATAGTTGAAGATTTCAACTTCTAACTTTCAATAATGGACAGAACCACTCGGCAGAAAACAAGCAAATAGCACTTGAATAACACCAGAAATCAGCTAAACTTAACAGACATCTATAGATCCTACCACATAACAAACGCAGAATATGTATTCTCATGTTCTCACACAGACATGGAACATTCTCCAGAACACACCACTTTGCTAGGACATCTCAACAGATTTCAGAGGACTGAAATCACACAAAGTATGTTCTCTGACCACAAAGGAATTAAAATAGAAATCAACAGAAAGAATTTGGGAAACTCACAAATTTATGGAATTTAAATAAAACACTCCTAAATAACCACAAAGAAAGCTACAAAGCACTTTGAGATGAATGAAAATGAAAACACAACATGCCAAAAGTAATGGGACATAGCAGTTTAGAGCTATAAACACCTCCATGGTGTTTTACTCATAGCACTTTTTCTTCTTCTTCTTCTTTTTTTTTTTTTTTAAGATTTTGTTTATTTATTTGAGAGAGAGAGCAAAAGCAGGGGGAGAGGGAGAGGGAGAAGCAGACTCCATGCTGATCAGAGAGCCTGATGTGGGGCTCAATCCCAGGACCCCAGGATCATGACCTGAGCCAAAGGCAGACGCTTAAGTGACTAAGCCATCCAGCCACCCCTACTCATAACACCTCTGACACCAAATGTGGGTAAGATGTAGGGTGGGTGTTCCACGCCACATCTCTAACCCTCAGACACCAACGTTGTGTCCAAGGATTCAATTAAATTCTGATACTAACTACCTGGAATCAGTGTCAGATCCCACAGGTTAAGGGCTCAGTCTCCCAAGACTGCCCACACTTCAGACAACAGTTGGAAGTCCAAGACTCCCATTTTTCTGACTAACTGGCTATAAATCAGGGATTCCCACAAATATATTTATCCCTTCTCAAGTTCAATAATTTGCTATAATGGCTCATAGAACTCAAGAAGAGTTTACTTAGTATCACCAGATTATTACTATAAAGTACACAACTCAGGAACAGCCCAATGGAAGAAATTCAAAGGGCAAAGTTTGCCAGGGGTGGAGATGGGAGTGAGGGGTGAGGAAGCAGAGCGTAAAGGGCATCCATGCCCTCCAGTGGCATCGTTTTCCCAGCAACCCAGAAGCTCTCTGAACTCTGTTATTTCGTTGTTTCTATAGAGATTTCATGATGATGTATAATTAGTTAAATCATTGGCCACTGGTGATTGGTTCAGTCTCCAGCCCCTCTACTCTCCGCAGAGGCCAGAGGTGGAGGACTAGAAGGATGGGGTTGGAGGGTAGCTCATCATTCAGATGGCCACCTCCTATCCTGAAGCTATCTAGGAGCTCCCAGCCACCAGTCATTCCATAAGCACACAAAAGACACTCTTATCACTGCAGAGATTCCAAGTTTTTTAGGAGCTATGCTAGAAATTGGAGACTAAGACAAAATATATATTTCTTACTATGTCACAGCACCCATATTTAAAAAGATCTCAAACAGCCTAACTTTAGGCCTCAAGAAACAGGAAAAAAAGTGACTAAACGCAAAGCTACCAGAAGGAAGGAAATGATAATGAGCAGAGATAATTGAAATAGAGATTAGAAAAAGAGAATCAATAAGACCAAAACTAGGATCTTTGAAAAGAGCAATGAAATTGAAAAACTGCTACCTAGACAAGAAAACATAGAAGACTCAATTTATTAAAAACAGGAATGGAAAAGGGGACATTACTAACATTACAAAATAGAAACAATTGTAAGGAAATACTATGAACAACTGTATTATATGACCACAAATTAGGTAACTTAGATAAAATGGACAAATTCCTAAAAAAGACACAAACTACCAAGACTGACTCAAGAAGAAATAGAAAGTCTAGTTAGAGTTAAACAAAAAAAAAAAAAAAAAAAAAAAAAACACTTCCCCCACAGGGGTGAAAAAATACAGGTTAGGCCCAGAGGGCTTCACTGATGAATATTTACACTAAAATAAGAATTAGCACAGGGGCGCCTGGGTGGCTCAGTGGGTTAAGCCTCTGCCTTTGGCCCAGGTCATGATCTCAGGGTCCTGGGATCAAGCCCCATGTCGGGCTCTCTGCTCAGCAGGGAGCCTGCTTCCCCTTCTTTCTCTGCCTGCCTCTCTGCCTACTAAATAAAATCTTAAAAAAGAAAAAAAAAAAGGAATTAGCACAAATATTTCACACACACTTCCAGAAAACAGAAGAAAAGGTAATGTTTCCCAACTCATTCATTCAGGCCAAAATTACCCTCATGCTCAATCCAAACAAAGACATTATGAAAAAACTATGCACTGATGACTCGTACGAATATAGATGCAGAAGTCAACAAAATACTAGTAAACAAAATCCAGAAATACATAAAAGGGTTATAAGCTATAACAGAGTCGAATTTATCCTTGTAATACAAGGTTGAACACATGAAAACCAAATGCTGTAATATACCATGTTAACAAAATAGAGGAGAAAAAAAATCACATGACCATTTCAAAAGATATGGGAAAGCACTAGACAAAATCTAATTATCTTTCATGATTAATGCACTCAACAAACTAAGAAAAGAAGGGAACTTCCTCACCCGTCAAGGGTAGCTACAAAAACAACAGCTAACATCATACTTACTAGTGAAAGACTAAATGTTCTTCTCGTCAGGTTGGGAAGAAGACAAGGATGTCTACTCTCACCAGTTCTATTCAGTAAGTACTGGAGAGTCTAACCAGGTCAGTTAAGGAAAGGAAGAAGTAAAAATATCTGCATTTGCAGATGACATAATGTCATATATATGGAAAATATCAAGGAATCCACAAAACAAAACAACACTATTAGAACTATCCATATCGGGACGCCTGAGTGGCTCAGTTGGTTGAGCAGCTGCCTTCGGCTCAGGTCATGGTCCCAGCGTCCTGGGATCGAGTCCCGCATCAGGCTCTCTGCTCAGCAGGGAGCCTGCTTCTCCCTCTCTCTCTGCCTGCCTCTCTGCCTACTTGTGATCTCTCTCTGTCAAATAAATAAATAAAATCTTTAAAAAAGGGGCGCCTGGGTGGCTCAGTGGGTTAAAGCCTCTGCCTTCGGCTCAGGTCATGATCCCAGGGTCCTGGGATCGAGCCCCGCGTCGGGCTCTCTGCTCAGCAGGGAGCCTGCTTCTTCCTCTCTCTCTCTCTGCCTGCCTCTCCGCCTACTTGTGATATCTCTCTCTCTGTCAAATAAATAAATAAATAAAATTTAAAAAAAAAAAAGAAGAAAATATTATGAGCAACTATATGCCAACAAATTAGATAATCTTGAAGAAATGGATGCATTCCTAGAGACGGATGAACTACCAAAACTGAACTAGGAAGAAATAGAAAACCTGAACAGACCCATAACCAACAAGGAAACTGAAGCAATAATCAAAAAGCTCCCAACAGGGGCTCCTGGGTGGCTCAGTGGGTTAAGCCACTGCCTTCGGCTCAGGTCATGATCCCAGGTCCTGGGTTCAAGCCCCGCATCGGGCTTTCTGCTCGGCAGGGAGCCTGCTTCCTCCTCTCTCTCTGCCTGCCTCTCTGCCTACTTGTGATTTCTCTCTGTCAAATAAATAAATAAATAAATAAATAAATAAAAAGCTCCCAACAAACAAGAGCCCAAGGCAAATGGGCTTCCCAGGGGAATTCCACCAAACATTTAAAGAAGAATTAGGGGCGCCTGGGTGGTTCAGTGGGTTAAGCCTCTGCCTTCGGCTCAGGTCATGATCTCGGGGTCCTGGGATCAACCTCCACATCGGGCTCTCTGCTCAGTGGGGAGCCTGCTTCCCCCTCTCTCTCTGCCTGTCTCTCTGCCTACTTGTGATCTCTCTCTCTCTCTGTCAAATAAAAAAATAAAATCTTTTTTAAAAATAAAATAAAGGGGGCGCCTGGGTGGCTCAGTGGTTAAAGCCTCTGCCTTCGGCTCAGGTCATGATCCCAGGGTTCTGGGATCGAGCCTCACATCGGGCTCTCCGCTCAGCAGGGAGCCTGCCTCCTCCTTCTCTCTCTCTCTGCCTGCCTCTGTGCCTACTTGTGATCTGTCAAATAAATAAAAATCTTTAAAAAAAAAATAAATAAATAAAAATAAAATAAAATGAAATAAAGAAGAATTAATACCTATTCTTCCATACCTATTCTTCTGAAACTGTTCCAAAAAATAGAAATGGAAGGAAAATTTCCAAACTCATTTTATGAGGCCAGCATTACTTTGGCCCCAAAACCAGACAATGACCCCACCAAAAAAGAGAATTATACACCAATATCCCTCATTAAAATGGATATAAAAATTCTCACCAAAATACTAGCCAATAGGATCCAACAGTACATTCAAAGATTATTCACCACGACCAAGTGGGACTTATTCCTGGGCTGCAAGGGTTCAACATCCGCAAATCAATCAATGTGATACAATATATTAATAAAAGAAAGCACAAGGACCATGTGATACTCTCAACAGGTACAGAAAAAGCATTTAACAAAGTACATCATCCTGGGGCACATGGGTGGCTCAGTGGGTTAAAGCCTCTGCCTTTGGCTCGGGTCATGATCCCAGGGTCCTGGGATCGAGCCCCACATCAGGCTCTCTGCTCAGTGGGGAGCCTGCTTCTCCCTCTCTCTCTCTGCCTGCCTCTCTGCCTACTTGTGATCTCTCTGTGTCAAATAAATAAATAAAATCTTAAAAAGAAAAAAAGAAAGTCCAATGGAAAAAAGTCTCCTCAACAAATGGTGTTGGGAAAACTGGACAGCCACATGCAGAAGAATGAAACTGGACCATATCCTTATACCATAACAAAAACAGACTCGAAATGGATGAAAGACCTAAATGTGAGACAGGAGTCCATTAAAATCCTTGAGGAAAACATAGGCAGCAACCTCTTTGACCTCGGCCGCAAAAATTTATTTCTAGATACATCGCCGAAGGCAAGGGAAGCAAGGGCAAAAAGGAACTATTGGGATTTAGGGGAAGAGAGGAAAAAATCAAACAAGAAATCAGAGAGGGAGAGAAACCATAAGAGACTCTCAATCTCAGGAAACAAACTGAGGGTTGTTGGAGTGGAGAGGGGTGGGAGGAATGGAGTGGCTGAATGATGGACACTGGGAAGGGTTTGTATTGCAGTGAGCACTGTGTATTGTGTAAGAATGATGAATCACAGAGCTCTTTCCCTGAACAAATAATACATTATATGTAAGTAATAATTTAAAAAATGAAATATGATTTTAAAAAATTATTAGAACTGGGGCGCCTGGGTGGCTCAGTGGGTTAAGGCCTCTGCCTTCAGCTCAGGTCGTGATCCCGGGGTTCTGGGATCAAGCCCCACATCAGGCTCTCTGCTCAGTGGGGAGCCTGCTTCCTCCTTCTCTCTCTGCCTGCCTCTCTGCCTACTTGTGATCTGTCTGTCAAATAAATAAATAAATAAAAATCTTTAAAAAAAAAAAACTATTAGAACTAATAAATGAGCTTAGCAAGGCTACAGGACACAAAATCAGTATATAAAAATCTGTATTTCTATATTCTAGCACTGAACAACCTAAAATGAAATTAAGAAAACAGTTCCACTTAAAATTACATCAAAAGGAATAAAATACCTAGGAATAAAGTTAGGCTTATATGCTGAAAACTGCAAAACACTGTTGAAAAAAGTTAAAGACTGAATAAATGGAAAGATATGTCATGTTCATGAATTGAAAGATATTAAGATGGTAATACTCCCCAAATTGATCTATTCATTCGAATTCATGGCTGAAGTGTGGCCCAGGCAGGGCCCTATAAAAAAAATCTCCTCTGAAGGAAATCAACACCCAGAGCACAGAGGGGCCATGACTTCAGCAGAGCCAGAGAGAGAGGCAGGGTTGAGTGGAGCTGGTTGGGCAAACTGTAAATACCTGCACCCAAGCCCTACTCCAGGAGACCAACATCCGTTGAGGCTGCTAACAAGGTGCTAAGGAGGCAGACGAAGAACACACAGCCCAATGCCAGTACTGACAGCACCAACCACAGGGAACCTGGGAAACTAAACGGCCTCTGTGGTGGGCTTTAGGATGAACACACCTTCCTATGGGGAAAAGGCAGAGGTGGTCAGTCTGCCAGGGAAGAGTGTGAGAGACTTACCCAGCGAGCCAATAAGTGCAAAGTTCTCTAGCATCACATCACGGTACAGGCTCCTCTGAGTCAGATTAAGGAGACCCCACTCCTCCGTGGAGAAATAGACAGCCACATCCTCAAAGGTCACCAAGCCCTGTAATGATTGATTCAGCTGAGCCTTAGGAGTCAACAGTGGGCAGAAAAGCCAAGCAAAACATGGACAGAGGAACACATCCAGGCCCTTGATCAGTGTCTCAGGGCCCTGCCACATGTCTCACTGACATACATCATCTTTCCCTTTGAGCCCTAAACCCCCACTCCCACGCAAGCATACCCTCTACCTCCCTCCTCCTAAGACCCTGACCTCAGAGGATTGCCAGGGCCCCCAGTTCCATTGTTGCTTCTCCTCAGTCGGATTCTGCATCCTGCCCACAGCAACAACAGGCTGGTGACCAGACAGATGCCATCTATGTAACAGACAGACACACAGGTCCCACCCTACCTCCGTCAGCCAATTCCCTCTATGTCCCAGAGATCACCTCCCAGAGGCAACCAAACAGACGCTCACCCTTCCCTCTCAGGTCCCAGTACGTGGTCCCAGACCTTCCAGTTTGCTCTCCTGCCTGACATGCACATAAGTTTTGTACCACTGCATGTTACAGCTCCACAGCCCCAGCACAATCTCACCCGTTCACCCCACTGGCAACTCAATGGAATCCCCACATGCTCGTTCTGCACATGGCATCTCCAGAGTGACCCCACTGAGAACAACCACCATCCCATCCTGCCCCAGTCGAACCCCACTCCTTCAAGGTTCATTGCTAAGGCATCCCCCCTCCCCCCGCTCTGCACTGAAGACCTCCCCCACGCAGACCTGTTCTTAGCTTCAACCCTCCCCCGACCAGACCGCACACGGACCTCGGAGACCCCGGCCCTCTTCCACCTGTGCCTTTGCCTAGGCTGTCCCTTCACCCGCCACAGCCTCCCCCGCTCCTCCTGAGCTCATTCGGAACCCGGACCGAATGGGTCCGAGTGGGGATCGGGGTTGTCACTGGGTGGGGATAGGGGTTGTCAAAGCCTGGGGCACCCTCCACTCACCCGCGCCTCCTCGGCCGTCGGAAGCTGTGGGCGGAGCATGGCCGCGGCGGATGCCGAATTTCGGCCTCTTCAGGCCGTACCTGCCACCCTGGCTTGGGCGCAGGAACCTCCCGCCGACCGTGGGACCTCCGAAGCTGGGCCTAAAACGTGCGCAGGGACCAGGCAGCCGCCTGTGGGAGGCCCAGACCCTCCGGCCCCACTCCGCAGGGGGCAACAGCGAGTCTCAGGAAGAGGGGGTCATTCCCGGAGTCAGGGCGCTAACAGGGGCGCGACGGGGGTCCCCGCCGCTGTCCTCCGCGGTACGGCCTCTCAGGGAAGTCGGCCCGCTGCGCAGCTCTCGGGATACTTGTGCCGACCCACAGCGGCAAGCGGAGAAGCTCGAGGGCAACGCCGGAAGTCCCGCCGCCTCAGCGGGCGCCATGAGCTTAGCCTCCGCGTCACTCCAGAACCTCACCTCCCAGCTCCCCTCGCGGGGCCGCTTGCTCGTTGCCAAGGCGACAGGGGAGGCCGCGGCTGAGAGCTCACGCGGATGTAGACCAGGACGGCCGGGGACAGGAGCGTTTCGGCAAGCAGCGCCGGGGGAGGCGGGACTTCCGGCGCCGGTCTCCTCCCTCGGAGCCACACCCGCGGGACGGGGAGCGCCGCTGCGCGCAGGTCTGAGTGTGAGAGGGTCTTCCGGGCGGAGGAGAGGGGCGTAGGGACGGCGTGAGAGTGAGCGCCGCAGGTGTCCCGAGCCCTGGTGTACCGGGCCGCAGAGAAGTGACACCATTGGGCCTCACCTCCATCAAAGCCCGTGGTACCCGGGACCGCCGGGGAGTCCTCGCGCTTGCCGCTGTGTCTGCTTCACAGAGCAGGAGACAGAGCTCAGAAAAGACTCCGGGGGCGCCTGGGTGGCTCTGTCGGCGCAGCGTCTGCCCTCGGTAGGGTCGTGATCGCGAGGTCATGGGATGGAGCCCTACATCGGGCTTCCTGCTCGTTGGGGAACCTGCTCCTCCCTCTCCCTATGCCATCCACCACCATCATCCCCAGCCCCGTCTCCAGCTTGTGGTCTCTGGCTCTCTCTGTCAAATAAAATCCTAAAAGCAAAAAGAAAGAGAAAGATAGGGGAAGGTGAAAGGAAAGAAAGACTCTCCAGCCAGAGTTCAGTGAGCACCTGGGGACCAGCAGCTGGGGGGGGACCTTGGTGGGGAGGGGAGGTCGCGGAAGATCAGCAGTGGGATTTTACAAGTTTTGAGTCTATGGTGCCAGGTCCACTGGACTCAGGCAGGTCTGGGGTGCTGGGAATGGGTCTGGCATATGTTCAGAGGACAGTAGGCTGGTAGTCTGCCCCGTGTCAAGCCATGGTGCCAACTCAGGGGCCTTGTGGAGGAGGGTGTTGGAGGAAAGATCCTGGGCACATGGTGATAGGAGGCTGGCAGGAGGAGAACCCAGCTCCTGGATGTCTTGTACTCAATTTAGATGCACTTACCCTGGAGGATGTGTTACTGAGTCTCCTAGGACAAACAGAGCACTTAGATGAGTACCAAAGAAGCCTACCCCAGGGTGATTTTTTTGTAGGCTCCATGCCTACAAAACTCACAACACTGAGATCAAGACCTGAGCTGAGATCAAGTCAGATACCCAAGCAACTGAACCCCCAAGCACTCCTGAAGTTGCCTCTTGTAACTACACACCTTTCTTGGGCTTGCAGTCACAGCTCGTGTTTTTTATTTGTGTTAATTCCTGAGGTTGCCTTCTTGAACCTCAGTAGTTTTACTTTTCAGATTTTAGGTTTGGTGCTTCTTTAGAGACTATAAGAACAGGTAATGAGACAATGGAGTCTTACTGGGGAGGTGGCAGGGTGACCCTAAACTGCAGGACATCTACCTATGGCTGGCTGCCTGAAGGATGGCAAGAGGGAGCCATCTGGGTGGCCACAACAGGCGGATGCCTGAAACTGCCCAGGTCACAGTGCAGCATGGGGGGGCTGTTGGCAGGTGAGAGGCAGGAAGTGTCTTCCTGCCAACCAGTTGTGAAGGGCTGTGGAGGTGACTGGAGGTGACCACACAGCCATACAGGGCCTGAATGGGGATTCTGAGCTTTCACTGCCATCAGATGTTGATATTCCCACTCACCACAGCCTGAGATTATGAATTCCACATTTTATGGAGAAGGAAATGGACATACAGAGGTGAGGCATTGTACCCACAGTCTCATGGGAGCCCAGGAAGAAACTCAGCTCAGCCTGACTCCCTAAGCTCTGACCCCCCCCCACCTCTGTGTACAATTTTGCTTCAAGCAGGACATAGTGGTTAAATTTGATGCAAGTTTGAAGTGTGTGGATTTGAAAGTACGAGATGCAGAATTACTAGCATCACATTTCATGCAGTGAATTTGAAACAATATAGACCCTTCTCTGTGTAGTCCAGATGAAATTATTCTTGCCTCTCCCCAGTTGTGAATGGTGTGGCGTGTAAGAATACATCCCTTGGGGGCGCCTGGGTGGCTCAGTGGGTTAAAGCCTCTGCCTTCGGCTCAGGTCATGATCCCAGGACCCTGGGATCAAGCCCTGAATCGGGCTCTCTGCTCCGTGGGGAGTCTGCTTTCTCCTCTCTCTCTCTGCCTACTTGTGATCTCTGCCTGTCAAATAAATAAAATCTTAAAAAAAAAAGAATACATCCCTTGGGCAAGAGTCCTGCCTGTATTTTATGACGTGCTCCCTTATCAAAGTATACTTTCTAGGGTGGCAGAGGAGACCAGTGACCCTGCAGAGAGGTGGCTGTGACCTCTTACCCCACCCCTCCCACATAAGCCTAGAAGTGTCTGTGAGGGTCTTATGGAAGTAGTGATGCCAGTGAGGGTCCTTGTGTACCCTGCAGGAACCGTGTGCCTATCCCTTTTGTAGCAGGGTAGTATGTAATTGTTTACCTTACGTGAGCCATTCTAATAGATCTGCCCTCTTATTTCACAGTGCCTTGATTTGTGTTTCCCCTTTCAATTGGACATATACATTCAAGAAATTTATAAAATACTTTTATTTAGCTTTAAATATTTTATTCATTTATTTGAGAGAGAGCATGAACAAGAGGCTGTGGGGGGAGAGGAAGAGGGAAAAGCAGGCTCCCACTGAGCATGGGGCTTGATCCCAGGACCCTGGGATTATGACCTGAGCCAAAGGCAGACACTTAACCAACTAAGCCACCCGGGAACCCCCAAAATATTTTTTATTCTGAAGTAGTTTGAAAGAAGTTGCAAAAGAGTTCCTATGTATCCTTCATCCAGCTTCTGTCAATGATAATATTCTACATAACCACAGTACCTTGTCAAAACCAGGAAAATAGTACTAACACAATACTTCTAACTCAACTACAGACCTTAGTCAGATCACACCAGTTTTCACATATACTCGTTATGGAGTTCTGTGAAATTTTATCATATGTGTGGCTTCATGTCACCACCACCACCACAGTCCAATACAGAACTGTTTCATTTCACAAAGGAACTTCTAACTAACCCTTAGGTCATACCCTCTCCGAATCCTGATCATCACTGATCTGTCCTCCATCGCTGTAATTGGGCCACTTCACAAATGTCACGTACAGGGAATCCTAGAGCATGGATGCGCCGTACTGTGGGCTTTTCTCACTCAGCATAACGTATTTGAGATCCATGAAAGGGGTGTCTATCAGTAGCTTGTTCCTCTTTACGGCTGAGCAGTATCGCATTATCTGAATATACCACAGATTGTTTATCCATTCACCTGCTGAAGGACATTTGGGGTGTCCACATCATCATCGTCATCATCATCATCATTAGCTATGACAAACAACCCTGCCATGAACATTTGTATTCGGTTTTCTATGAACATGTTTTCATTTTAGTGTGGACATGCGTTTTCATTGCTCTGTGTGTCAGGGAAGTGAGAAATGCCTATGAACGCAACTGTAGAGTGCTACAGTAATTGTATGCTGAACTGCCAAATTGTTCCCAGAGTTGCCGCACCATTTTACATTCCCACCAGCAACAGCTGTTGAACAGCCTTCCTTTCATATATTTGCTATCCATATATCTGCTTTAGTGAAGTATCTGCTCAAGTTTTTGCCCATTTTCTTTCTTTTTTCTTTTTTCTTAAGACTTATTTATTTTAGGGGCACTTGGGTGGCCACTCGCTTAGGCGTCTGCCTTCAGCTCAGGCCATGATCTCAGGGTCCTGGGATCGAGCCCCTCATCGGGCTTCCTGGGCGTCTGCTTCTCCCTCTGCCCCTCCCCCTACTTGTGCACATGTGCTCTCTCTCACTTGTGCTCTCTCTCACGCTCTCTCTCTCTCAAAATCAATAAAATTTTTAAAATCTTTAAAAAGAAAAAAGATTTAGGGGCGCCTGAGCATCTGCCTCCAGCTCAGGTCGTGATCCGAGAGTCCTGGGATCGAGCCCCGCATCCAGCTCCCTGCTGAGTGGGGAGTCCGCTTCTCCCTCTCCTGCCCACCCTGCCTGTGCTCTCTCTCTCTCTGTATCAAATAAATAAAATCTTTTTAAAAAGATTTATTTGTTTTAGAGGGAGAGAGAGTGAGTGAGCAGGGAATGGGGCAAGATGGGGTGGGAGAGAGAATCCCAAGCAGGCTCTGCCCTGGGCATGGAGCCCAACGTGGGGCTCCATCCCACCACCCTGAAATCAGGACCCAAGCCAAAACCAAGAATCCAATGTTCAACTGACTAAGCCACCCAGATGCCCCCAAATTTTTGCCCTTTTTCTAACGAATTTTTTTAGTCAACTTTATTAATGTATAACTTATATATAACAAAATGTATGTATGTATACATACAAAATGTATGTATAACCAAAAAATTCATTTCAAGTGCAAAATTAGATGAGGTTGGACAAAGATATACCCATGTATGGAACTTGAGATACTCTCTGTAGTCCATTTCCTTAAGCCAGTATTGCTATGTCCACCCACCTCCACTGTGCTGCTAATGGCAAATACATTCCTATTTGTTATAGATCAAGCAATACAATTATGTATATGGTTTCATATAGTTGCTTTTACAATAAGTTAAAAAAAGAAAGAATTTATTTATACTTTATTATACGTAATTACTGGTGCTTTTTGTTTTCTCGTGTGCATTCACAGCATTGTCTGGGATCACATACTTACAGCGTTTCGTTCTTCTTGGGTTGGGTGACATTGGGCAAGGAGACAATGCAGTTCCTGCTCATCGGGAACAAGGAAGAGAGAATGGGAACATCCAAGTCGCTGAGATGCAAGCCTCAGCTGGGACACTGGCCATTTGTTAACAAGCACATGATGTTTTCTGCTTATCAGAGAAGGTTTATTAGTATATTTGCTGATTATAAATGTAATCATTTTCAGTGCCAACATCTTTTAATGGAGATACCCCAATTATTTCCAGTAGTGCCCTATTGTTAGATACTTCTCCCTCTAAACAGTTCAGCTCTTAAATTCACTATATAACTCTCCTTGAGCCTGTCATGTTTTAAATTTGTATAGACACTGCCTAAAACCGCCCAGCTGTACTCAAAGTAGCCCAGTATTAACTACACGTGAAAATCACATGATTTTCCCAATGACTGTCTCTAGTCTGGCTCATTTTTAAAATTTCTGACATTTAGGATGCCTGGGTGACTCAGTCAGTTGAGCAGCTGCCTTTGGCTCAGGTCATGATCCCAGGGTCCAGGGATCAAGTCCTACACCGGGCTCCCTGCTCAGCAGAGAGCCTGCTTCTCCCTCTATTAGCCTGCATCTCTGCCTACTTGTGCTCTCTCTCTCTAATAAATAAAATCTTTAAAAAATTTTTCTGACATTTATTTATCAATACTACTCTAGTTTTTATTAATATACATTATTTTTTTTAAAGATTTTATTTATTTATTTGAGAGAGAGACAGTGAGAGAGAGCATGAGTGAGAAGGTCAGAGAGAGAAGCAGACTCCCCGTGGAGATGGGAGCCCGATGCGGGACTCGATCCCGGGAATCCAGGATCATGACCTGAGCCGAAGGCAGTCATCCAACCAACTGAGCCACCCAGGCGTCCCAATATACATTATTTTTAGAGCACTAAGTTTTAGGTTTATGGAAAATTGAGCTGATAGTACAGAATTTCCATATTCCTGGTCTCACCTTACATTTTCCCCTACTGTTATCTTTAGCATGGTATATTTGTTATAACTGTGAACCCATATTGATACATTATTATTAACTAAAGTCTATGGTTTACATTAGAGTTGTACATAATATGTACATAATATGGGTTTTGACAAATATATAATATCACATATGTCAGTCATTACAGTATCATACAGAATAGTTTTGTGGCATGAAAAACCCCTGTGCTTCACCTATTCCTCCCTCCCTCCCTTCCCCAAGTCCTCACCAACCAATATTTTACTGTCTCTAAGCTTTGCCCTTCTCAGAAAGCGATAAAGTTGGAATTAAACAGCGGATGCCTTTTTCAGACTGACTTTGGCACTTAGCAGTATGCATTTAAGATTCCTCCATGCCCTTTTGTGGCTTGACAACTCAGTTCTTTTTACAGCTGAATAATATCCTGTTGTGTGTATGTGCCACAGTGTCTTTAACCACTTACCTATTGAAGAACATCTGAGTTGATTCCTGTTCTGAGCAATTACAACCATTTGTGTGCCTTGCTGGCTGATATGGTAGGACTGTATTTAACTTTGCGAGAGGCTATCAGATTCTTCCGAAGTGGTTGTACCATTTTGTACATTGTTGTACCATTCTCCTCAGCAGTGAATGAGAATCTTGGTTCCTCCTATTGGATTTTAGATTTTAGCCATTCTAATACCTATGTAATGATATTCTTTTAACTTGCAATTCCCTAATAGCATACAATCTCGAGCATATTTTCTTTTTTTTTTTAAGATTTTATTTATTTATTTGACAGAGAGAGAGATCACAAGTAGGCAGAAAGGCAGGCAGAGAGAGAGGAGGAAGCAGGCTCCCTGCTTAGCAAAGAGCCCAATGTGGGCTCGATCCCAGGACCCTGAGATCATGACCTGAGCCGAAGGCAGAGGCTTAACCCACTGAGCCACCCAGGCTCCCCTCGAGCATATTTTCTTATGTTTATTTGCTACCTGTGTATCTTGTTCCTGAGGTGTCCAAATTTTTTGCCTTTCAAAATCATGGTGCGCAGGGGCGCCTGGGTGGCTCAAACAGTTAAACATCTGCCTTCAGCTTGGATCATTGTACTGAGCCCCACATCAGGCTCCAGATCAGCGGGGGGGTCCGCTTCTCCCTCCGCATCTTTCCCCACTCATGCTCACACTCTCTGTCTCTCTCTCAAATGAATAAATAAAATCTTTAAAAAAAAAAACATAGTAGGCAGAATTCTAAGATGACCTCAACATTTTTCCATCATAGGGCAACCCTTTGGGGTCCCCTCCCATCTTAAAAAAAAAAAAAAAAGAATTTGGGGCACCCTGCCCCACACACTGCCAGCACCCTGGTGCAGCCACCCGTCACCAGCAGCCTCTCATGGGCCTTCTTCCCTCTGTAGCCAGAGGGAGCCTCCCAACACCATGTCAGATCACCTCCCCCTCTGCCCTAAATCTCCCGTAGCTCCCAGAGCCCTCGGGACAGGGGTCTAGATCCATTCCAGGCCTGACTCCTACCCCTGCTCTCTGTTCTCGGAAGACCACGGTGGGACCTGGATTCCCACTCAGCCTCACTAACATGCATTTGCTGGTTTCTGTGTCCTTAACGCTTTCCCTATCACATTCCACCGACTGGCATAACCGCCGGACTGCGGGCTGGACTGTGGGTGATCCCCAAAGCCCGGGTGATACGGGGCGGGGGGAGGAGGAAAAGCCTCAGGCTACCAACATCCCCGATACGGGGCTCTGAGTGAGTGGGGCCGAGGGAGCGCCCTGGACTCACCCGCGACCCACCTGCGCCGGGTCTGTTGTCCCCGCGGCCGTTGGCGGCCGTGGCGGCGGAGCTGCGCGCTGAAAGGCGGCTCCGGGTCGTCCCACGTGTCCGCAGACCAGACCCCAGCCCAGCCAGCGGAGGGATGACCTCGGGCTGACCGTCGCAGTCGGGGCCTCGGTCCCCAGCCACTCCTGCGCGAGAAGCCTACCGGGCGCCAGGTGTCCCTTGCCGGGGCGGCGGGCACCGAGGACCGGTGAGGAAGCTCGGGAGAGCGCGCGGCGCGGACCGATACTTCTATGAGAGGCAGCCCGCCCCACGCTGGGGACGAGTCTCAGAGAGACGGGGCCAGGACTGGGAGCTCCCGGCTCGGAGAAGATGCGACGACGGACCCCGCCCTCACGGACCGTGGGCAGCAGCACCCGGAGGACGCGGCCCCGCGGGCGCACGGGGCCCCGCGGCGGGAACTACACTACCCAAAGACACTGCGACGACGCCTCGGCGCTGACCAATGAGGGCCCAGGACGGGGCGTCTCCGGGACGGCTGCTGGGGCGGGACTTCCGCACGTCCGCCTCTGATGGTTGCCCGTAGTCCCGCTTTTATCGGCCCCTCGCTTGGTTACCGGGTCGCGTCCGTAAGGGTCCCCGCATCGCCGGAATCGGGAGTGGCGGACGGCACGAGAGTCGAAGGGGGCAGGGTCCCGCCACGCCCTGTATGCGCCTTTAGCGCGGAGAATGACCCGCTTCCTGGGCCCCTGGCGTCCCCAGCCTTAGTGGGAACGGACCCGGGCTGTGCGGCGGAGTCGCGCGGGGACCGCCTCAGCAGAAACCGGCTCGTGCCCGCGGAAGCCGGCTCGTCCCCCCGGCGTTGAGCAGCTGCGGACTCAGGGCCTGGGGACCTGGGCGGGAGGAAAACCGGGTGCGGGGAGGAAAATCGGCAGTCAGTGTGGGCAGAGGGGTGGGTGGCTGGGCTCGGGCCCTTCCCGCGGCTAGGTGTGTGCTGTCCCTGGCCGCTGAGGCCGGGACGACCCTCTCTGCAGAACGTCCCGAGAGCGGACATCCTGAGAACATCCGCGGTGTTGCAAAGGACAGGACCCGTTCTTTCGTGTTTGCGGCTGAGCCGTGGTCCAGTGTCCGTGCTCCGCGCCTTCTTTATCCATCATCTAGGGGGGCACGTGGGCTGCGTCCGCAGCTCGGCTGTTGGAAATAGAGCTGCAGTGAGCAGAGGGGTGCTTGTATGTTCTCAATAGTTCGTTCTCCTCCGCAAATTGCGGCACTGTGTGGGGTTTCTATCTTTAAGGTTGTGGGGAGCCTTCCTACTGTCTTCCACGGCGGTTGTAGAGCTCACATTCCCACCGGCAGTGCCCAGCTGTTCTTTTCTCCTACGTCCTTGCCAGTACGTTGTTGTAGTGGCCCTTATTTGCAGTTTATTACAGTGAAAAGATATAATTTAAAATCTGGGAAAGGAGGGGCACGCGAGTGGCTCATTCATTAAGCGTCTGCCTTCAGCTGGGGTCATGATCCCAGAGTCCTGGGATCGAGTCCCACGTGGGGCTCCTTGCTTGGTGGGAAGTCACTTTCTCCCTCTCCCTCTGCCTGCTGCTCCCCCTACTTGTACTCTCTCTGGGTCAAATTAAGAAAAAAAAAAAATCTTTAAAAAATAAATAAAATCTGGCAGAAGAAAGAGGTATGTAAAGAGGAATTAAGAAAGATCAGGCACAAGCTTCCTGCTGTCCTCTCCCAGTGGGGTCACACGCAGCACTTACTTCTCCCAAAAACAATATACATGACAACACATACTGAGTGTTGCCACCAAGTGTCCTCACCTAAGTCTTGGTGTCCAGGGTTTTCATTGGGAAACAGTAACAAAGGTGTGCACTTTTGTAACAGCACCCATGTAACTGACCTTAGTTACCCAGTCTCTCCCCCGCCCGCCCCCCCCACAGGACAAACTGATGCAGCGTGGCCCACAGCCCCTACCACAAATCACACTGTTGGCATAGACGATCTGGTGTGGATTAGGGCTCCAGGTACACAAGGACACTAATATCGGGAGGGCTATTTCCGCCCAGTGGTACAGTGGACAGGGCTGACTGCAGTGGCTCACTGAGGCTGTGGGACAGAGTAGATCCTGGAATGAGTCATGCTTCCTCTCTGAAACGATTAAGCTGCCTTGGCATCTTACTAGCCTCTGGACCCGTGCCAGCTGGCTCTTCCAGACAGCACAGAATAAGGGCAGCAGAGCCAGCTTCCTGCAGAGAACTCCGATCTCAGACAAATTCTGCAACAGGCCAGCTGGTCCCTAGCACCTGTGCCACCTGCTGCCCCACTGTGCACCCTCCCCCAATGGTGATGTGGAAACACTAAAGACGGCTGCAGGAAGGTGCCTAGCCCAGGTCTGAACCACCACAATGCTTCTTCACTCCTGTTCCTCCAACACCAGAGGGTAAGAGGCCTAGAAAAGAGTCAGCTGTTTTAATGCTACCCCCCTCGACCCTCCAACTCCCGTCAACACTCACAGCTCCATGTCTCCTCCCTCCCTTAAGATCTGGGGGCCTGGAGACCGGTGAGGACGAAGCCAGTCACTCTTCCCTTTCTGTCCTTGGTTCTGACCCAGTCCCCACTTGGTGCTACTGTGGCCGGCACTGGCTTCTCCCTGGCCTCCCCGAAACTCACAGAAAGGGTGATATGGTCATCACCCTGGGGATTCAGCCTGAACCAAAGGCCTGGGACTCTCTCAGAGAGAGAGGGCCCAAGAGAGTGGCACAGGCCCATTGGGCTAAAGAGGACAAAGGACTGTGCTGGTGACTCCACTTTAGATAGATGGCTGACCTCCCAAATGGCCACCATGAGTCCCTTGTCCATGTTCACACACTCACTTAGGTCCCTTCAATAGTGAATAGGGTGGCCGCTAGCACATGGGGGAGATGATAGAATGACTTCTGTGGCTGGGTCATAAAAGGCATTGTGGCTTCTTTGGCTTTGTTCCCTCTTGGCTCACTTGCTCAGAGAGAAGCCACTTGCCATGTTGTGACGACACTCAAGCAGCCCCCAGCCAGGATTGCTAGAAGTTCCCCCAAGCCCCACCCTGGTTTGCGTGTGGGTGTTAGTGAGGAGGGGAAGCCTCCCAAGTGTGGAGAGAGAACTCCAATTGCAGGACCGGAGGAGGAGGGTAAAAACCAAGTCTACCCTACCAGGGTGTGGAGTTGAGGGGAGAAGGTGTTTTGCAGGAAGCTCTCTGGTCCTGGTTCGAATGCACACCCTGCCCAGCCCAACAGCCTCTGTTTCCCCGCAGAGTCTGGACTCTGCGGCTCTCAGGGTCCAGTGAGGGCCCTCTGAGGCCCTTGTTCCCTTGGCCTCAACACAAGAAGATGCCCTGATGGGCAGGGATGGGGGGGGCGGGCAGCGGCATCTTTGATTCTCATGAGGAGAGGCTGGCCAGATCCCTATAGAACGGAGCACCCTGCGTCCCTCCGGGGGCAATGAAGGCAAAGCTGGGAAGAGAACATGGGGAAGCTTTGGGGAACTGGGGACTCCACGAACTTGACAGGGAAGGCAGTGTGGCCAAGATGATGGTTGCTCTGCTCAGCGTTCTGGACGTCATCTGCCATGTGAGGGCCTTCCTTGTTCCTGCGATGTCCCCAGTGCACACCCTTGGTATACAGCAGGTGCACAATAAATACTTGTAGATTAACTAATATTCCCTGCAAGTAAAGTGTTTATTGTCACCCATTTTACAGAAGAGAGAACCAAAGTCTGGCATCTCTGGCACCATGCCAGGCAATGAGATTGACTCCCTTCTCTGGGTATTCGCAAGCCTGCGACAGATGAGGGGTGGTTATGCAGCAGGGCTGAAGTGGGCAGAGGGAGGGCGGGGAGGGCATGGCTCTAGATGGCCACAGAGGCTGGTAGGAAAGGTTGGGGCAGAGGACCCATGATACCGGCCCCAGGGTGGTTTTGGACGGCCCCTTTGTTCATGGGCAGTGGATGGGCAGTGATCGAGGTAGTAATTAGCAGACAGGAATGTTCAGGACCCCTGGGATCTGTCATCAGGCTCATTGTAAGGAAGGAGAGACTGAAGTTTCAGTCTCCCAGTTGGGAGAGTGGAGAAGCCGAACCTTCCCTAACCCCTAGGAGGAAGCTAGCTAGGACTGGGTTATGGGATGATCAGCCCTGCCAGTGCCCTCAGCCGCCCGCTTCCTGCCCCCAGCTCCTTCTGCCTTAATACCAGCTGTTTAAGGGGCGCCTGGGTGGCTCAGTGGGTTAAAGCCTCTGCCTTCCGCTCAGGTCATGGTCTCAGGGTCCTGGGATCGAGCCCCACATCGGGCTCTCTGCTCCGCGGGGAGCCTGCTTCCTCCTCTCTCTCTGCCTGCCTCTCTGCCTCCTTGTGATTTCTGTCAAATAAATAAATAAATCTTAAAAAAAAATTAAAAAAAAATACCAGCTGTTTCGAAGATGCAGGTCTTCTTCCAGGCAGCCTTTCTTGAACACCCTCAGGCAGAAAGCATTTTCTCTCCCCTCTCTGGGCACCACCAGCTAAGGGCCCCTTTCTCACTCTCCTGGCTGGGCCCAACTTTTGCCCCCCTCCCCAATCTCCCAGCCTTGGGTGGAGGAGGGAAGGGATGAGAATAAGGATACCTGAGACGCTATAGTGAGGTGAATAATGGCCCCCAAAGATAGCCAGGTCCTAACCCCCAGCATCTGTCAATCTGCTACTTAGATGGCAAAATGGACTTTGCAGATGTGATTAAATTAAGATGCTGATCTGGGGAAATTATCCCGGATTATCAGGGCGGGCTCAAGTTCTCACGACACCCTTACAAGTGAAAGCAGGAGGCAGGACAGTCAGAGCTTTGTAGCCACGATGCTGCTGCCTTTGAAGACAGAGGAAGACAGGGCACCTAGTCAGCTCGGTCAGTAGAGCATGGGACTCCTGGTCTTGGGATTGTGAGTTTGAGTCCCACATGGGGTGTAGAGATTACTTAAAAAAATAAAAATAGATAGAGGAAGAAGCCAAGGAATGCAGGTGTTGAAGATGAAAAGCTAAGGAAATTCTCTCCTGGACCCTCCGGAGAAGCTAGCCCCAAGGACACTTGATTTTAGCCAGGTAAACATGATTTCAAGACTCCTGGCCTGCAGAACTGTGACAGAATTAGTCTGAGTTCTCTGTTGCAGCAGTCAGCAGACACTAACCTAGACCACCAACACTGCTCCAGCCTGACCAAGTCCCCTCCCTGTGTGGGCGGGGCTAGGGCTGCCCAGTGACCCAGCACCCTGCTCTCAGTCACTGTGGGTGACACTGGCACCTGGGTGTGGGACAAGAACTGGTCTGGAAAGACACTCCCTTGGATGTCCTGATGTTTCCCCCTCTGCTTTCCAACCGGAAGCAGCAGCGTCCCATCGAAAGGAACTCGGCTGACACGCCTCCACCAGGGTGGCTCCGAGCTAGTTGAGCCTAGAGTGCCCACAAGCATTCCCAGCCTGCCTCTTGGTCACCAGCAATGCCAGTCACTCCCCCAGAAAACTATTTGGCACCCCCCGTGTGCCAGGCACTGAGGACACACGTGTAAACAGATCAAATGAGAGCCCCCAGCCCCATAGAAGTTACATTTCTCTCTGGAAAATGCCAGATTCCAAGCCACAGAACATGGAACCCCAAACCTGGGCCAAGTGAGGGAGGATGTGGGCTCAAGAGCCTTGGGGGAAACAGAAGACCTGCGTTCAGTCTGTGTAGAGGGTGGCAGCCATCTACCCTGTGATGACTGACCCAGGAAGGCTTCTGAGAGGAGGAGGACAGGAACCCAAGAGCTGCCCTCCCTGTAGGCTGCTACCCAAGGCTGAGGCTTCACCTCAGGGTACAACAGGGATGCCCAAAAAAAAAGTTGATGGAACTCTGGAGGAGACATGCAATAACTGGTCTCGAGAAATTAATGAGTGGAAATAGGGGTGATAGGGGTTCTAGCACCCAGGGAGAGAGGCCAGGATGTCTCCGAGCAGGCCAGCAAGATCCAGGAGCACCCACCCCCCAGATCATGTGGACCTGACCTAGAGGGCAAACCTTGTATGAGCCTTGGTGACCACAGCTGCCCCACAGCATATCAGGACCCCAGAAGCCATGACCCAAACAGTAGTCGAGGCTCCTGCTTGCAGACTGGTGCTCAGAACCAAGTGGGAGCTAATCTTGGAGGCTCAGGCCCTATGTGTCCCTCCTCAGCCCTGGCCTGGCCACCCCTGCCCCTTCAAGCCCAAGCCCCAGCCATGCATGCAGACAACCCAGGACCAGCTTGGAAATAGCTGGATCCCACCCACACCCAACCTGCAGGTGGCAGAGTGGAAAATAAACTCCACAGCCCTAGTGGGGTGGGGAGGACTGCGATAGGCCACGCAGAGGGGCATGGCCAGAGGTCAACAGCAGTAGCAGCTTCACCACCCAGAGACTGGGGGCTTCCAGCCACCTGCAGTGAGCCCACAGGATGACTAAATCAGAGGCTTCCCCCCCAAGCTGCTAGCTGAGGGTTCTCCCCCCGGGGTCTGATGATGAATGGGAGGTGCGCTCAGTGGGACCCTCCGGAGGGGCATGATGGGGTCTCGAGCAGGGTACCTACCCAATGTTGGTCCGAGGGGCTCCCCAGCTGGACTCTCAGAGGGATGAGGATCAAGGGTCCTCCCAACCTGGGCCCTCATGGAGACCAGGTTTAGGAGTGCCTCCCAGAAGGACCTTCTCAAAGAGGGTCTCAGGACAGCCTCAGCTGGATGCCCACAGTTGCTCGGGGTTATGGGTGCTCCCAGAGGGCCCTTGTGGGAATGAAGGCAGAGGTTGCTCCTTGAGAGTGTCCCTGCTCCTTGGTGATGACGCCTGGAACGATCTCACTAGACCTCCCTCGGAGAAATGGGTGCTTTCCATGCACCTTGGTAAGGCCTCCCTGAGGCCCAGGGCAAGCGATCCTGGCAGGGGCCCCACCAGGAGGACACGGAGGACCCCAGCTCTGGAGACAGGACCTGAAGCACGGATGCGTTTACCGCGGCGCCCACACCCTCCTACCTCCCCGTCCCCGCGGGGCCCAGCCCAGGCCGGCTTCTGCTCCCCACACGCGGTCGGGGGGCCGGTCCAGAGTCCCCTCGGCCTCCACCTTGTCCTCGGAGTCCCCCTCGGGCTCCAGCACGTCCTCCGTAGCCCCTGGCAGGGCGGTGTCCAGGTCAGGACCCACGGGGCGCGGCGTCCAGGATGTCCCCGGCGGGGGCCGCGGCGGGAACCAGGAGAATCCGGGCGCCGGGGCGAGCGCCACGAGCTGGGGCCGCACGGGGCCGGAGGAGGCGGCGTGGGGGATGAGGAAGAAGATGTAGACGCCCGAGACGACGAGGCCGGCGGCCACCAGCACCGCCAGCGCCACCGCGGCGTTGAAGGCCCAGGCCGGGCTGGCCAGGGAGAGGCGGCGAGACAGCGGGCGGCCAAGGCGCAGCGGCGGCGGCGGCGGCGGTGGGCGCGCGGCGCGGGACTTGCGCGGCCCGGGCGGCGGCGGCGGCGGCGGCCGCAAGTACAGCAGGCCGCGGCGACGGTCGAAGCGCACCGAGCCCTGGCGCGGCAGGGGCGCGCGCGCGTCACGGGCAGCAGGCCCGGTTGTTGTGGGCAGCGCGGGCAGCCCTCGGCGCGGGGCCAGGCGCGTGGGCGCGCGGCACACCGGACAGGCCACCGCGTCGCCGCCCCCCGCCGTGGCCAGGGACAGGCGAGCCAGGCACTCGAGGCAGAAGACGTGGCCGCAGTCCAGGCGCTTGGGCAGCTTGAAAACGCCGTCGAAGGGTGACACGCAAATGAGACACTCCACAGGGGACGCGGGGGTCAGGATGGGGCCCGAGCCGGGGCTGCCGTCCCCTTCCTCCTCCTCGCCGTCGTCGTCTTGGCCCTCCTCCCTGCCGGGTGAGCGGGGCGCAGAGAGTGAGCTCTGAGAGCTGGGGCCTGAGCCCTGAGGGGCCCGGGAGCGGCGGAGCCAGGGCAGCCGAGGGCAGGGCATCTGGACGGGACCTGAGGGGAGAGGCCCGTCAGCCAGGAAAGCAGGCGGTGGAAGAGCGGAGGAGGGTCTGCGGAGGGTCAGGAGCTGCACTCTGGAGTACAGGAGCAAAGAAGGGGGGTGTAGAGCCAAGGAGCAGAGGCTAGGATGGTAGGCGACTCACAGGGTAGAAGCAAAGGAAAAGGGTGTCCAGGTAGGGAGTTGAAGAAGCATCAAGACTGGAGAAGGGAGGGAGCAAAAGAGATGGGAGGAAAGGATTGGGGAACAGGGACAGACCCAGGGGGCATGGTAAGTCCTAAGCTTGACTTAGGTGGGGAAGGGGCAGAGATGACAGCTGAGAACTCATCACCAGGCAGGACCCCAGACAAGCAATGGGGAGGCTCCAACATGGAGAGGAACAAAAGATGGGGACCTCTAAGAACTAGTTCGATTCTGGGGGGTCCATACCAGATCCCAGGAGGGGCAGATGAGGAAAAGAGGACATGCAAGCCTCAGGATTGGAGCCCAGCAACACAGAGAAATGACAGAAGCCCAGAGCAGGTGCCAGAGATTCCCGACGACAGACCCCAGTGGGCCTTTGGGCCCTTCCTACCTGTTGGGTGCCACCTCCCTCTGCCTGGCACGTCTCTGCTAGTTCTGACCCCAGTACTTGGCCTACCAGCAGCTGCATACTAGGTGCCCCTCCCTGCAGGAAGGTACTGCCTTGGTACCACTCCCTCCAGATCCCAGGTTCCCAAGGTACCTGTCAGACTTGTCTGACTGCCTGGCCCGCCCCTGAGACAGGTCCCTCCAGGATGAACACCAAGCCTGACGTTGGCCGGATGTTGGGGGTGGCAGGAAGGTGATAGATGGCACAGGGGGACAGGCCAGTGAGTCTGGTCCCATGCGTGGGCAGTAACAACCCACCACCCAAGTCTTCCATCACCTCATGAATCCACTTTCAAGCCACTGGTGGAATCAGATAAACCTGATGTAGCAGTGACTCTGTGGGTACCCAGGGTTGCTGCAGTCCTGACTAGTACACAAAATGCAGAGGCAGGGGCGCCTGGGTGGCTCAGTGGGTTAAGCCTCTGCCTTTGGCTCAGGTCATGATCTCAGGGTCCTGGGATTGAGCCCCACACTGAGCTCTCTGCTAAGCGGGGAGCCTGCTTCCCCCTCTCTCTGCCTGCCTCTCTGAGCACTTGTGATCAGTCAAATAAATAATCTTAAAAAAAAAAAAAGGGGCGCCTGGGTGGCTCAGGGGGTTAAAGCCTCTGCCTTCGGCTTGGGTCATGATCCCAGGGTCCTGGGATCGAGCCCCACATCGGGCTCTCCGCTCGGCGGGGAGCCTGCTTCCCCCTCTCTCTCTGCCTGTCTCGCTGCCTACCTGTGATCTCTATCTGTCAAATAAATAAATAAAATCTTAAAAAAAAAAAAAAAAAAAAAAAGAGTGCACAGGCAGCCTGGGGCTCAGGGGGAAGCTGGCCAGAGCAGAGGAGCCTCTGGGGTGGAAGGTGGGCAGACCCCACAGTGTACTGGATAGGGCTGGCCCCTGACAAACCAGCAGGTAGGAGGGTGGAAACACTGACCCAGACCATTGGCCTCAGATACCGCTCCCTGGCGCTGCTCACAGGAAACATGCCTCTCAGGGTGGTGGGCTACCGCCCAGATCTCCTGGATAAACACCAAGCCCTTCCCCAGACTAGAGTGACATCTGTGCCAGGACAGCCCACCCCTCTCATTTCCAACACACTGGAACCCTCCGGGTGGCCAGGCCTACTCTCCATGGTTCTGAGTCAGTGGCACTTCCTGAGCAGAGTATCTCCCTGGTGAACCCGGGTCCCCACAGGCCAAAGACAGGTCAGAAACATGGCCAGCAACTCGGGACCCTGGGGCCATCCCACTCGAGCCCCCCAGGACACACACTGGCACAGGTGGGTGAGGCTGCCCCAAGGACAGACAGGTTTATTGAAGGCACAGCCAGGTGATCAACGGTTGGACTTGGCCACACGTTCCAGCTCGTCCTTCTTCTTGATAGCATACGAATTGGAAGAGCCCTGCAAGGAGACAGATGGTCAGTTCTGAAGGCTGGAGCAGCTTCCCCTTGAACTGGCCCCACCCCTGTGTCCTCACTCACCTTGGCTGCATTGATGAGCTCATCTGCTAGGCACTCAGCAATGGTCTTGATGTTCCGGAAGGCAGCCTCACGTGCACCTGTGCACAGCAGCCAGATGGCCTAGGGAGCACAGGGGTCAGCTAAGCAGATGCCCCCAAAGCAGATAGGGCCACTGTCTTCCGTAGCCTAGGCACCCCAACAAATGCTGGCTACCATACTGCCTGGCATCCACTGGCCCCCCCGCAACAGAGACGAGACACAGTAGGAGCCCAAAGGCAGCACCAGGTGAAATGCTGCCAGGTCTGAGATCAGACCGGGGGCCACAGAAACAAGTGTGGACACAAAAGCTGACGCTGGGTGTTTGGTTACAGGAGATCTGAAACCTGGACTGCAGGGAAGTGCGATGCCGTGTGCACTCCTGACCTGGACCCTGACTGACAACGGACAGCTACGAAGGATACACTGGGGACAGCTGCAGGCACGGAATGTGAGACAATTCTATCTCTGTTAAGGGGGCCATGGTGACAATGCCCCCAGCTAATGATCAAATGGTCTGTGGGAAAAAAACCACACACCCACACACAGTATGTAACAACACACACTCAAATTAAACCGTGCCTCAGGGAAACATTGCTCGGGATAGGGCCAGAACCAGTATCTGCCCTGAATGTGATGGTAATGCAGGAAGGATTCCTGGAGCAAAGAACACTCCAGGTAAAGCACACAGGCAGAAGAAACCTTCCTACTTGCCCATTTCTGCCCCAAGCCCACCTGATTCACACGGCGCAGGGGGGACACATCCACAGCCTGACGCCTCACAGTTCCGGCTCGCCCAATGCGGGTTGAGTCCTCCCGGGGACCGCTGTTAATAATTGCGTTCACCAGGACCTGCAGCGGGTTCTAGGAGAAGGCAGCCACGAACGTGACATCAGTCCACATCCCTCCCCCCTCCTCACCCCTAAACCCTAATGGACCCTGACACGCACGCCACGGGACAGCTGTTGGCTTCAGGCTGTACTACGGGCACTCTGCCTCATCAGGCCTCACAGTCCTACCTCACCAGTGAGCAGATGGATGATCTCGAAGGCATGCTTGACAATGCGCACGGTCATGAGCTTCTTGCCATTGTTGCGGCCATGCATCATCATCGAGTTGGTGAGACGCTCCACGATGGGACACTGCGCCTTGCGGAAGCGCTTGGCAGCGTAGCGCCCTGCACTGTGGGGCAGGTACTTGGCATACTTCTCCTTCACCGCAATGTAGTCCTGGGGCAGCAGGGAGAGGGGATGGAAGTACCATCGTTAGGAGTAAGATGGCCAAGAACCAGAGGGACTGAGCACCCACTGGGGGTAGCCCCCACCCATCTGTGGTGGCTTTACTGTGAGGGCCCTGCCTGCCACAAAAAAAGTAACCTTAACAAGTGTCTTCATCAAAGTCACTAAGAAGAGCACTTCCTTGAGGCACCTGGGTGACCCAGTCGGTTAAGTGTCTGCCTTCCACTCAGGTCATGATCTCAGGGTCCTGGGATGGAGCCCCGCATTAGGCTGCCCGGCCAGTGGGGTGGGGAGACTGCTTTTCCCTCTGTCTGTGCTTTCTCTCTCTCAAATAAATGAAGTCTTAAACAAAAAAGCTCACCTCCTCTGTAATGGGAGGAAGGGAGGGGGATAGAGAACCAAGAAGATCACAACTTATGATCTGTTTTTTGTTTTTAATATTTATTTGAGAGAGAGAGAACATGAACAGGGGAAAGGGAGCAGCAGACTTCACGATGCACAGCAGGGAGCCTGATAATGAGACTCCTTCCCAGGATCCTGGGATCACCACCTGAGCTGAAGGCAGACACCTAACTCACTAGGCTACCCAGGCTCAGTCAGCTACCCCATGATCTCTTTTTTTTTTTTTTTTGAAAATTTTATTTATTTGACAGAGAGATAGAGAAAGAGCACAAGTAGGCAGAGTGGCATACAGAAGGAGAGGGAGAAGCAGATTCTCTGTCGAGCAGGGAGCCCGATGCAGGGCTCGATCCCAGGACCCTGGAGTCATGACCTGAGCCAAAGGGAGACGCCTACCAACTGAGCCACCAGGCACCCCCAACGATTTCAGTTTTTTTTTTTTCTCTCCACGATTTCAGTTTTAAACATTCCTCAAACTCTGTGCCACAGGCATTTTCAATGAAGGAACTCCTGTTGCGGGGGCTGTCCTGTGCACCGCAGAACGTTGAGCAGCATCCAGTACGGCGGTAGCACCCCTCTGGGTTTTTGCAACCCAAAATGTACCCAGACATTGCCAAGTGTCACCTAAAAGGGGTGGGGGAAGATCACGCCAGAGGACCACTGTTTAGCAAAATTATCCAGCAACGCTTCCTATACAAAGAGGCATCATTTCCCAAGAAAATGTCTATAAAACACCAAAATGTCAGGGGCGTTCAAATCAGAGGACTACACGTATGTGTAGAGTACTACCGTCAACTATTTCACCGTGAAATACACCCAAACGTCACTCTATCACTTATACACCAGAAGCCCCACACACATCCTATTTCTATAACACCCAGATAACTGAAGAAGAGAAAAATTCTGATACCAAAACGACAGTCTGCAGAGAACCACCTACACAAACAGGCAAGCAGCTGGGTCTCCATGGGGGGCTCCACACTGGGCAGGATAAACCACAAACACCAAATGCCCTGGCAGGGATTGGATGTAACATCCAGCTCTATGGCAGAGCCTTGCACATCTTTCAAAACCAAATTCTGGCATGACACGGACTTCGACTTCCCCAGCCCCTAAGAGAACACTAGGTAAAAGTGAAAAGTTGTCTTTTAAGAAAGTATTTACTGGGGCGCCTGGGTGGCTCAGTGGGTTAAGCCGCTGCCTTCGGCTCAGGTCATGATCTCAGGGTCCTGGAATCGAGTCCCGCATCGGGCTCTCTGCTCAGCAGGGAGCCTGCTTCCCTCTCTCTCTCTGCCCTGCCTCTCTGCCTACTTGTGATCTCTGTCTGTCAAATAAATAAATAAAATCTTTAAAAAAAAAAAAAAAGAAAGTATTTACTTGTCAGAGCGAGCACACGCAGGGAGAACGGCGGGCAGAGGGAAAAGCAGGCTCTCCCCTGAGCAAGGAACCAGAGGAGAGGCTCCACCCTAGGACCCTGAGATCATGACCTGAGCCAAAGGCAGACACAACAATGGAGCCACGCAGGCACCCCTCAATTCAATAAATAAATCTTAACAAAAACAACAAAGAAGAAAAACAGAACCAAAATATGGACACAAAACCCCTGTGGGAACCATCGAGTGTAGCAACCGGGTTAACAAAATACGAAGGAAAAACAGACGCGGTGGGTGTGGTGGTCCAGGAAGCCCTCCTTTACCTGTCACATCTTCAAGTCTACAGCAAGGAGTTTCAAGTCACCCCTTCTGGAAGAGTCCACGTGTGCCCCGAACCCCCTAGGTGGGGACAGCGCGACCACCACACGCCCCTCTCACCTGCAAGGAGATGTCATTGATCTGAACGTCATCGGTGCTCCACTTCCCAAAGAGCTTGATGTCAGGGGTCTCCGCCACGGCAGGTGCAGCCGTCTCCCACTCGGTCATCCTAGGAACACAAACTGTCAGAGCCCAGACATACCCGCCACTGCGAGGCTGGCCCACACGCGGCCACCTGGGAATTTATGTGGAACCCGGGAAGGCGGTGACCGTCTGGGCCCACCTTTCTGGGTCCTCGAAAAACCACTTAGCTGTAAGGTGAACAAGAAGCATCTCTCTCTCGCCAAGGACCCCGGGAACCAACAGGGGCTGCGCGGACCGTGTCTGCAAGGGAGACAGCCGGTACCCCGACACCACATCCGCTGGAATTCGAGTCCCAGCCAGGTCATTAACGAGCTCTGACACGGGGGAGAGTCAGGCTGCTTCCGCTCTGCTTCTCTGGAGTCAAATGGAAACCCGGGTCTGCCACCGAGGGCCACCACACGAATCCACACAAAATCAAGGCAAATGCCACAGCGCGTGTCCGACACCAAAGACCTACTAAGAGCTACGAGAGGAAAAACCGTGCACTGGCCGCGGAGTGCACCGTGTGCTAAGAACAGAAACCTCCTATCTCAACTCACGACTGCAAAGCCCAACCCGCACCCCCGAACCCCGCTCCCGGATAAAGGTACGGAGATAGCGGGACACGGAGAAATTGTAACTTTCCTGCGCCTCCACGTTCCTCAGCACTTTTTACGGAGAAAAACGGGAAACTCTCCCGGGGGAAACCCCGAGCCTCGGGGATCGTTCATCGCGGCCCGGAAAATCCTGAATCGTTCCTCGTACACCCCCGACACCGCGGCGGCCTCACCTGAGGGCGCAGCCGGGGCGTCACAATCGATCAGCGCTCACCACGCGTCGCCCTGGCACAGACAGGAAGAGACCGCGAATAGCGGGCCGAAGCTTTTAAAGGGGGTGAAAACTTCCCGGGTCAGCGGGGACAACGCGTATGCAAAAACGTCACCATTATACCCAAGGACCAATCCGGAACAAGATATGAAGGCGCCCAGTGCCAAACTAAATACGTAAATACCCTGCGCACGCGCGCTTGCAAAAGTGACCCCAGGAGTCCGCCTGGCGGATGTTCTAATGGCCAGTACTTGCCGGGTCTTAGCGGCCCTTGCACAAGCGCAGAGATCTCTCTGAGGCCAAGGCCGCCATGTCTAATGAGGGCAGAAGTCGGGCTGGCGCTCTTCGTGCTCCCGGGCCTCTAACTTCACGCTGCACCTGCCGCGGGTTTCGAGTGCGGTAGCGGGTTCGTTCTTCGTCCAGGTCACGGCCGCCTCACAGACAAACGCAGCTGCATGCTCGGAGAGGAGTGGTGGGACTGGTGGTCACGACTGGCCCCCACTTGCATGCCCTAGCCCCTGTCGCGGGTGGGTCTACCGCACACTCGCACGCTCGGATTGCTGAGCCTCTTAGAGGGCGGGACCCTTTCCGACTTGAGCTTTCTTCATCCCATGCCAGGGTACCCCTGTCGTCTCTCTACGACTACTGCACTTCCTGCCGCCCCTTATCGTGTGCGGGCGAATGTTGGTGAGGAGCCCTGGATATGGGGCCAGGGGCTGTGCCCAGCAGGTGAACTGGAGGCGGGGGCAGCCTCCACTCTATTTGATGCACTTGGGTCCTGTGTTGATGCTGACGTCACTGGACGGGTGCAGGGGGTCGGCCCTGGTGGCCGTGCCGCGGCCACGCTGTAGCCTCACCCATTGACCCGGTGGTTCTCCTGAAGAGCTTGTCCCGCAACTTCACACACCCCGATTGTTTGGCGTCTCCTAAACCTACTCCCTGGAGTCGAGCTGGAACGTGGACTAAGTCTTGGTGGGCTCCCCAGAGGCAGCGATAGTGCGGTTGCTCATCCACGCTGCCTGGCAGGATAATGCGGCAGCCTCTAGTGGAGTTTCTCTCCATGAGTGCATGGGGCTCCTCACCTTCTGGTGCCTATCTCTCCCTCCAAGGGGATGCTCCCCCAAGCCAGACCCCAAGGGGCCCAGCCACTTAAGTGGTCCTCTGTAGATCCCCAGTGACCCCATTTGCCCACTCTCTGAGCATGTTCATAGCAGGTCCTCAGCATCCGCCTTAGGTGTGTACTGCTTGACTGATTTTAAGGACTAGCCCCTGTTCCTACCCCATTTCAGGAGTGTTTCAGACCAGAGACTCTGTGCCCCCTTGGACTGGTTTTTTTGTTTGGTTTTTAGTTGGGTTTTGGATTTGTTTTTTGTTTTGATTTGGTCCAAAATGGTCGTTTTATTAAACACAGGGACAGGAACCTTGGGTAGAAAGAGCTGCTGCTCCCTGCCTTGGACTCAGAAGGATATACCCTGAAGCTGGCCTGAGCATGGGGTTAGATCCTGGGCTGCCATTGGGGGCACAGGAACTGCATCTAGACACCAAGGCCCCCAGCCCCTACAACCTGTGGCCCTTATCCCTGAACTCTGCCCTGTTAGGTGCAAACAGCAGCCTTGGACCTACCACTGGGGTCTGTGGGGGATGGGGAGGAGATAAATGGGCTCCTCCCTGGTCCGGCAGACCCTCTCTGACCCTTGGGGGCCCTCCCTTGTCCTGGGGGAGGTCCTTGGAAAGGTGCTTGGGTCGGGGGGAGCAGGGAAGCTGAGAGAGGCAGAGGTAATAGTGCCCCTACACTCAGCAGGATCCAAAGGGAGGCTCCCAGCCCTGCCTCTTTCTCCTCAAAAGCTGAGAGGGCGCCACCCCCTTGAACCTCAGTTTCCCCCTTCAGCATAGACATAAGAACAGAATCAGGGGTGCTGGCTGACTCAGTTGGTAGAGCATGTGACTTTAGATTTAAGGGTCATGAGTTTGATCCCTGAGTTGAGCATGGAGCCTACTAAACAAAACAAAACTGGGGGGGGGGGGGGGATGAGACAAGGCCAGTTTGGATCCTGTGCCCTGGGCTACTGGGTGGGCTACTGGCCTACTGTCATTTGATAATAGACATCTTTTTTATTTCTTTTAGAGAGAAAGCATGAGCAAGTGGGGGAAGGGGCAGAGGAAGAGAAAGACTCCTCAAGCCAACTCCCCACTAAGGGGTAAGCCTCATGTAGGGCTTGATTCCAGGTCCCTGAGATCATGACCTGAGCCAAAATCAAGAGTCGCCCACTTAACTGACTGAGCCACCCAGGTGCCCCAAATAGACTCCTTTATAGACCCTGAAAGAGTGACTTGCTGTGCACTGGAGAGCAGGAGGGAGTTCCTGCCATAAAACCCCATAATGTGAAAAGGGTTGGGGGGGCGGAGAGTGTCACCTTGCATAGCTAAGATTGACATACCTCTTGCCAGGCATGGGGTGGTCCAGCCTCCCCACCTCCATGACACAGTGGAGGAGACCTGAAGGCTGACCCCATGGGTCTATGGATGTTGGCACTGTGTTCTTCAGCCTGAAGGGTGGAAAGTCTCTTTAGAGGCCACCTTCACTTCCTGGTGCATCATTTCCACTCTGGGCCCACCAGCCTTGACCATCTCTTCTGCCCTATTTGTCTAATTGCTCTAGGAAGGTAGACTGTGTGGCTTATTCCCTGCTGTATCCCCAGCTGCAAGCATGGAGCCTGCCACACAGGATCTGCCCGTGAGTAACCTGAATAAATGATGGGTGGATAGGCCAGTCTTCCCTAGTCCCTCATATACTCACTGCTCCCACTCTGGGTTCCAGGCAGACCTGGAGTGGCTGGTCCTCCCTCCACCAGACACCAGTTCACACCCAGGACTTTTAGACATATTCATAAGACCTGTTCAGAAGACCTCCTTACTTTGCTCTGCCCCTCTTCCTGGCCACTCCATTGTTGAGGTCACTCCAGGGAAGCCCCTGCCTGATCCCAGGCTCCCAGGTGGACATTAGAAATCTAGGAATCCAGGAATCCAATCTTACTCTTCAGAACAACTGTTTGAAGTGGGTTCCCCCATTTTATAGATAGTCGTGGAGGCCCAGAGAGGTACAACAAGCATATTTATTGCTTATCCAACTCCTGCGGTGCTGTTTCCTTCTCCCATGCTTCTTGGCAAACAAGAAGTTGATCTTTCCGACTGCCCAGGGCTCCCTACATTCTGGCCACCAACCAGCATGTGTAAAGCTGGGCTTACACGGGTAGGTAGTTTGGCTGGGATGCTTGTTACAAGAGTGGGAATTCTAGACTTTAAGGCAGAGGCAGGTGCTTGGGCCAGTCCACTTGGCCAGATGCTGGGTCAGCAAACCTAAGCCCCCTCCCTAGTTTCAGTCTGCACAGTTGTAAATTAGATCCACATATTCAGGATGACTCTGGAATTGCAGGTAGGGATGGGGCAACAGGGCTGGGATGGCGATACTAGATCAGATCCAGACCTGTCTCCTCATTTGGGGCACTTGGGAGTAAGGAATAGGGGAGATGAGTTTCTGGGTTGGATTTGAGAACCTTGGAACAGTCTTTTTTTTTTTTTTTTTTTTTTAAGATGTATTTATTTGGGGCGCCTGGGTGGCTCAGTGGGTTAAGCCTCTGCCTTCGGCTAAGGTCATGATCTCAGCGTCCTGGGATGGAGCCTCACATTGGGCTCTCTGCTCAGCGGGGAGCCTGCTTCCCCCTCTCTCTCTGCCTGCCTCTCTGCCTACTGGTGATCTCTCTGTCAAATAAATAAATAAAATCTTTAAAATTTTTTATTTGACAGAGAGAGGTCACAATCCTCCTCCGGCAGGCTGCAATCCCTCCGGAGACTCCAGGGGAGAAACTAGGTTCTCCGTTCCCAGGTCCTAAAGGTTGCTCATATTCGCTGTCTTGTGACTACAGCACGCTGACCTCTGCTTCTATCATCACATCTCCTTCCCGACTCTCTCAGCAACTCTCTTGTAAGGACTACTGTGATTATATTGGATCCCTGAAAAATCTAGGATAATGTCCCTATCTCATGATTTTTAATCACATCTGCAAAGTCTCTTTTGCCATATGAGGTAACATATTCACCAGGAACAGGGATTAGAACATGGACATCTTTGGGGGTCCATTATTCTATCTACCACACACATGCGTGGGACTCTAAACCTAGGTCAGCAACAGTTCCCATCATGAGCCTGACACAGCCATCCAACAGCTAGCGTTGGGTGTGGCTTGTCACATGGACAGTCTGGAGTATGTACAGGGCAGCTGGTAATGAGGATAGGTCAGAGAGGCAGAAATCAGCAGGAGGCCAGTGGTCTGACAGGTAAGAGCAGTCTCTCTAATGTAGCCTAGAAAGAGGTGACACCCCCCATCACCTCACCCACTGAGTTGGCTGCCTTCAGTTCCTGCCGAAATGCCTTTTTTTTTTTTAAGATTTTATTTATTTATTTGACAGAGACCACAAGCAGGCAAAGAGGCAGGCAGAGAGAGAGGAGGAAGCAGGCTCCCCGCTGAGCAGAGAGCCTGATGCGGGGCTCGATCCCAATACCCTGGGATCATGACCTGAGCAGAAGGCAGAGGCTTTAACCCACTGAGCCATCCAGGCGCCCCCGAAATGCCTTCTTTATGTTTCCACCTTTTAACAGCTTTCTAGACTAGCAAATCTGTTCAAGCCATCTAAGATCCCTCAGCCGCTGGGATTTGCTTCTTTTGCACCCTTTTCCCCTCCTGGGAATTGCCAGCCTCTCCATCTCTCTTTGGTGCTCCCAGATCTTGCTGTTAGGATTCTGAATCGAAGGCCAGCCCCAGGATGGAGGCTCCGGCCCAGGGTGCTGAGCAGTGAAGACGCCCTGAGGCTGATTCCCAGTCCCCAGTGCCTTGGGACTTCAGGAGAAACCTGTCGTGAAGCCAAGCTCCTGGCGGAGCACCGTGCTGGGATACTGCCCTCGGCAGAGGGACTTGCGTGAAGGGGTGGCAAGTGGCGCGACAGTTTTCTGGGGCACAGGCTCCCAGGGCTGTGGCTTCGGCATGAGGCCAGTCCAGCGACCTGACAAGCCGAGGGAGTTGGATTCCTGGTGTGGAACCCCACTTTCTCTCCAGTGCCCTGGGGACCCGGGTTCTCACTCCTGAAGCCCCCCGTAGGTGGCCAGCGTGTGCGGGGAGGGCTCTTCTAGTGCTGCCCCCAGCATCAGCCCCACTCTTCCTCTCTACAGAGACGGAAAGCGGAGCATTTCTGGGACAGGCGGAAGCGCCCCAGTCGGTCCGGGACACCGTCTCCTTGCCGAAGACGCAAAAGCCCTACCTAGCTGACAGGGCGGAGAAGGCCGCGGTTGCCATGACAACCGGAGTCCAGCGGTCGGACCGCGGGGCGCGCCGGGACTACGTTTCCCAGCAGGCCCCGCGAGGGCTCCGGCTCTCTCTCACAGAGGCTCTAATCCCTCAGGGCCGCGGTGGCCCGAAGGTGGAGGGTGGCAGGCTCTGCGCCGCGTGCGGGGCGAGGACCAGGGGACCCGTGCGGGCCGCCCCCGAGCGAGTAAGTGGCATTCACCACGTACCCGCGACTCCAGCCCGCGAGGCCGGGACCTCCGAGCACTCCGCGCGCCTCTACCCCCCTGACCTCAACCAGCCTCCTGCCCCCTCCGGCCCGCGGGCTCTGTGCGGAGACCTTTCTCGCGCGTTTCCGGTCCGCTTCGCCCAGGGGTCCGGCTGGCCACCGCAGGTCGGGCCTTCAGTTCCGGGAGGGCCTGTCGGCTCCACTTCCGGCTGCCGCGCGCGCCCACCAGAGCGTGGACACTGAGCCCCACGTGTGGAGGCAGCAGGCCCGGGCCCCACCGTCGCGGCTCTCGGAATCAAGCTCCGAGCCTCCTGCTGGCGGGCACTGGCCTCCCGGCGCCCCCGGCCCGCCCGCCGGCCTCGGCTTGCGTGCGGGCGCCGGCTCCTCGTCAGGCCCGGTCCCGCCGCTCCGGTCGCCGGGAGGCCGGAGAGCCGCCCCGCGTGCGTCGCTCGTCCCCGCACTAACCCTGCTTTCCGACTCGTGCGTTCTGGCCCGCGCCCTGGAACGGCTCCGACCCCGTTCCAGGTGGCGCGTCACCGGGAGGACAGGCGTAGTGCGGGCCTGTGGAGCCCCGTGAAGCAGGCAGACGGCCGTGGGCCTCAGTGGGGTGTATCCAGACGCGGAGGACGGTCGCCCTGCCAGCCTTTCCCCACGTGCTGTCGTCGTGCGGTTCTGCCGGGCTGGCCTGGGCTACGTCCCCTGCTCAACCTCCTGCTTGCCCAGCAGTGGCCGCTGTGTGTCCTGTCCTGTCCACCTGCTGCAGCCCGGAGAGCGTTAGAGAGGCTGGGGGAGCGCTCAGGCTGCGGGGCGAGCTCACCCGGGGCAGATGGGGAGGCACTGCCAGAACAGCTGGGATGGCCGCTGTGCAGCGGGGAGACCCACTCCCTGGAACCCTTGCTGAGCTCAGCCTCCGGTCCCAGGTTCATGACTGAAGGCCCTCCAGGTACAGGTAGGATAGTCTGGAGGTGCCGGCCGAGAGCAGGGCAAGAGAGGCAGGGAGCCTCGGCCATGGGCTGCCACTTGGTGTGTCCGACGTCGGGAGGCAGGTTTCTGTCACTGTAGATGGGCCCAGGAAGCCACCTATGGGAGCAGGTGTCTAGGGACAGTCGGGAGATGCCCTGTGAACATGGCTAATGGGTGGCCCTTGGTCCCCCATTGTGAGTTCCGGGTTTCTTCCTGCTAGGTGGGAGCTGCTGCTTTTTCCTGGGACCACCCCAGTCTTACCTGACCCTCTGCACAGAGCAGTCATCAGACTGGACGTCACCAGAGATCAGGAGGGCCCCCACACCTAAACCCACTCATCCTATGAGGGGTGCTGGACCAGTCTCTATTGATTTTCTGTGGCTGTTATAACAGATTATAATCAACTAGGTGGCCTAAAACAGTAGAAAGTTATTCTCCGTTCTGGAGGCCAGAAGTCTGAAGACATCATCAGGGCTCCAGGCCCTGAAAGCTCTGAGACAGAGACCATCCCATGCAAATTGTCGTGGCACCTGATGGTTTCAGATGCCACTTGGGCTGTGGCTGCATCACTCGAGTCTTGGCTTCCACCTCTTCTCTCTCGCACTCTCGCTTTTTTTTTTTTTTTAAAGATTTTATTTATTTATTTGACAGAGAGATCACAAGTAGACGGAGAGGCAGGCAGAGAGAGAGAGAGAGGGAAGCAGGCTTCTTGCTGAGCAGAGAGCCCGATGTGGGACTCTATCCCAGGACCCTGAGATCATGACCTGAGCCGAAGGCAGCGGCTTAACCCACTGAGCCACCCAGGCACCCTCACTCTCGCTTTCTTACAAGGATTCTTGTTACTGCATTTAGGCCCCACCCAGGGAATGCGTGATGATCTCATTGCACTGTCCTTTCCCAACTATGGTCAGTGACCTTCACAGGTTCTGGGGGTTAGGGTATATATGTAGCTTTTGGGATGTGGCACCATTCAGTCCACTACACCTTCCTTTGGTGGAACCTGCCCAGTCCTGGGTGACATCATGCCACTTCCAGTCAGCGACGGGAGAAGAATTAGGCACAAACAAGTCAGCTACAAGAGATTGGGAGCAGGGGACAACCGTCGAAAAGTTGCTGCCACCAGCAACCCCACAGTCTCACTTTTATTAGATAGAAACAATAGCCAACAGAAGGACCGATGAAGGTCAAACGTTAGTCACGTCTTGCAGACAAGCCAGGAGGAGGATAAAGTTTATAGTTAACCAAGCACATTCAAAGGACTCACCTAACTAACAACGGTCGCTTCTGGGAAGAGAAAGAAGCGATAACGGAGAAGGGAAGTAGGCGGTTTTCGTTCCACCCTGAGCTGACCGGGCGTTCCCGGGTGCTCAAAGGCGTCCCTGAAGCAGGCGGCGTTCCCTGGGTGGGCCGGGCGTTACCGGCTGCCCGGCTTCTGTGAAGGAGCAACTTCCGCCCTGAGCGAGCCAGGCATCCTCAGGGGCCCAGCTTCTGTGAAGGGGCTGATGAGGGAGCAGGAGGCTGGCTGAGGACAAAGCAAAAGCTGGCACCTTGCACCCCCTCTCCACCCACTCCCCTCAGTAATATGTGTGACATTCCTCAGGTACCTCTGGCTGACCTAAAAGAAAAACAAATAGTTAACTTGCAGAGATCACAGTCTTCCTGCAAGACCGGAGTCTCCCTTGGTTTACCAAGAGATTTACAACAAAGAAGCTATCTAACAATAGCACATTTTCCAGAGGCAAATAACTCAATTCCTCCAGCCCTAATGTCTCCCTCCCCCCACATAAACAAAACTGAAGGAGGCTGAGGTAGAAGGGAATGTAAATATAGTTAAATCCCTTCTAAACCTAAATCTCACTAACAAAGACGATTGATAGCAGCATTGTGACATCCCACCAAAAATCTCCCAGCTATCTTGATGTTAATGGCTGGCCTAAAGACAACATTGATCAACCGCAAGGGCAAGGCCTCCAGTAGGCCCTCTTTAGTATATGAAATCTCCGTTGAAACCTCCCTTCCCCTCACCTTACCCCAATTGCAGGGTACATATCCTGCCACCCCTCACAACCCGGGGCAGCAGCTCTTCCTGCCCACGGGTCCTGTCCCCGTGCTTTAATAAACCACCATTTTGCACCAAAGATGTCTCAAGAATTATTTCTTGGTCATCAGCTCCAGACCTCAGCCCACCGAACCTCACCTAGGTTCTAGAACTTCATCAGGGCGGCATTCCGCCCCGGGCGGGCCGGGCATCCCCAGCTGCCCAGCTTCATGGTCGTATATCGTCCTTCTCCCCAAAGACCTGTTGCCAGTATATGTTTTTCTTAAGGCCATATCTAAATGTGCTTGGCAACTAGTAAAATCCTCCAGGGGTTACAGTTTAAGTAACAAATTGTTCTGAGGGGCAGCAGCAACATCACACTGCAGGCCACCCATCCTCTGCCCTGTCCACTGATTCCACGGTGATTGGCTGTCCTGGGTTGGTCAGGCTGTCCCAGATGTGTTCTCCCATTCCAGTGGGTCATTGGCCTCTGGATTCCTGAGGTTCCAAGAGCTCATTCTGAGTTCCACGAGGTCCTGTTCCAGCCACCAGGTTCTTGTGCAAACCAGGATATGAGGCCAGCAACCATGACCCTGCAGGGACAGCATTTACTGGAAGCCCTGGGGCAGAGGCATGGCAGGCACCCAGGTCTTGCTGTCCCTCACATCTGGGGCATTGCAACTTGGTATCAAGGCAGATCTTGGCTGTGGGGCTTCCAGAAAGTATGATTATAGAAGTCCTGATTCCTCCCCGGGAACAGAAATCTGGGTACCTGCCTTCCTGCTGCTCAACACTCACTGTGGGGGTCCCCTCTTCTCTGTGAGCAGCCAGAGTTCACCCTGGAGTTACAGTTGTATGAGGAGGAAAGAAAGGATCGTCCCCATATCAGTGCTTATGGCTTCTCCTACAGCTCTGTGCCTGGCCACTGCAAGAGGTCAGCCTGGCTTTGGGGAGGCAGACCAAGGAACCCTGCAGAACCTGCATGCTTAGAGGCAGAGGCTGAGGGTGGGGATACAAGGAGGCTTGTAAGAGGCAAAAGGTGAATCCCGTGGGTGGCGGTGGGGAGCCAGTGGCTAGCGGGGTATGGAGGACGGCTCCATGGTCAGACAGAATGGGGTGTGAGCTCCTTCGCCAACTCTCAGCCTTTGTTCCCATCTGTAAATCAGTGATGACAGTGCCCTGGGCCTCAAGACACCATGAAGCATTTCCCTGGGCCCCAGCTTGATGCCCATTGCACAGCAGGTGTGTCTAGCTTCCTACCAAGGGTTTTCTCCTTCAGATGAGTGGATAAGAGACACTTGGTTGAAGAGAAGTCTGGGTCCAGGGGAGAATGCTGTTAACACAGAGGTTAAGCCAATGATGTGGAAACTCTGCTTGGTGTACAATCCACTTGAGCATGTGGGCGAAGTTCATATTTTATTTTTACCTAGCAGTTTTGAAGACCTTGTTTTTCTCATTATGAAAGTATTGTTAAACACACATACACACACACACACACCCCTCCGTCCCACGCTTCCCTGTCCCTACGGCCCGCCGGGGCTCAGATGATTTCTGGGGTGTTGCAGGGCAGGCTCACCTCTGGGCTCTGCCGCACACCGGAGGCAGGAATGCTTTGTGCTGCGGGCGGTTTCCTTTGTTGTTTTTTGAGATACAGTTCCTGTAACATAAATGAACCATTTTGAAGTGTACAGTTGAGGTTGGTTATTAACATATTTTAGTTTTTACTATATTTACTGTGTTGTGCAACCATTGTCCAATTCCAAACATTCCCAGCACCTCAAAATGAAATTGCATACTCATGAAACCATTATTCCCATTCCCATTCTTCCTTTCCTCAGCCCCTGGCAATCACCAGTCTACCCTTTGTGTCTGTGGATTTGCCTATTCTGGGTTTTCACATAAATGGAATTATACCATGTGGTCTTCTTGTGTCTGGCTTCTTTAACTGAGCATGATGTTTTCTGAGGCCCATCCGTGTATTAGTATTTCATCCCATTTTGTTGCTGAGTAATATTCCCTGGTGTGGACACGCCACATTTCATTCATCCATTCACCAGTTTTTGGACATTTGGGTTATTTTTACCTTTTGGCTGTTATGAAAAATGCTATAATGAACATCTGTGTGTAAGTTTTTGCTTGACAGCCCGTTTTCATTTCTCCCGGAGAGATACTTAGGAGTGGAACTGCCGTGTCATGTGGTGACACCGTGTTTCACCTTTTGGTGAACTGCCAGGCCGTTTTCCACAGAAGCTGGTTGCATCACTTTCCATTCCCACTAGCTGTGTGGGAGTGTGTTGTGCAATTGCCTTTTTTGCCAGGTCTTCCTGTCCATCTGTCCTCATTCGGACAAAGTCTGAGTGTGGAGACTTAGCTGGAAGAGGCTGGTCAGTCTACCCACAGTGAGTCCAACGTACAAAGTACAACGGTTTTGCCAGTGCCAGTGTACAAGGGTCACCTTCTGAAACTGGACCCCCAGCTTGTCTGTTGTATTTGCACAGCAAGCTGCATGTTCCAGAGAAAGCTCGTCCCTTGACCTTCCCTAGGTGGGTCCAATGAGGGCTCTGCAGGAGTCATGGTCCTTCAACCCTGGGCACGGTGTCTATTGCGGGTTAGATTCCTGTCCACCTACTGTTAGGGTAGTCAGCACAGGTGGGCACATGGAGCCCACAGCTGCTTGCTCCCTAGTTAGCCCATGTCGTTCCTCACGCCTGTTTTTGGAGAGCTGCATAGTCCAGTCTCAGGGAAGACAGTCAGAAACATAGTATCGGGGTAGGATAGTAGCCATTTCTTACCTGGGGAGAATAACCTCGGGCTCAGATCCCAAATGTCTGGGAAAGAGACGTGCCCCTCACGCCCTCCTGCTGCCTCCCTCTATAAGGGCACCATGGACAGTCTGGCACTGGAGTACAACATGCCCGTGTTCAGTGTCGCCCAGATGTCCTCCTGCTTCCTTGAAGTCTCTCACTCTGGGGGCTCTGAGTGCCTCTGCTTGGGTCTCAAGCTCTAGGTGGCTAAATTGTCAGGCGGAGAAACAGAGGCACGTAGTGGTAGTTGCCACAGTGGGCAAGATGTTGGGTTCCCTAGCCCCCATTGGTGCCACCCATGGGAGAGAGAGCCAGCAAGGATTGATCTCCTTTTGGGTCTGAATGTGGCCCTGTGAAGTCTTAGTCCACCCAGACACTAAGTGGCTTTGAGGTGCAGCTGGAGAAAGGTGGCCTCACCTACCTTGGGTTGAAGGCCAGACTCACACAGGCCTGAAAGTCACAGGAGGGTTGCTAGTACCACATGTGACTGGAGTGAGGACTGTCTGAATAACGTCAGGTCACAGTGTGTGCTCCTGTCCATATTGCCACCTTCGTTTCTTCGGAGCATGCCCCCGACTGCTTACTTGCTGAGTATGTGACCAGACAAACGACCCTTACTGCGGACCCTTCAGCATCCCACACTGCAGCAGGCAGCAGCCGGAAGAGCAGAGCGCTGGTGGCGGAGTGGCTGCCGTGACCCCTTTGTGATCTGGGGAACGTGTGCGACTCTGCACTTTTCACCTTTGACCTCCTCAGCATGTCTAATTCTCACTCCCAAGTCAGCCAATTTCTGCCATTGTGGTTGTGATGTCCAAGGGCAAGGTAATCCACCAGAGACGGCTGGCAGCCCCGTCGTGAAAAGAACGTCTACTTGCTCTGAAGTGTCCTTGGCTGAAAACGTGCAGAGAGACTTGGCCAAATGCTTCCTGATTCTTTTTAGTTCCAAGTCATGTTATTTCAACCCACTGGTAGCCCCCAGGGACCTGCTTGTTAGAAATTTGCAAAAATGACAGAAAAACAGCAATGGGTCAAGGGAGAGTTGGTGAAAACCATTTCACTAAATAGACTCAAATTTCTGGAACTTTTTTTTTTTTAAGAGGGAGAGGTGGGGAAGGGCAGAGGGAAAGAGAGAATCTTAAGCAGGCTCCACATACTGCACAGAGCCCAAGCAGGGCTCAGTCTCACAACACTGAGATCATGACCTGAGCCAAAATCAAGAGTCAGATGCTTAACCAACTGAGCCACCCAGGTGTCCAGAATTTCTGGAACTTTTGAGAAAGGGATAATCTGCCTTGCACAGAAAAGGGAACCAAGCAAAAGGACGAGAACCTGAGCCATCATGCTCAGTGAGCTGTTGATTTACTGTGGTCACATATTCGTACTTCAAAGGCTGTGCTGGGCACGTCCATATTTATTTGGGAAGTAACAAGAATGTAGGAAGAATTCATTCTTACCATGGCCTCTTTAACAGGTCAGTCCTCTTTTAGTGACTGTCATTAATCAGTAACCTAATCGACAAGCAAGTTCTCCTTTCTTATCTTTTTTTTTTTAAGATTTTATTTATTTATTTGACAGAGATCACACAAGTAGGCAGAGAAGCAGGCAGAGAGAGAGAGAGGAGGAAGCAGGCTCCCCGCTGAGCAGACAGCCCAATGCGGGGCTTGATCCCAGAACCCTGGGATCATGACCTCCCAGAACCCTGGGATCATGACCTGAGCTGAAAGCAGAGGCTTTAACCCACTGAGCCACCCAGGCGCCCCTCTTTTTTTTTTTTTTTTTTTTTTAAGATTATTTAATTGTGGGATGCCTGGGTGGCTCAGTTGGTTAAACCGCTGCCTTCTGCTCAGGTCATGATCCCAGCATCCTGGGATCGAGTCCCACATTGGGCTCCTTGCTCGTCAGGGAGCCTGCTTCTCCCTGCACCTCTGCCTGCCATTCTGTCTGCCTGTGCTCGCTCTCTCTCCCTCTCTCTCTGACAAGTAAATAAATAAAATCTTAAAAAAAAAAAAAGATTATTTAATTGTTTATTAGAAAGAGAGAACAAGCGGCGCCTGGGTGACGCAGTGGGTTAAAGCCTCTGCCTTCCGCTCAGGTGGTTATCTCAGGGTTCTGGGATCGAGCCCCTCATCGGGCTCTCTGCTCAGCCGGGAGCCTGCTTCCCCCCTCTCTCTGCCTCTCTGCCTACTTGTGATCTCTCTCTGTCAAATAAATAAATAAAAATCTTTTTTAAAAAATAGTTCCACTGTTAATGAAAGTTTTTTTAAACATTTTATTTACTTATTTGACAGAGAGATCAGAAGTAGGCAGAGAGGGAGGCAGAGAGAGAGAGAAGGGGAAGCAGGCTCCCCACTGAGCAGAGAGCCCGATTCGGGGCTCGATCCCAGGACCTCGGGATCATGACCCGAGCCAAAGGCAGAGGCTTTAACCCACTGAGCCACCCAGGTGCCCCTGAGAGATTATAAGAAAGAGAGAATAAGCAGGGGAGCAGCAGGCAAGAGGAAGAAGGAGAAGCAGGCTCCTTGTCAGGCAGGGAGCCCGACAATGGGACTCGATCCCAGAGTCCTGGGATAGTGACCTGAGCCGAAGGCAGACACTTCACCAACTGAGCCACCCAGGTGCCCCTTGTCCTTTTCCTTTCTATATTCCAACCCCCCAAGTGGGCCTTCTCAGCCTGACCCCTTCCTGTACGTTTGCTGCACATCAGAGTCACCTGTCCCACTCTACATGTTTTCACTGTCTCCTGCCAAGCAAGCCCCCACCCAGATGGGACTGCTCAGAGCTGCTCCTGTGTCCTTCAAGACTGCGGACGAAACACTCAGTTTTGTTTCACCTAAGTGGCATCTCGATTCATATACTGTGTTTTCCCAGTAAAGCATACAAAGAGCTCAGAAAAAGCCACTGTGGTAGGCAGACCACCCCCCCCACCTTCCCCCAAAGTCCCTAGAACCTGTGACTGTTACTCACACAGCAAAAGGGATTAGGAGGTATGATAATGGATCCTGATGCGGGAGATTATCCTGGATTATTTATGGTGGGCCCAGTGTGATCACAGTGTCTTTGTATAGAAGAGGCAGGAGGGGCAGTCTGATGTTTCACTGCTGGCTCTGAAGACGGAAGACGGGGACATGAGACAAGGAAAGTAGGTGGCATCTAGAAGCTGGAAAAGACAAGCAAACAGATCCAGGCTTTGAGCCTCCAGAAGAAAGCAACACTGTTGAAACCTGGCTTCAGGACTTCTCTCCAGACCTGTGAGCTAATAAATTTGCATTGCTTTAAGCCACTAATTTGTGGCAATTTGTTATGGCAGCAATAGAAAATTAACAGCCACAGTGGAATTTGGAAATAGTAACAGGAGGCATCGGGCCTTCTTGATGTTGGTCGCTGCTGGAATGATCAGGGCCCCCAAGTTGGGCTGTTCACATTACATTTATTATGCCCGTTTCTCAGGCTGCCAGACCTGAGAGAACCAACGTTGCTTGGTAGAAGTGGGGAGGGGCACAGCTGGTGGCCAGCCCTGCTGTCGGATGAGCCCTACCTTGCACCTCCCAGAAGACCTGGCTGATGGCAGGTGTAGAGGGGCCAGGTCAAGGCAGGGAGTCAGTAGGGCGTGCTGCCAGGAAGCTGGTGGTTGGGAGTGGAGTGTGATTCTGGGGAGTGGGCAGCTTTGTAATTGGGGTATGTCTTGCTAAAGGGAGGGGCAAGTCAAGGATGACGGTGTTCCAGCAACTGGTGAAGAGTAAGGATGATGCTTTCTAGGGCCTCCGAGACATCCTAGACCGTGGCAGATGTCAGGAGTCAGGGCAGGAGGCTCCAGTATTCTCACTGCCTGATATCATTTCTCTTCTTTCTTCCCTGGGCTAGGGAAAGGTGGGGGCAACCCCATCAGTCCTGGGGTCATCATTCTTTGGCAGTTCTCACCTCTCCCATCCTGGGAACTGCCAACCTCCATTTCTCCTCTGCTCTTCCAGATCCTACATCCTGGACACTGTTGGGGGCTGGCCCCAGGATGGAGGCTTGGGCCCAGAACTCCAGGCAGGGAGGCATCCCCAAGGCAGATCTCCAGGGAGCTGACAGGGGCCAGGAGGAGAGGCCCAAGATGGAGTGGAGGCCCGTGGCAGAGGACCCGGCCAAGAGACACCCCTCTCAGGAGGGAGACTACATGGAGGGACAGCAGGCGGCAAGACGGCTCCCCAAGGCAGGGACTCCTGGAGCTGGGGCCTTGGTGTGAGCCCCAGTCCAGGGACCCGCCAGAGTGCAGGAGCAGGACCCCTGGTAAAAGAACCATGTGGCCCCACCTCCTCTCAGGACCCCGACCTAGTCATTCCCCAGAGGCCACATGCTGGGGAGGGCCCCTGTTGGTGCCCAGTCAATACCAGGGCCTCCAGCTGTAGCTGCTGCCTGGCACAGCATCACAGAACACCCCCAGAGGAGAAGCCCCTGGTGTGTGATCACTGTGGAGGCCAGCTGCTGTGCTGGTGCTGCCCCAGGACCCAGCTGTGCCAGGTCCACACAGAGGAGGGGTCGCAGGAACAGCGCATAGGCACCCAGGCCTTCCCAAAGACGCTGCAAGTGACCCTCTTTCAGCAGAAGCCCCTGAAGGAGCTGCCCCAGGCCTGCCGTTGCCGCGAGGGCTTGACCCGGACGGCCCTGCCGGACGCGCAGGAAACAGTGCGGATGGCAAAGGGGCCCCTCCTGTGTGCCCGGTGTGGCGAGCGCCTTGGCTCCGACAAGCAGCCGCAGGTGGCCGAGGGCCCCTTAATGTGTCCTCAGTGTGGTCAGGCCTCGGGTCCCGGCTGCGGCGCCCCTGAACCCCTGGCGCAAAGGCCCTACGTCTGCGACCAGTGCGGCAAGGCCTTCGCACGCACCTCTAGCCTGCTGCAGCACGAGCGCATCCACACCGGCGAGCGACCCTATGAGTGTGCCCAGTGTGGCAAGGCCTTCATGCGCTGCTCTGGCCTCCTCCGCCACCAGAAGACCCACTCGGCCGAGCACCACCGCCACAGCCGGGCCCTGGCCCAGAGGTCCTGCCTCTTAGGGTGCCCGCCCTGTGGGGACTGTGGCGAGGGGACCCGGGGGCCTCCACGGGTGCCCGTTGCCGGGCAGAAGCCATACGAGTGCGCAGAGTGCGCCAAGGCCTTTGGCCTGTTGTCACACCTCGTGGAGCACCGGCTCGTGCACAGTGGCGAGAAGCCCTACGCGTGCCCGGAGTGCGGCAAGGCCTTCAAGCAGCGCTTGAACCTGAGTCGCCATCGGCGCACACACAGCAGCGCCAGGCCCTACGCCTGCCCGCTGTGCGACAAAGCCTTCAAGGGCCGCTCGGGCCTGCTGCAGCACCGGCGCGCGCACACCGGCGAGCGGCCCTACAGCTGCCCCGAGTGCGGCAAGACCTTCCGCGGCTGCTCCGAGCTGCGCCAGCACGAGCGCCTGCACTCGGGCGAGAAGCCCTACATCTGCCGAGACCGCGGCAAGGCCTTCGTGCGCAACTGCAGCCCGGTCCGCCACCGGCGCACGCACAGGGGCGAGCGGCCCTACGCGTGCGCCGAGTGCGGCCGCGCCTTCAGCCAGCGCTCCAACCTCAACGACCACCGCCTCCTGAGCCTGCGAAACTGCGAAACAGCTCCGGGCTTCCCCGAACCCCGCTCGGTACTCGCTGCGTCCGCAGGCTTCCTCCGCTCCCGCCGTCCTGCGCCCTTGCGGGTGCGCGCACAGCGAGGAGCTCTGGCGAAGCGCTAATAAAGGAGCGCGTGGAGCGCGCTGTGAGCCGGAGGCCGCGTGGGCTCTCGGGAGTCTGGCTCCGCCTCCCGGGTAGGCTGGAAAGTGGGGAAGCGGGGGCGTGACTCCCCCGGGCACAGGCAGAGAATGGTGGAGGTGACTTTTGACCACAGGACCTCTCCTTGCACTTGCCTAGGGGGCTTCGTGAGCCCTTGGTGTCCTGTGGGTGTTTGCACACCCATTAGTGTTGCTTGGCCTGGCCTCCTCCGTTTGGTCTTCGAGATGATGATCTCTGGCCTCCCTGGGCTTCAGAAGAGGGACTCTGCAGTGACCATCCTGGGACCGATGGCCACGGGCTTCGTGGGCACGGCCTCTGCCTGCCCTACCCCCCCGCCCCCCCGTGGCTCCTACACTCGCTACGCAGAGGGCTCCCCTTGGAAGGAGGAGGGATTCCCGGGCAGCCTTGGCCTGGCTTGTGATTAGCAAGTGGGGACCTCATCATGTCAAGTCGAGGTCCGGTGATCCAGCCAGTGCTCTTCTGTCAGAGGACTCCGGGCAGGATGCCATCTCCTGCCGCATGGGAGGAATCAAGGAGTGTGAACCAAGTGTGCGGCCACAATTCCGCGTGGCCACCACATAGGTGGGAGTCCACCAGAGGCCTGGAGCTACCAACATGTTTCTTTCACAGCAATATATATAGTTACTGTTATGCCCCAATAATGGGTCCGTGATTAAAGGAGCGAGACTGATACAAAGCGAAGGTCAAGCAAAGCTTTATTTCGCGCCAAGCATCAAGAATCTAACCAAACGCTTGGGGCCGCACCTCTTACAAGAGAGGGCGACCCTTCTCTGTTTCACAGCCTAGCTTTTAAGGGCAAAGGCCATGCGGTCGGGCCTGGCCACGCATAGGTGGCCAATGAGATTGTAACACACACAGGAAACTCCACAGTGATGCTAGGTGACCAATTGAGTTACAATTTACCCTAGTAGACATTTGAACCAGCCTATTACACCTTGATTGGGATTGGAGCCCAAAAGGCTCCCAAAGGGCGGGGCCCATCCTCCTTGGTAACCAGGGAGACAGTATGCATCCCCCCCACTGATCAGATGTCTCCACCTGGCCTGACTCACCCTAGTATCTGGGCTTTGTTACCTGAAGCTGGTTTCCGGGATTTGTCTCCAAGTAAATGCCCTGGGGGAAGGGGAGCAGGGACAGTTTCTAAATAGGTCCTTACATTCCCCTCTTTTCTTTGGAGACTAGTCAAATCTTTGACTTTTTAGCCAGTTCTATGCCCTCCTTTTATCAGAAACAGTAAGTTAACCCCCCTCTTTTCTATTCGCAATTGCTTATACCTCCCGCCTATATCTTAACAAGAGGGCCAACAATGAATTTAATGAACTCATTGTTTTTTTTTTTTTTAAAGATTTTATTTATTTATTTGACAGAGAAAGATCACAAGCAGGCAGAGAGGAAGGGAAGCAAAGCAGGCTCCCCGCTGAGCAGAGAGCCCGATGCGGGACTCGATCCCAGGACCCTGAGATCATGACCTGAGCCGAAGGCAGCGGCTTAACCCACTGAGCCACCCAGGCGCCCGTGAACTCATTGTTTTTTTGAGTCTTAGTTTTAGTCCGTGATTGGCGGGGTCCATTGGCAGCGGCATCCACGTCTGGGGGGAGTTCTCGTCCTGGGCGGTTTGACATGACCTGCGTGAATCCAGGTCCTGATGCCTTCTACTTTTATTGCCATGGGGGTGGTCAGGATGACAGTAAACGGTCCCTTCCAGCGAGGCTCCAAGCCTCCCACTTGGCAGCAGTGCATCCAAATTAAGTCCCTGGGTTGGCGAGGAGGTGGCTCCACCTCTGTCTCCAGCCCAGTGTGGGCAGTCCGGATCCCTGCATGGGCTTTTTTAAGACAGACTGTAATGCCTGCAGTGACTGGAGTACAGACTGAGCAGTCATTTCTGCTATAGCAACCTCTTTCTCTTTTCTCTCTTCCCATTCTAGTTCTTTCTGCATTTACCACCTGACACTGAACACATCTATCAACCACATCTTGAGCCATACGCCCTAATTTAGAAACCTAGAACTGCTTGCCCATAAGCTCTTTTTTTTTTAAAGATTATTTATTTATTTATTTCACAGACAGAGATCACAAGTAGGCAGAGAGGCAGGCAGAGAGAGAGAGAGAGAGAGAGAGGGAGAGGGAAGCAGGCTATCCGCCGAGCAGAGAGCCTGATGCGGGGCTCGATCCCAGGACCCTGGGATCATGACCCGAGCCGAAGGCAGAGGCTTTAACCCACTGAGCCACCCAGGCGCCCCCCCCCCCCATAAGCTCTTTTAAACTTGCGTGTCCCGGGACGCCTGGGTGGCTCAGTTGGTTGGGTAGCTGCCTTCGGCTCAGGTCATGATCCCAGCGTCCTGGGATCGAGTCCCACATCGGGCTCCTTGCTTGGCGGGGAGCCTGCTTTTCCCTCTGCCTCTGCCTGCCATTCTGTCTGCCTGTGCTCGCTCTCTCTCCCTCTCTCTCTGACAAATAAATAAAATCTTTAAAAACAACAACAACAAAAACTCTAAAAAAAAACAAGAACAAAAACAACAAAAAAAAAAACTTGCGTGTCCCCAAATGAGTGCCCTGATGTATTTGGCTTACTAACTTTCTTCTAGTCTTAGCCCAATCTCCTTTATAGTCTAATTTAGTCCATTCTACCATAGTGAGTCCTCCCTTAGTCAGTTCGTAGAGAGGTCGCACCATCTCCACGAACCACGGTATCCACAGCCTGCAGTAGCCCAACGTCCCAAGAAACTCCCTCATGGAGACCAAAGCCTAAGTAAGTGGCGTGGCTTTTACAAAGCTGTGTTTTCATTGCTGACACCTGATACTTTTCCCTGCAGAGTCTGTAAGAGAGCTCTCATCCCCTGCAAGCATGACCCGTAGTCCTCAGCGGCTATTTCTACTATTCCCACTAACTCAGTCAGATTTTTCCTTTCAAATACTTCAATTTTCTGAAGTTTCCTCCTTATATCTGGCTCTGACTGACTGGCAAAAGCAAGATCGTTTACACGAGTTATCGCGCAACTTCTCTGAAGTTTACCTTAAGTTATCTAGCTTAGGTAAACAAACATTTAATAACAATCTAATCTAGAATTTGACACCCATAAAGGCATGTTACTAAAACATAGTTTTTCTCTCTAAAATAACCCTCATTTCCAGAGATGGCCAAATCAGGACTACCTCACTTGAGAAACTAGTCCAGTTTTTAACAAACTTGGCCTATTATTTACATAAGCTCAGCAAGAACAGTGAGAATTCATATAGATCTTTTAGAATCTGCTTTGCTGGAACTTTTTATGAGGAATCTCTAGGTTGAACTTTAGGTAGCCTCTCCGGGCCAGAAGTCAAGCCACGCACTTGCCATCAGACATGCCTGAAATACCAGTCGACCTGGGCAAATTCTTCTTCCTGAGGCTCTGGACCTACCAAGGAGTGACATTCTTTACTCACCTGGTGAGGTTGCTGGGAACTCTGTAAGCAAGGTATCAGGCCAACAGTTCCAAAGGGCTTTACGGCTCCAGGTTTTACAAAGTCAACCTTAGTTCCTTTAAGCTGGTCATATCTGAGTCTTTTCAAATATGACGTTCCAGTCAAAGCCTTGGTAAAATAACCAGTGTCCAATGCTGTCCTGTTACAAGGAGAACAGATTCTTATTGAACTTATGCAAATGACTGACTGCCAAGGAAGAATACTTATTGAGCCCTTTTGGTTTCAGAGGGTTCAGATCTATCTAAGTTGAATGCCTTGATTCGTTTACAAATGAACACCTTTACATATCTATAAGTTACAGATAACTTAAGAAAAAGTTTCCCTAGTCTAGAGGAGCAAACGTTACAGAACCAGGCAGGCCCTTAGGAGAGTTCAATCCAAGTATGATGGACTCTACTGGACCCTGAGTGCTGCCAAGATGAACCTCTGTATAGAAGGCACATTGTGGGTCCCATGTACAGATGGACTAAAATGCCCCCAAAGTCCCTTTTCTCTTCCTCACAAACCTACATTTCTCAGGCTTCCGGCAGTTCCACGGAGCTATGTGACAGAGTTCTGGCTAATGGAATGTGGACAGAAGTGATGGAAAACACGACATGGCCTACATCATCTTCTTTGCTTTTTTCATCAGCCAGCTGCACAGAGAAGATTTGGCAGAAAATTCTGAGGAGGCTGTAAGGAATAGCTAAGGCCTGATAGAAGAAGCCTGAGTCCCTGAATTAAGGACCGCCTTCTGGAAGGAGGGTCACTTGACCACTTCACACTGTGACATGAGCACAAAAGACATCTGTATTGTGTTGAGCCACTGAGGTCCTGGAATTGTTGGTTACTGCAGGTGTAGTTACCTGCTGTTAAAGGATACATTTTTTTTTTTTTTAAGATTGATTGATTTGAGAGAGAGAGAGAGCAAACATAGAGGGGAAGAGCAGAGGGAGGGAGAGAAAGAAACTCAAGAGGACTCCATGCTGAGCAGAGAACCGGATGTGGGGCTCGATCCCATAATCCTGAGATCATGACCTGAGCCAAAACCAATAGTCAGACAATTAACCATCTGAGCCACCCAGAAGTCCCAGGATACATCTTTTTTAAAAACTAAAATCGTAGGACACCTGGGTGGCTCAGTTGGTTACTCAGGTCATGATCCCAGAGTCCTGGGATCAAGGGCCACATCAGGCTCCCTGCTCAGCCGGGAGCCTGTTTCTCCTTCTGCCTGCTGCTCCCCCTGTTTGTGCTCTCTCTCTCTCTCTCTGACAAATAAAATGAATAAAATCTTTATTTTTAAAGATTTTATTTATTTATTTGACAGAGATCACAAGTAAGCAGAGAGGGAGGCAGAGAGAGAGAAGGGGAAGCAGGCTCCCTGCTGAGCAGAGAGCCGGATGCAGGGCTCAATCCCAGGACCCTGGGATCATGACCTGAGCCAAAGGCAGAGGCTTTTTTTTTTTTTTAAAGATTTTATTTATTTATTTGACAGAGAGAAATCACAAGTAAGCAGAGAGGCAGGCAGAGAGAGAGGGGGAAGCAGGCTCCCTGCTGAGCAGAAAGCCCGATGTGGGGCTCGAACCCAGGACCTGGGATCATGACCTGAGCGGAAGGCAGCGGCTTAACCCACTGAGCCACGCAGGCGCCCCAAGGCAGAGGCTTTAACCCACTGAGCCACCCAAGCACCGCCTGAATAAAATCTTTAAAAAAACCCCAACAACCTAAAATTGTGACTTGTGCAAATATGAAATGAACATGTGTCAAAGATTTTGTTTAATTATTAGTTTTTTGAAGATGAAAGAAGGGACCATAAACAAGGAATACAGAGAATGCAGTTATAGATGCTGAAAAAGGCAACGTTACGGATCCTCCCCGGGACCTCCAGAGGGCCATCAGGCCTGCTGACACTTCGATTTCAGCTCAGTGATACTCATTTCAGACTTCTGGCACCCAGAACTGTGAAAGAATCCATTTCCGTTGTTTTAAGCCATAAGTTTGTGGTAATTTGTTACAGGAGCCCTAGGACACTAATAACACTGTCCTTCATTCTGCCTCTCATGTGGGCTCCATTGTCTGACAGGTTCTCCCCTCATGGGTCCAGAAAGCTGCAGCTGTACTACCTGCGAGCTAGTCACGGTTTAAAGTTCCATACAAAATGGAAGCCTTAAGAGCTCAGAAAGAACTTCCTGCCCCGAGAAACTCACAGGCGGAAGCTCCTCATACTTGGATCCTGAGTCAGTCCTGAGGGCCAAGGGGAACAGAATCCGGGTGTGCCTGAGTCACGCGTCCACACGCGTCCACACTCGTCCAGACCACCTGGACGGAGAGCGAGGCAACTGAGAAACTGTCACACAGCAAATAGTGCCTCCAGCTTGGGCTCGTTGTCCCCCAGGGAAGGGCCTCGGGGCCAGCGCTAGGTATGTGAGATGCGCACCGTCTCCCTGCCGGCCCCTGCTGGACAAGGTCCCTGGGTTTGTAGAGAGGACCTGGTGGCCAGAGAACGGACAGGGGTGAGGAGTGTGCATCCCTCGGGCTGCAGGACGGTTCTTCCTCCAGATTTGGTTCTGGGCTCCGAGATCCCGGCGACCTTGAGCGGCCGTGTGCGTGTGTCCCCCCCCCCCCCCCCCCCCCCCGTCCCTCTGGGTGTGTCAGTGAGGCAGGGGAGGGGCTGAGGAAAAGGGCGGCGCGTATCCACGGCAACGGAGGACACTGGCCGGGGAGAGGGCTGCTGGACCATCGCTACAGAAACCGAAGGACGCAAGCCCACGACTTGGGAGGAACTAGGAGTACCGCGAGGCGCAAGGTCGCACTGGGGACGCGACAGCATCTCGGTGGACACCCTGCGCTCACCCCGCGCCCCTCCCCGTTCCCCGCGGCCCGAGCCCGGGTGCTGACCCGGGCGTTGTCCTAGCCCGGCCGCGCCAGGTGGACTCCGGGGCGGGCCGAGGGCGGTGAGCGAGGGTCAGGGTTCCGGTCTCCGGCCCGTCGCAGGAGAGCGGGTGGGCGTGCGCCGCCGCCCCGAGCCCGGGGCTCGCCCATCCGCACCCCGTGCTTCACCGCTCGCACTTCGGTCCCGCGAGCCTCGTCTGTCGCTTCCTTCCGCAGCGTCCCTTCCTCCCGCGGGTTCGTTCGTTCGTTCGCGCGTTTATTCATCCTCCCGCTGTCTGGTTCCGCCCTCGGCGCCCGGATTGTGGCCACCCGGCTCCGATTTGTTTGTCCATCCGTGTGCGCATTCATTCGTTCCTCCTCCGGCTCTCCAGTCCCGCGCTGCGCTCCCGAGGCCGCGCCGTCATTCCTTCCTCCGTTCCTCCTGCATCCACTCGGACCTCCTCCCCGCGCCGCGTCTGGGCGCGCCAGGCTGGTTCCCAACGCCGAGCCTCCGCCGCCGCCCTCTGCGCGCGAACTCCCAGCCTCCGCGCTCACTTGCCAGGTGTGCCGCCAACCCAGCGCTCCCCGAGACCGGAACCCCCGTTGGGCATCTCCTGTGCAGGGTCCCTCCCCTTCTTCCACTCAGTAGTTTTCCATCCAGCCCCCAGTAGGTGAGAGCCCAGATCCTGGGGGCTGGGGAGAGAAACAAATAGTCACTTGTGTCCTGTCCGATGGGAGCCGGTTGTTGGCGTGGGCGATGGGGACTGACTGGAGGGGCGGCCACAAAACATGTGAGTAGGCATTCTGGGGGAAAGTGGGGGACAAGGCTTTCAGGCAGAAAAGGGGCACACAGTGTCCGTGAGAGGACGGTGGGGAGGCTGGAGCATTGAAGGCAATCAGGAATGACCTTCAGGGATTTGGATACTATCCCAAGATGGGCAGACTCCCAGGCAGGGCGCCCAGTTGGAGGGGGCAGAGGACTGGGCAGCTGCCAAGCATAGGTTTTGGCTGGAGGGATATCCCTGCCAGGCACCATCCTTAGAAACATGCGACTCCTGAAGCCATGGGTCCTTAAATAAGGATTTTTATTGAATTCTGATAACTTGTAAAAAACACATTTTTGAGATAATTATAAAATCACATCTGTAAGAAATAATACAAATAGATCCCATGTACCCTTTACCCAGTTTTGTCCAGTGGTACCATTTTGTAAAACTACAGTAGATAACCAAGCTATTCAAATAGATAATCAAGATACTGAGTATTTCCACCACCTGGGATTCCTCCAGTTGCCCTTTTAGCCACACCTACTTCCCCCCTGCCTCCACCTCTTCCTTAACCCCTTGGTTTTCTGTTTTCTCTTTCTGCAATTTTGTCTTTCAAGAATGTAATATACATGTAATCATGTAACCTTTTGAAATTGGCTGGTGACTTTTAAAAAAATTAACCCTTTTAATGTGTACAGTGTCTTTTTTTTTTTTTTTTTTTTTTTAGTATGTTCACGTTTTGTGCAACTGTCACTACAGGCTAATTCCAGGGCATTTTCTTTTCTTTTTTTTTTTTTTAAGATTTTATTTATTTATTTGACAGAGAGAGATCACAAGCAGGCAGAGAGGCAGGCAGAGAGAGAGGAGGAAGCAGGCTCCCTGCTGAGCAGAGAGCCCGATGCGGGGCTCGATCCCAGGACCCTGAGATCATGACCTGAGCCGAAGGCAGTGGCTTAACCCACTGAGCCACCCAGGCGCCCCCTCCAGGGCATTTTCATCACCCTGAAAGAATCCCCATACCCATTAACCAAACTCCCCATTCCTTCTCCCCAGCTTGTGGCAGCCACTAATCTACTTCCTGCTGCTTACAGATTTGCCTATCTTGGACATCTCAGATAAACAGAATCATACAATGTGAAGTCTTTTGTGTCTTGATTCTTTCATTTACTGTACTGTTTGCAAGGTTCATGTATCTTATTACGATGTATCTGTGTTTCATTCATTTCATTTATTTTTTATTTTTATTTATTTATTTTAATTTTTTTTAAATTTTTTATTTTTTCAGCATAACAGTATTCATTATTTTTGCACCACACCCAGTGCTCCATGCAATCCGTGCCCTCTACAATACCCACCACCTGGTGCCCCCAACCTCCTACCCCCCACCCCTTCAAAATTCTCAGATCGTTTTTCAGAGTCCATAGTCTCTCATGGTTCACCTCCCCTTCCAATTTCCCTCAACTCCCTTCTCCTCTCCATCTCCCCTTGTCCTCCATGCTATTTGTTATGCTCCACAAATAAGTGAAACCATATGATAATTGACTCTCTCTGCTGGACTTATTTCACTCAGCATAATCTCTTCCAGTCCCGTCCATGTTGCTACAAAACTTGGGTATTCATCCTTTCTTTTTTCTTTTCATTCATTTCATTTTTATGGCAGAATAATGTTTGGTTGTAGGTGTCCACTATGTTTTGTTTATCCATTCATCAGTGGTGGTCTTGTCTCAGAACCCTAGGAGACAGAGATCCAGAGCGCAGCTGGCTCCCCAGGAACGAGGGCTGCATGAGTCCCCTTCCCTGCCTCCCCTTCACCTCAGCTGCATTCGAGGTTGCACAGCATTTTTTGTTTCAAGCCAAGGGGCAGAAGGTCAGAGGCCTTACTCTGGGACCCTGGTGAGCAGCAGGAGGCCTAGGGCAAAGGGGGGGGTGGTCCTGCCATCTTCCCCTCCCAGTTGCTTCCCCCCCCCACCCCTCCCTCCTGTTCTCTGCACAGTTGTGGCCAGGGGTCCATTATAAAAAGACAAGCCTGAGGGGCGCCTGAGTGGCTCAGTCCTTAGGCTCAGGTCAGTATCCCAGAGTCCTGGGATGGAACCCCGCACCAGGCTCCCTGCTCCACGGGGAGACTGCTTCTACCTTTCTCTCTCCCCACTGTTCCTCCTGCTTGTGCTCTCTCACTCTGTCAAAATAAATAAATAAAATATTAAAAAATAAAATAAAATAAAAAGAAACCTGAGCAGCTTGAAATACTTCAGCAGGTTGTGGACCCAGCAGCACACCCGCACATCTGGGGTTGTCACAGTCCCCACGTGACAACCTGAGCAAGCAGGTTTCTGACCCATTTCCTGGCAACGCAGAGGGATTCTGGCAGGCTGCAGAGTGAGGGGAAAACAGCCGGGTGGAGGGGCAGGAAGGTGGGGAGCTGAGGACGCAGGGTGGCGAGCCGGAAGGCCTCCGGGAAGGGAAGCTAGAGGGGAAGCCAGCCAGGTGCTGGGAACTCAGTGAGAGAATGGGTGGGTTGGGTAGGGTGGGAGCAGACCACCCACAAAGCACGAGGGGGAGTTCCCTACTGCCAGCCATGCCCATCACTCCCAGCTCCCACACCTGGTGCCCAGGCAGGACTTCCACCTGTGCTGGGGCCTCTTCTGATAGAGACCAGTTCTCTGGTAGCACTCCAGCCCAGAGGCCCCTTCCAGGCTCCCAAGCAACCTTCTGGGCATCGGCCCCCCCAGCCCTGGCCTGCACCCACTCCCCTTTCCTCCCCAGGGGGTGAGCTGGCAGCTCCATCTGGCACCCTCAGGGGGCCCTCTCCGGAAGGTGGTGGGTCCGTGTCTCCTCTGGGATGCAGGGGCATTGCACAGGGCCGCTTCTCGGGCCCGGCCATCATCACCCCTTGTGGCTTCCCATGCCAGGATTCCCATACAGTTGGCTTTCGTTACCCTCTTACCTGGTCCTGCCCCACTGCGTGCCCCTGCGGTCTGTGGGTTTGTCCAGCTTCCTGCCCCCACCGCCATTTTAGGGAGCCTCTCTCTGCCCTCGGCTGCCCCTGGGTTCCTGGGTCTGGGACCAGCAGCCTCCTGCAGAAGCCTGTGAGGGAAGCAGGGAGAGGGAATGCTTGGAGCTATGACCCTGACTAGTGTGAATCCTTTCTAGCTTGGGAAGTTCCTTCTCATCTTGTCTCCAGAGCAGAGCCCCAGAGAGGGCCGGATGGGCCTGAGGACTCAAAGATGATGAGGACCCTATTGGGCTGTCTGCCGGGGTTGCAGTGTCTAATCACAAGGGTTACTGAGCCCTGTTGCACCATATCCGGTGATATGAGGGGACTTCTCTACCTGACCCTGACTGCTCAGTTGGGAGGCTTCAAGCTGGCCCCAGGCGAGGGGAGAAGAGGCTGTGCTGTGTGAATAACCTTGGGAGCCTGCTGGTTTGAAGTATATTATATTGCCTCCAGGTCAGAACTGGCCCTTCTGGTTTGGGGGCCAAGAGCTACAGATCTTGTCCCCTGCTTCCTCCTGCTCCAGGCTGAGCTGGCCCCCCAGACTGGAATCCGGGAGGGGAGGCAGACACCCAGGCTCCTTGAAAATACAGAAACATGATAACATGGAAATGCAGCCCGCTCCAAACTGCACGTAGGCAAACAGATGTTTAATTTCAAACCCTCTTATCTGCCCTATAAATAGGGCCTTATGGTGACGGTCAGTTAGAAGTCTCACCTGAGGGGAGGACACTCTGCTCAGGCCTCTCGATCAGGGTTTCAGCCTGGCTGTCTCCACAGGCCTTCCTCAGCTAACCAGGTTGGATGTTGTAAGTACTCAGTTTTAAGGATGCCATTTATTTATTTGAGAGAGCAAGCAAGCAGGAATGGGGGAGCAGCAGAGGGAGAGGGAGAAGAAGGCTCCCCAATCAGCAGGAAGCTGAAGATCCCAGGATACCAGGATCATGACCTAAGCCAAAGGCAGACTCTTAACTGACTGAGCCACCCAGGCGTCCCATGCAATTCTTGATATCAGGGTTCTGAGTTGAAGCCCCACGTTGGGTATACAGATTACTTAAAAGTAAAAATCCTAAAAAAATTTCTGTGTCTCCTGTCTTTTCCTCTGGGTATTTTGTAGCCCTCTGAAAGGAGAGCAGGCAGTGGATTGGACATTGGTTCTGGTGCTTGTGCTTGGAGGAGGGGGTGCGAATTTAGGATTTCTAAGATGTCTGCCTATCTTCCTCCTCCTTTCCCTCATTATTCTGACCATCGGGAAGGGGGTCAGGTGTCTTAATTTTTGTTCCTCCAGTCCCTTCCTATGATGCATTTTTATTATGGAGTAATATACAAGTTTGAATGTAGGTAATTTTACCCCAGATCATGTGAACTTGAAAACACTAGGGTTGGGGCACCTGGTTGGCTCAGTGGGTTGAGCCTCTGCCTTCGGCTCAGGTCATGATCTCAGGGTCCTGGGATGGAGCCCCGTGTTGGGCTCTCTGCACGGCGGGGAGCCTGCTTCCCCTTCTCTCTCTGCCTGCCTCTCTGCCTACTTCTGATCTCTCTCTCTGTCAAATAAATAAATAAAATCTTAAAAAACAAAACAAAACAAAACACTAGGGTTACTTTTTAACCTTTTGAGTTTTAGCATGCCCAGTTTGTACAAGGACTTGTCTTTAAACCAATGAAATAGGGCTCCTCTACAAATTGGGTTTAGCAATACCATCCAGAGACAGAGGAAATACCTCCCATTTATAACACACACATAGATACATGTATACAAACAAGATGCGAACAAAACTTAGCCTTTGTTTCACTCTTATTTGTGCACAGGACCTTAAAGACCCAATCCCCAAACATCCCCCTATCCCCCTTTTATTAAATCAAATCTTTTTTTAAAAGATTTATATATATATATATATGTGTGTGTGTGTGTGTGTGTGTGTGTGTGTGTGTGTGTGTGTGTGTGTGTGTGTATGTATATATACACATAATTTATGGATCCATTTATTAGTTATTTTCCATTTCCAGTTAGAACATGGCCGGTCGTATGCAAAGATACCAAAAACTGTAGCAACAGACAAACCAAACGAAGCTCAGAGTACCTCTGGGATTGCTGGTTCTTCCCCACAAGTTGGGGACTTCACTGACTCAACCAAATGGCTTCTTAGTTTCTGATTACTTAGTCTTACAGTTGGCTTTCTTTAATTGCGCACACAAATAAACTAGTTCAGACATGTCAAAAGAACCCCACTCAGGTTATCCTTACCTGTCCCAATGAAGCCAGCACCTGCAAATGTAGGCTCTGTGCATACGCACAGGTAGCCTGCCTGGGTTTCCCATGGGTGGTCGTTCGTTTTCTGGGTGTTGGTCTGGCTTTTGAAGCACAGTTCCCTACTCCTTTTAATTTGGGTTTTATTTTTAGGATAAGGCTTGACTAAGATCTAAGGATATAAAGAGTGGTGGATCGAGAGGGTGCCGCTTGTGAGTGTTACTTTAGTATGGCCGTGGTACACTCTCTGTGTCTCCATTTCTCCTTGGAAGGTCTAGGACCATAGAGGGGTTTGGAGCAATGCATGACTAATCCTTATGTGGGCACCCCTGCATGAGCCAATCACACTTACCTTATGAGACAGGAAATTTCTGTGTCCCTTCTCTTTGGAGCTGAGTTATTCAGTCTCTTATATTTCTAGCGAGAAAATTTACTCAAGCCTTATATATTAATAGCATCCATTAGTATAATGCCAAATTAAAATAACCAACCAATCGACTTCCCCCCCTCTCAGGTTATTCCCACCTAGAGGACATCACTGGTAACCTTGAACAGTTCAAATAAAAGTCATGACTGTCAACCCAAATTGAAGAAGTCCAGATATCAGGACATCTCACCAGAAACACCTATGAGGTGCTAAGGAGCCAGAGGGGCACAGAGGGCCTGTGCTCATACCAAGCGCTGAGATCTAGATGATCCCCACGTGTTCTCAGGCGAGTTGCTCTGACATCCTGTTGAGTATGCCAAGAAATGTTGATGCAAAATGAACAAACCCTTTAAAAATGTTTAAAGAGAAAGGAAGAGTTTTATTCCAGCCCAAGTTAGGGCAGGTGCCCAGGATACAGTCTGCACAAAGAAGAGAGGGCTCAAATACCTGGGTGGCTCCATCAGTTAAGTGTCTGCCTTCGGCCCAGGTCTGATCCCAGGGTCCTGCGATAATCCCAGGGGTACTCAGTGGGGAGTCTGCTTCTCCTTTTGCCTTCCCCCCACTGATGCGTGCTCTCTCTCTCTTAAATAAATAAATAAAATAAAATCTTTTTTAAAAAAATGAGTTAAAGGGCTCCTGGGTGGCTCAGTGGGTTAAGCCTCTGCCTTTAGCTCAGGTCATGATCTCAGGGTCCTGGGATGGAGCCCTGCATCGGGCTCTCTGCACAGCGGGGAGCCTGCTCCCCCCCCCCACCTGCTGCCCTGTCTGACTCTCTGCCTGCTTGTGATCTCTGCCTGCCGAATAAATAAAGAAAAATCTTAAAAAAAAAAAAAAGAGTTACAAATCATCATGATGAAGGACATTCCAGAAAATTTCAGACTTTTTCTTGTGTTTTTAGTATGTGCAAGTCTGTAGGACTTTCATCTTTTGGGACCCAGAGTGGTTTTTTGTTTTTCTTATCTTTAAGTTTGGAATGCTCCTTTTTGTTTTGTTTTTGTTGTTTTAATGAAGCAGACATACAATGTGTGCTCTAGGCAGACATAGAGCCCGTGCTCTGAGGTTTTGTGCAGTCATTTTGATCTTAGTAAATGTTAAAGTATAGCTTCCCTGGGAGCCCTGGGGCAGGGCCCACAAACACTAGAAACTGAAAATTTCCTTGATCAATTAGTAATTATTACATTATTTTATTTTAATTTGTTTTAAAATTGTATTTCTCATATTTTAAGTCATTTTAATTGCTAATGTATTATTTGCTGTAGTTTGCTATTTTATTATATAATTTTAAAAATCATTTTTATTATTTATTGCTTAGTTTATAATTATACATAATTATTGATTATAGTTATTGACGAGACTCCCAAAGACCTTGGAGTTTTGCCCTTTGTCTCCACGCCCTGCAGGCCCCCGCTTCTGGAAGGACAAATGATAGGGAAGAGGTCAATGCCCCTTGCTGCCCCCTTGCTGCCCTCAGCCTCATGTGGGCTTTATCATCCCAGACAGTACCAGGCTGGAGGGAGACTGGCCATCATGTCCACACTTGGGGCCTTCCTGATGCTCTGGGGTGAGGTTGCTGGGGCTGGGTTCCCTTGGGGCAGAAGGGAGGAGAAGGGACAGGAATGGGGGCCTCACAGGTGCCCTCTCTACAGGTCTTTCACTGGGCCCAGCGACTGAGGCAGCAGTAGGTGAGTCCGGGTCGGGTCTTGGGGGGAGGTGGGCACCTGCAGAGGTGAGCCCCTGTCCTGGAGCCCCGCACTGACCGCCACTGGCCACGCAGTATTTGATCCCCAGCCAGACCTGTGGGCAGAGGCCGAATCGCTGCTGAAGCCCTGGGCTGGCTTGACGCTGGTGTGCCAGGCCCGCCTGAAGACCCCGGATTTTGAGCTGCTCAAAGATGGGGTAACCCAGGAACTTGTGCACCTCGACTTACCCGCCATGGAGCACCGGTTCCCACTAGGAGCAGTGACGAGTGACACTCAGGGCCTCTACCGCTGCCGTTCTGGCTTGGAGAGCGGATGGACCCAGTTGAGCAACCTCCTGGAGGTGACCGGAGCAGGTGTGCGGAGGCTTTAATGGAGGCGCGAGACAGTGGGGAAAGGGCTGCGTGCGGGGCAGGCCTCCCTTCCTCCCTTCCTCCCCTCCTCACTCTCTTGGTCCTACTTTTCTGACATGGGGGTGGGGGTGGGGAGGGGTGTCCCTGAGCAGCTAGGTGGCCTTTGGCGAGTCATCTGACATTTCTGATCCTGTTTCCTCATCTGTAAAATGAGGGTGATGTTTGCACTGATCCCGGAAGGTTGTGAGGAATACATGGCTGAATCCCCAGAAATCGTTTGGGAAAAGCCCAGCACATTTCCTCTTTCTCTCCTTTCCTTTTCTTCCTACCTACCTTCCTTCCTTCCTTTTTTTCTTTCTCTCTCTCTCTCTCCTTCCCTCCCTCCCTCCCTCTCTTTCTCTTTCAGATTTATTTATTTTGGAGAGAGAGCATGTGCATGGTGGGAGGAGCAGAGTGAGAGGGAGAGAGAGAATCCTTAAACAAACTCCCCACTGAGCACAGAGCCCCCCCCTGCCCAATGACCTGAGCCAGACCAGGAGTCCAAAGCCCAACTGACTGAGCACCCAGGTGCCCCTCCCTCCCATTTCCATGAGTGTGGAGGTCCCAGTCTGGTTGGGCCAAGTCATTCAGACCCATCCACCCACCCTGCTCCACCCGCAGAGTCCCTACCCCCACCTTTGCTCACACCTGAGCCGGTGTCCTGGATCACACGGGGTCTGAAGACAAAACTGGTGTGCCGTGGGGGATTTCATGGTGTGACCTTCCTGCTGAGGCGGGAAGGTGATGATCAGTTTTTGGAGGTGGCTGAGGCCCCGAAAGACGTAGAGACCACCTTCACAGTCCTGCACCCAGGCAACTACAGCTGCAGCTACAGGACCCACGAAGCAGGCGCACCCTCTGAGCCCAGTGCCACTGTGACAGTTGAGGAGCTGGGTGAGTGTGCAGACCATCCCAGAGGGCTTCCTGGGGTGGGAGGTTCCTGGAGGACAGAACTGCATTTACCTTGATCCCAACCCTGAATACCCTTGCCCAGGACTAGGTCTGGGAAACAGTGGTCACTCAGTTGGGTGGATCACACCTGCCCTGAACACTGACACTGTGGCGCCATGGGTGGCCTAGGGATGGGCCACAAAGAAAGGTGTTCCTGGGACTGCCGCAGACAGGGCAGAGGTCTGGAGGTCTGGCTGAGCCAATCTTTCTCAGGAACAGTCCCAAGGTGGGAGGGGGTAGTTATCGGGGACTCAAGCCCCAGGGACGCTCCCTGCCTTGCAGAAGCACCGTTGCCACCCACGCTGAGTTTCCAGGGACAGTCTGCAGCTGTCCTGCACAGGGGAGCCGGCGTGACCCTCCTCTGTGTGGCACCCCTGAGGGGCGTGTTATTCCAGCTGCGGCAGGGCGAGAAGGAGCTGCTGGTACCCAGGGGCTCCACCAGCCCAGACCGCGTCTTCTTTCAAGTGAACTCGGTGGCTCTCGGGAATGGAGGTCTCTACACCTGTCGCTATAGGCTGCACGGCGAGCAAATCTGGTCCCCGGACAGTGCGCCTGTGGAGCTGCTGCTGAGCGACGGTAAGCCTGGCAGCCACAGGATGCGATGACAAGGCCATGGGCCTGGGAGGGCCAGAGCCACTCCGCTGCAGGGGTGGAGAGCAGCAGCAAGGATGCAGGGAAGGGGTCCCCCAGAAGTGCAGGGCTCTGGCTGGGGCCCAATCCCAACTCGTCTGCCTGACCTTAGTTTCCCCAACTGAGAATAGGACAATGAGCTCAGCAATCCCAAGGCTCCAACAAGAAAAACTGGGTCAACACGCAAGTCTGGCACCGGCCATGCCGGTGCCCCCACCTGCCCGGGGTCTCCTCTTGTCTCCCGGGTGTGGGTGGGCATCTGAGGCCTGTTTGTTGAAGGGAGCCAGTCTGGGGCTGCAGGACCTGCCAAGGACAGGGAGCCTCGACCCCAAGAGAGGATCCCGGACTGCGGGGAAGCACGCGTGCTCTTGCAACCGCATGTCGTGGGCTTGGTGACAAAAGTCGACTCCTTCCCCACGTGTTTTTTTTTTTTTTTAAAGATTTTATTTATTTATTTGACAGACAGAGATCACAAGCAGGCAGAGAGGCAGGCAGAGAGACAGGAGGAAGCAGACTCCCTGCTGAGCAGAGAGCCCGATGCGGGACTCGATCCCAGGACTCCGAGATCATGACCTGAGCCGAAGGCAGCGGCTCAACCCACTGAGCCACCCAGGCGCCCCTCCCCACGTGTTTTTATGGACAAATTAATAAGGAATAGTGTAGGACTGTGTGTGAGGGATCCGGCGAGGTCTGGAGGGCGCTGCAGTTTTAAGCGGAGCGGGGCCGGCGGGCCTCCTGGGAGGGAGCAGAGCGGGCTGCGCGGACTCTTGCAGGCAGAAGGCGCGCGGCTGGATCACCTGAGAGGCCCAAGCTTTCCCCTCGGCGCGCAAATCAGGCCGTGTCCTCCCCGCAGAGACGCTCCCCGCGCCGGAGCTCTCGGCCGAGCCCGCGATGCTGCACCCGGCGCCCGGCGCCCTTGTGCAGCTGCGGTGCCGGGCGCCCCGGGCTGGCCTGCGCTTCGCCCTGATGCGAGAGGATGCCAAGCGCCGAGTGTACCGTATCCTGAGCCCCGCGGGGACAGAGGCCACCTTCGAGCTGCGGGACGTCTCGGTGGTGGACTCCGCCAACTACAGCTGCGTCTACGTGGACACGGCTCCACCCTTCGAGGGCTCAGCGCCCAGCGCGCACCTGGAGCTGCGTGTAGACGGTGAGCAGGGGGCGGGGCGGGGGGGGGGCAACCGGGAGCAAATGAAGGTGCGGAAGGGAAGTGCACCGGGCCTTGGTCCCGCCCGCACAGCAGACCCTTCGGAACAACGGAACTTTGCCCCGGGGGACACCTCCCATCTGGCTTATTTCCTGTGCTCTCTGCCGGGAACACCATTTCCCTTGGCCATTTCTTCCTTTGGGTACCCTGTCCTGAGGCCCTGACTGACAAATGCTAGGGGCCCCAGGAAGTCTCAGAGCAGGCCCGGGTCTACGGAACTTACAAGGTCTTGGGGAAGAGGGTGATTGGGAGGACAAGAGGAGGACCAGGAAAAGGAGAGGTGTGTGAGGACAAAGGGTAGCATCCTGGAGGGACGGAGCAGCCAGCAGGCCTGGGTTTAGTGGGAAGCAGGAAGGCGTTGAGGGGCTGGGGCAGCTGCTACTTGAGGGGACGACCTCACTGGGCTGACCCAGCTCTTCTGGCCAGGAACCCATCCCAGACCACAGCTCCGGCCCCTGTGGAGTGGGGCAGTGGTTCCAGGCCGCGATGCCATCCTGCGCTGCGAGGGCCAGTTGCCTGAGGTCACCTTCGAGCTGCTTCGGGCAGGCGAAGAGGAGCCTATAGCCAGACTCTGGTCTAGCCACCCTTCAGCAGACCTTGTAGTGACCTATGTGGGGCCCAAGCACGTGGGCAACTACAGCTGCCGCTACCGCTGGTGGTCGCCCAAACCCTTTGTGTCTGAGCTCAGCAACCCGGTGGAGCTCCAGGTGGCAGGTGAACTTTTCCTCTGGTTCTGTGAGCTGGGTTCCTCCTTCCTGCCTTTGCCCAGATTGTGCTCTCTGCCAGGAGGGCCCCTTCCCTGCACCTCCTCCCAGCACACTGGTTAGTGTGGCTAGTCTGCTGGGGTTACGAGGGAAATTGAAGGCAGGGAAAGGCCCTGGAGCAGAGAGTGGTTTGGTCAGCTAGAGCACCTGGAGGGAGGCCCACCTGTGGGAGGGGTCTTGGCTGGAGGCTGACCAAGCTAATTACTTCCTGAGGGGTCTCAGTGAGGTCTGCCCTGATTTCACCAGGGAGGAGGACACCTGATGCCTCCCTCCTCTACCACTTCTGTTTTGTCAAATTGTCTAGGAAGTTGATCCAGCTGCAGACTCACGCTGCTAATGGTATCTTTGGCAAGTAGTTTCTCCAGTCTGGCTCTGATGCCTCACACTGCAGCTAGAGGCTGGACTCACCTGGAAGTGCTGGACTGCCCCTCATTCCTCCTGGAAATCAATAAAAATGTGGAGACTTTAAAAGGTGTCCTTGGCTATGGCAGCCCTGGTGCAAGGGGCCATACTTCCAGGGCTGAGGGAAATGGTCTGGGATCTTGTGTCCTAAAGGTAGGTGGGCTCTGGGTTGGATCCTGAGGATATAGGGGCCATGGACTGGCTACTTGGGGCCACATTTGTCAAGATTACCTTTTGCTTTCTTCAAGCTGCCTCCTACTCTGCAGGCACTTCTGCCTGGTCCCTAGCAGGTCTGGGTAGGGAGCTCCCCAAACAAACCCAACCCCACCTTGACCAAATTGGTCCCCACACTGGGAGGTACTTCAGAAAGGCTGCATTTTGTAGTTCTCTTTTCTGGACTGAGTGGCCACCAGCTGATGGTGCTGGAGTCTGTGCCCAAAGGCTAGGTCTCTCACACTGGAGATTGAAACTGTTGTAGGGGTGCGACTCCTCTTTATTCTTTCCCATGTCTCCTCAGATCTATCTAAAGTCCTTTGCCTGACCCAGTACCCCTCTAGACATTTGATTACCCAGTCTACTTAGAGCTTGGCCCTCAAGGTACAGGCATACCAGAAGCTTTGTATCAGCAATATCAACTAATACTTCCTAAGTTTTGTTTAAGGAACTTGCCTATTTCAGCTGAGTGGTCTGATTTCCTGGTATAGAGTTAGTCACAACATTTCTGTATTAGTTTAATGCCTACAGAGTCTGTAATGATGTCACCTCTTTCATGCTTGATATTGTGTCCCTTCTTACCCCCCCCCCCAATATCTCCCTCTGTCAGCCTAGCTAGGGATTTATCAATTGTATTAATCTTTTCAAAGAACTAATTAACTTTTGGATTTGTTCATTTTTTCTTTTTATTTTTTAAGATTTTTATTTATTTATTTGACAGAGAGAGATCACAAGTAGGCATAGAGACAGGCAGAGGTGGGAGGGGGAAGCAGACTCCCTGCTGAGCAGAGAGCCCGATGCAGGGCTTGATCCCAGAACCCTGTGATCATGACCTGAGCCGAAGGCAGAGGCTTAATCCACTGAGACACCCAGGGGCCCGTGTTCATTTTTTCTATGGTTTCTTTTCTACTTTGTGGATCTCTACCTGTATCATTATTATTCTCTTCCTTCTATTTCTGAATTAATTTGTTCTTTTTCACTTTCTTCAGGAAACACAGATTATTGATTTCTTGGGAGTAGACATCAGTAACAGCTTATTATTAGGCTTAAAAACAAGTCTGTATTAGTTTAAATAATAGGAGATTACTTCTTTGTGAATAAAAAATAATTGGCAGGGCACCTACCAAATTAATTAATTAATTAATTAATTTGAGAGAACACAAGCAGGGGAAGTGGCAGAGGCAGGGGGAGAAGCAGGCTCCCCACTCAGCAGGGAGCCCACTGTGGGGCTCAATCCCAGGACCCTGGGTTCATAAGTTGAGCTGAAGGCAGACGCTTAACCAACTAAGCCAATCAGGTACCCGTAGAGCTTCATTGTAATTCATTTATTGGGCTTATTTCTTTGCATAGGTGTGTGTGTGTCTGTCTGTCTCTGACATTTCTCTAGGGATTACAATATGTGTACCTCACTCTTCAGTCTACATAGAATTAATATTATACCACTTAGAGTGAAATACAGAAATCTTATCACTACATAGGTCTCTTTGCCCTCCCCTCTAATTTTTTATTTTATTTTATTATTTTTTTAAAGATTTTATTTTTATTTATTTGACAGAGAGATCACAAGCAGGCAGAGAGGCAGGCAGAGAGAGAGGAGGAAGCAGGCTCCCCGCTGAGCAGAGAGCCCGATGTGGGGCTCGATCCCAGGACTCTGAGATCATGACCTGAGCCGAAGGCAGCGGCTTAACCCACTGAGCCACCCAGGCGCCCCAACACTAATGGTTCTTTGGGATATAATGTATATGCATTAAAATATACAAATCTCAAATATATCACTGAATGAATTTTTTTAAAGATTTTATTTATCTGACAGAGAGAACACAAGCAGAGGGAATGGCAGGCAGGGAGGGACTCTCTACTGAGCAAGGAGCCCGATGTGGGGCTTGATCCTAGGACCCCGGACCCTGGGATCATGAGCTGAACTGAAGGCAGCCACCCAGGCGCCCCCAATGAATGAATTTTGATATTCTCCCCTCTTTATGTTGTAGTCATACATACTACATCAACATACATTGAACGTGACCAATGTTATAAGTTTTGTTTTCAACAGTCATATCTATCTTTTTTAAAAAACATTCATGTGTTTCCTAAAGAACAAAAATTTGCAATGCATTACTTTCTTTACTACCAAAGTTCTGATTTTCTTTCTGATGTCACTTCCTTTCTACCAAAATCACTCTTTAGCCTGCTGGCAAGATTGTTAGTTTTGCATAATTTGAAAATGTTTTTATTTTACTCCCCTTCTTGATGTGTATTTTCATTGGATATAGTATTTTGGATTGCTAGGGTTTTTTCTTCCCCCAGCACTTTAAACATGTTGTTTCTCTGCCTTCTGGTTTTCACTATTTCTAACAGGAAACCCATAATCTTTTGCACTGATCTTTATAGGATACATAGTTTTTCACAGACTGTTTTCAATTTTTTTTTTTTTAAAGATTTTATTTATTTATTTGACAGACAGAGATCACAAGTAGGTAGAGAGGCAGGCAGAGAGAGAGAGAGGAGGAAGCAGGCTCCCTGCTGAGCAGAGAGCCCAATGCGGGACTCGATCCCAGGACTCTGAGATCATGACCTGAGCCGAAGGCAGCGGCTTAACCCACTGAGCCACCCAGGCGCCCCTGTTTTCAAATTTTTAAAATTTGTTTTCAGGAGTTCAATTATGATGTGTCTGGGCATGGATTTCTTTGAGATTACACTGTTTTTCACTGAGCTTTCTGAACCTGTAAACTGACACCTTTTCCAAATTTGAAAAGTTTCCAGTAATTACTTCTTCAAATATTGTCTCTGCTATTATCACAAAGAATGTGGCAGCATTTTCAACTACATGTATGGTCTTATCAGTTATTGTGATTCTGTTCCCTAATACAGATGTCATGAGCTGTCTGGCTCCAAACTCACATCTTCCTAATGCATGTTCTATTTATTACAAAAAAATGCCACAAAAAACAAACAGACCAACAAAATGCCAAAACAACATAGCAATCCTATGACCCTAATGATGCTTTCGTGTCAACATCTATTTTGTTGAAATTAATATAGCTCTGTTGTCTTTCTTCAGATTCACATCTGCCTTGTATATCCTTTTCTATTCCTTTACCCTCAACTTGCCCATTTTAAATGTGTTTCTTCTAAAGAACATATGTCTGGATTTGAAGGAAATCCAATGTTAGTATTTGACTTACTTGGTTTGTTGAACATAGTGGTGCTTCTTAAAATTGCTGACATATTTGGATAGGCTTTCAAATCTTAGTGCTTCCAGTCTCTGGCAGTAAAAACTTGGCCACGTCCCTTCCTCTGTAAAACAGGGATGGTCATCCTGCCCTGAGTGTTGTGAGATGATGTACATAAGTTATTTGGCAGAGTGAACAACACATGTGGATCCTTAAGGAAGATTCCTTTTTCCTGATTTCCTCCCCCTTTAGACAAACACGGGAAAACACATATGTCATGACGAAGTGGGTGGTGGAGATGCTCAGAGCACCAGGGAGTGGAGTTTCAGCTCTTCTGTGCCAAAGACAAGGAAAATGGGGGCAGAAAGAGGTGGAGATGGACACTGCAAGCTGGTCGCCAGGCCCTGGGTTGGGTCCTGCACAAGGCAGGTCGTCTTATTCCTGCTTTACAGATGAGCAGTTCACTGAGGTTCAGGGAAGTCACTAATCTGAGGTCCCAAAAGCAGCCCTGGGGAGGAGTAGGGCTTGGCAGCCTGACTTTAGGCCCATATATTTCCATTGCCTGAAGGCTTATTGGAGGCCTGTGTGATCATTTCACTAGTAATGTGTATCTCTCATCTCTGAGCAGTGTGCAGGTGTATCTGGGACTTTCCCAGACTTTCTCAGAGATACTGATACAAGATCTGTTTCCCTGGGTCTCAACCTTCCTGTTCTGAACCTCACTCCTTGGTTGGTCTGTGTGACTCTGCTTACTTGTGACACAGAGGGAATGAGTTCAAGACACAGGGAGAAACACTGGGAGAGATGGTACAGTACAAAACAGTATGGCAGGTCAAATGGCTAACATGTGAATGTGATAGGGTCATCAGAGAGAGGAAGACTGACACCCTAAAAGTTAAGAGCAGAAGCAGTGACATCCAGTTACAGACATGGACCCTGAAAGAGGGGCAGGGATACAGAACTGTGAGAGAAGGCCAGAGAGCACTGACAGCATGCTGGCAACCACTGAGTCCAGGGAATTCTGGGGCGATAGAAAGGGCAGACTCAATATGGTAACATTTTATTGAGGCCACTGTATGCCAGGCTTGTCTGAGTGCTGGGGCTCTAGGAAAATAAGATTCTTCTTGCCCTGCAGGGTGTCAGGGAGACAGCAACCTTTCTCAGGTCGCAGGGTGGAGCATGGCAACTGCCTCCAGGAAGGCACCAGTCATGGTATAATCATTCAACATACACTGGTCAGAGCTTACTGCATCCTGTGCTGCAGATACTAAGGATAAGACATGGTCCTTGCTCTTGGAAGCTCACAGTCTCTTTGGGAAACACAGACTGTAAGCTCTGGAAGCAGTAAATACAACATGGTAGGAAGTTAAAGAGAAGTTAAGGAGGTGCTCTGGAAACAAAGAAGGCAAGTTGAAGTCAGCTCAAGGAAGTAGGGAGGGCTTTGTTTGAGAGGGATATGTGAAACATCTGGGAGGAAAGGAGAGAAGGTTTGCAGGCACAGGTACAGAGGCACGTAGGTGGGGGAAAATATGGCTTCTTCAGGAACCACAAGTAGTTCCACAGGGCTGGTGTGTGGAAGGTGGGGCTACCACAGGAGGAGATGAACGGGGGGGGGGGGGGGTCAGGTCACAAATGATCATGAATGGCAGGTGAAGGAGTTTGACATCTATCCCTAAGGGCAGTTCTTTGAAACCATTTTCACATCACTGCACACATAGAAAAATGACAGTTTTCACATACACATATAAGGGTACCTGGAGAGGTTGTTTGGGGCCAAGCCTTATGTCTTGGCATACTTGTAACCCATTCAGGAAGCTTTGCCAAAGAAGGGGGTGCATTGGAGAGCTTTCTACTACGGAGTGACACAATCAGGTCTGGCTTGCAGAAAGAGCCCCCTGGAGGCTGGTGTGGAGAATGAAATATCGGGGGAAGTCAGAGGAGAGAATGAAGGCAGGAGACCCCAGCTGCAATCCAGATGAGGTGATGAGGGCTCACAGAAGGTGACAATGGTGAAGGCGGATTAGAGGTGAGTTTTTGGTAAAGCCAACAGGGCTGATGACTGATGGAACATAGAAGAAAAGGGCAAAGAGAAACAGATGCTGCGCAAGCATCATGTCACACCCTTGATTAGGGAGAATGTGAGAGAGACTGGGGGCCTGGAGAAGGCCTCACAGAAAAGGCAGCCCCACAGGTTGGCCTTGGAGTTAGACATGAACAGGTGGAGCAAAAGAGTAGGTGTGAAGGCACAGAGGTGGGCTGGCATCCCTCCTGGGCTGAGCCGGAGAGGAAAAGCTAAGAGGTAAGTTCAGCTTACCAGGTAAGTTAAGAAGTAAGAAAAGGTAAGAGCAGCTACATGGGAACATGAAGCTAGAGCCTTTCTGCCCAGAGCATCTTGGGACCACTGAGTCCCGACAGAAACTTTACTCCAATTGTCATGGCTCTGAAGACCAATCCAGGTCCTCAGCTCAGCTGTCCTTTCTGAGATGGGCCTGAGTGGGGTATGGAGAGCAGAATCCTTCTGGAAGATTCTCCTGCTGGCCTGAATAGCTCTGTGTTCATCAGGTGCCTCCATCTGGATCTCCAAATGCAGAGTTGTTCCCAGACAGCCCCAGAATCTGCCCAGAAGCACCTTATCATTTTAGGGTACTATCAATCACCCACCCTGTTCTCTGTTCCTTTGGAACTTAGGGTTTCTTTTAGATGTTGATCCTCCGAGGGGAAGTTGTTCTGTGTCCCAAGGGCTTTCTTTGGTTATTGAAGGACTGTGATGTGGATTCTCAGGTGAACCATGAGGGCTGAGCTGCGGCTAAAGGCCTTCCCACAGTCACTGCACTTGTATGGCTTCTCTCCCGTGTGGATCCTCTGGTGCTCAATGAGGGAGGAGCTCTGTGCAAAGGCCTTCGGACAAACCTTACACTGATATGGCTTCTCTCCGGAGTGGATTCTCAGGTGGCGGATCAGAGCTGAGCAGTCACTAAAGGCTCTCCCACAAGCGTCACACTTGTAGGGCTTCTCCCCAGTGTGGATGCGCTGGTGCTGAGTCAGATGGGTGCTCTGGCTGAAGGACTTCCCACACTCTTCACACTCATAGGGCCTCTCCCCTGTGTGCACCCGCTGGTGCTGAGTGAGATGGGTACTGCGGCTGAAGGTTTTGCCACATTCCCCACACTTGTAGGGTTTTTTCTCCAGTGTGGATCCTCTGGTGCTGAGTTAGGTGGGTGACCCGGCTGAAGGCCTTCCCACACTCTTTACACTCATGGGGCTTTGCCCCGGTGTGGATGACCTGATGCTGGGCCAAGTGAGTGCTCCGGCTGAAAGCTTTCCCACAGTCACTACAGGTGTAGGGTGTCTTCCGAGAATGGCTCTTCTGATGTGTCTCGAGGGCTGAGGGGCTCTGGAATGTTTTTCCACATTCACCACACTTGGAAGACCTCCTCCCTGAGAATATGCATGGAGGCTCTGTCCTATCACCATCTATTGCATCAAATTTCTCTTCTGGTGTCTTCTCTTTTGAGGTGAAATTTGGCCACACATTGGGACTATTCCCCAAGGCACCAGATTCACAGCTGGGCTGGTCAATGGGAACATCCTTGTGAGGCTCTGAAGTTTCCCTCAAATCCATCTCTTGGGGGACAGACTTCGTCCAGGTTTCCCCCGAGAGTCCTGCCTGCCTCTTTGAGCTGCCCTCAGGTTCACAAGCATCACCAAAGGTGGGTCCCAGGGAAATACCTCCCATAAGGGTTTCAGTGGCCCTGTCTAATGGCTCTGACTCTTCCAAATCACTCTGCTTGCAGTTTGCCTCTGAGAGCTTGGCTTTCGGGTCCCATCCTGAAACAATCCAAACCACAGTGTCACCACTCTTTCCACACAGGGCTCCCCAACTCGGCCTGGTCTGACTCTGTAAGGGGAGACACAGCCACTCCTAACATTTGGCCCCATTTCCAAAGGAAAGTTTCTCATTTGGTGTCCTGGATGACAAAAAGGCATGGGGCTGTCCTCCCACACCATCAAAAACTGGATCACAGGTTTCAATCCCCCCTCCCCACAAGTCTCATTCTTCAAGGCTGCTGATTTTTGCTCAAGTATCAGAAGGAAGACTGATGTTGAACTGAACTGAAAGAGTGAGAGCGAGAGCAAGTAAGCACGCACACGGGTTCTTCTTTGCCAAGTGCCTGCATACTCGCTCCCCCTGGGCAGGCCCCAGCTCTTGGTGCCTTCCCCATGGACCTAGACACCTACTGAGCATTTTCTGCAGGTGCTCAGTAAATACTGGCTGAATGAGGGAATTAATTCCAGATGTTCACAACTGTGCAGTTTCCTACAGTAGACTCTACCTCGAGCCCTAAGTAGACAAGTGCTGCTGAGGGTGAGTGGTGACACACCTGCCTGGCTTCCCTAAGACCCCAGGAGGACTGAGGCCCACTCTTTCTAAATGGCTGTGGAGGCAGAGTATGGTTAAAAGGAAGCTGGAGACTGGGTTGTGTATGAGTCAGTGGCATGTCTGAACTGACCTTTGAGCTGAAGTGATCCTTGAGGGGTGCACAGGGCACCTGGGGACAGTGAATAGCATCGTGCACTGGACAGACCCCAGGAAGATATGGGAGAAGGCATAAAGCTGCTGCTTGAGTCCACAGTGGGGTCCTAGCTCTGCCGCTGGCCAGCTCCAGGGCCTTGCGCAGTCTTGCTTTTGTCTGGCCCTGCTTCCCCACCTGTGCCAGAGGGACCCACCACCGCTCGCCTCCCAGGGGTGCTGGTCATTCTTGGACTCTTGTTATGTGCTAGTCTCCAAGTACTAGCACAGTACTAGGTCATTTCCATTGCCTCATTTCAGCTTCAGTCTGCTCTCACAAGGACATACTGCAACGACTGCACTTCAACAAGGAAACAGGCCCAGTTGAAGGAAGGTCTTGAGTAACTAACTGGTACAAGATGACACTGTTAGCTAGCAGCCAAGTTGAGATTTCAACTGTAGATCTCAGCTTTCCTCCTCTAAGCCTACAGATGTCCTCCTAACTCCCCAGCCTCTCCAGCCACATGCTTGGTCCCACATCTCCTTTCTTCCTCTATTCTAGAAATATCACACAACCTGCCTTTCCAGAATTCACTGGTCCTTATTGTACCACTGGCCCTTCACCTCCCACCATTCCCTCTGCCTGGACTGCCAGGTCCTTCTTGTCTCAGTGCCATATTGCCTTTTCTCTGAAAACCTGGACCCTGCAGGAAGATGGGGTCATTACCCTTGTCCCCATGACCTCTGCCTGGGCACAGCTGATGGGGCCAAGGGAAAGCACATGACTACCCTCTCCAGAAAAGTCTGCTTCTTCTTTTTTTTTTTTTTAAAGATTTTTATTTATTTATTTGACAGAGAGAGATCACAAGTAGGCAGAGAGGCAGGCAGAGAGAGAGAAAGGGAAGCAGGCTCCCCGCTGAGCAGAGAGCCCGACGCGGGGCTCGATCCCAGGACCCCGGGATCATGACCCGAGCCGAAGGCAGAGGCTTTAACCCACTGAGCCACCCAGGCGCCCCGAAAAGTCTGCTTCTTAAGGAGCTAAAAAAAAAAAAATCATCCTAACAGCCCCAGTTTCCACTGTGTTTAATCTGTGCCAGGCATTGATACTGAGGTAGGTATTATGACTACAATTCCCATTTTATTGACAGGGAAACAGAGGCACAAGAAAGTCACATGACCAGGAGGAAGAAGAGCAGTGGTTGGATCTACCAACCCTTGATCATACTTTTGTTCCTCCTACTCACAGCACGCCTCCTCCCAGGTCCTGGGATATACACGCTATCTGCTACCATCACACCTGGCCACACCAGGCCAGGCCCTTCTGGGAGGAGCCTTCACTCCCTGTTCTCGATTGTCCTGCCATCCTCTCTGTGTCCTACAGGCCCTCCCGGGGCTGGGATATTGGTGTGGGTCCCCCAAAGCAACAGTGCCCACTCTAGTTAAGGGCAAGACTGACTCAGCCAGATCCTAGAGGGCCAGCAGAGGGAGGAATCAGAGAAGACACAAGGAGACACTGGATATTTCTGTGACTCCCGCCCCCACCCTCACAGGTTTCCAGCCCCCAGCAGCCTGGTTTTCCTTGCTCATGTTAGTCCCTGGGATCTGGTCATCCAAAAAACAAGCACAAGACCCCAACCAGTTCAGCTGGCCTCAGCCCAGGAATCTTTTACTGTTCTTCCTGGGGGTTTCTACACTGATAAGACATAAGTCTGAGTTGCTAAGCCAATATTATCTCCAATGAGGATAGAAGCTGCTTAAGAGTAAAGCTAGGGGCACCTGGGTGGCTCAATTGATTAAGTGTCTGCCTTTGGCTCGGGTCATGATCTCAAGGCCCTAGGATTGAGCCCTCTCGTCAGGCTACCTGCTCAGTGGTGAGTCTGCTTCTCCCTCTTCCTCTGCCCCTCCCTGCCACTCCTGTGCACTCTCTCTCTCTAAAAAAAAAAAAAAAAAAAAAAAAAAAAAAAAAAAAAAAAAAAGGAAAAGGAGAAGAGTGAGAGAAACTAATGTAGGAAAACCCAACTGAGAAGCAGAATGAGAAAAAAAGAGTCCTGATACCATCAACAGAACTCCTGAATATGGGACGCCTGAGTGGCTCAGTTGGTTAAGCGGCTGCCTTTGGCTCAGGTCATGATCCCAGCGTCCTGGGATGGAGTCCCACATCGGGCTCCTTGCTCAGCGGGGAGCCTGCTTCTCCCTCTGCCTGCCACTCTGTCTGCCTGTGCTCATGCTCTCTCTCTCTCTCTCTCTAACAAATAAATAAATAAAATCTTAAAAAAAAAAAAAAAAAAAAAGAACTCCTGAATATAGCCATGAAGCCTCCCTACTTTGCTTCAGTCAGTTTGGGCTGGGATTTTGGTCATTAGCAATCAAAACAGATCTGCTTAGCACAGTGTGTGAGAGTCTGGGTGAGGTACAAAGGTGACGAGTGCGTGTGTGAGCGACCCCAAGCCCAAACCCTGCACTCCCACATTCCAGTCCGGGCTCTGCCCTCAGTGTGCTGTGAACAGTTACCAGCTGCTCCGCCTCACCTCTCTTGTCGAGTGCCCGAGTCAGACCTTCCACCAGCATGGCAGCCTCCTCACCACTCTTGGGGAACTGGGCACCCACCCAGGACTGCATCTTGGGGGGCAGCGCCCCCAGGAACTGCTCCAGCACCAGCAGCTCCAGCATCTGCTCCTTGGAGTGCGCCTCGGGCTGCAGCCACTGGTGGCACAGCTCACGCAGCCGGGCCAGGGCCTCATGTGGGTTGGATGCCTCCTCATAGCAGAAGCGCCGGAAGCGAAGACGAGCAGCCTCAGGGTGGGCGGTGTGGCCAGAGCTAGATTCCTGCATCTCAGAGAGGGTGGCCTCCTCATCCTCCACCTTCACACGCAGGAAGCCTTCCTGTTCCCAGGGCACTGGGCTCAGAGGACTCTTGGGGATGGCCATCAAGCAGCAGCACAAAAGGGAGGCACAGGAGGGCTGGAGTGTTGGAACTGGGTCTGCAGGAATGCCAGAACTTTGTCATGGTGTGGAACTTGGGGCTCTGCTCGTACCTGTAGAGCAGGGCAGATGCAGACTGGGGGCCTGTGAGATGTGACTCATTCTCACAGAGACATAGATGCTCAAAACAATCAGGTGCTAAGCACCATTCTAAACGTTTGTATATAGTAACTCATTTAAAACTCACAACAAAGTCAGGAGGTGGGAACTTCCTTTCCATTGTATCGATATGAAAACAGATAGAAAGGAGAAGAGTTGCCCAAAGATTCCCAGATACTGAAGGTATGGGGAGTTGCTGAGCTGTAAACCAAGGCAGCCTGAGCCCATGGCTGGTCTGCTTACAGTGTTCTTCCCACACAGAACCAGATCTCCCTCCCCTCACACACACTCCTCAGGTAGCTACACACGGTCATTCACTCACTTTATTTGCTAATTATTTTGTAGCTTCTGAGATAGATACTTATATAATTGACATTCAGCCTTTCTTCCTTTCCTCTTTTCTAATACATTTACTTAAGGTTATAAATTTCCTTCTATACAAAGCTTTAACTGCATACCCATAAGTTCGATGTTGCATTTTCATTATCATTTAATGAGTTCAGAATATTTTCTCATTTTCGTTGTAGTTTCTTCCTGACCCATGGGTTATTTAGAAATAACCCATAATCTTTCATTTCCAAACAATTGGGGTTTTCTAGTTATCTTCTTATTGTTGATTACCAGATTAAGACTGTTGTGCTCAGAAAATGTGCTTTAGTCATTTTTAATCCTTTGAAATTTGCTAAGACTTGGTTTGTAACCCAATATATAGTTAATTTTAGTCAGTGTTCTGCATAAACTTAAAAAATAATGCAGAAAATTAAAAACAGAACTACCCATACAATCCAGCAATTCCATTTCTGGGCATTTATCTGAAGAAAATGAAAACACTAACTCGAGGGCGCCTGGGTGGCTCAGTGGGTTAAGCCGCTGCCTTCGGCTCAGGTCATGATCTCAGGGTCCTGGGATCGAGTCCCACATCGGGCTCTCTGCTCAACAAGAAGCCTGCTTCCCTCTCTCTCTCTGCCTGCCTCTCCGTCTACTTGTGATCTCTGTCAAATAAATAAATAAAATCTTTAAAAAAAAAAAGAAAGAAAACACTAACTCGAAAAGATATATTCACCCCTATATTCACTGCAGCATTATTTATTTATTTATTTATTTAATTTTTAAAAGATTTATTTATTTATTTATTTTGATAGAGATAACAAGTATGCAGAGAGGCAGACAGAGAGAGAGAAGGGGAAGCAGGCTCCCTGCTGAGCAGAGAGTCCGATGAGGGGCTCGACCCCAGGACCCTGGGATCATGACCTGAGCCAAAGGCAGAGGCTTAACCCACTGAGCCACCCAGGCGCCCCAGCATTATTTATAATAGCCAAGATATGGGAGCAACCTAAATGTCCAACAACAGATGAAGGGATAAAGAAGATGCGGCATATATATATCATATATATCCATATACACATGATATGATACATATACATATGATACATATTATATACATGATACACATATGATGTCATACATATATGTAATATACGTAGATAGATAGATATAGATATATATATCAGCCATAAAGAAGAATAAAATCTTGCCGTTCATGACAACATGGATGGACCCTGAGGTATTACGGTAAGTGAAATAAATCAGAGAAAGACAGATACCATTTGATTTCACTTACATGTGGAATCTAAAAAAACAAACAAGTGGACATACAAAAGAAAACTAGATTCAGGGATGCCTGGGTGGCTCAGATGGTTGAGTGGCTGCCTTCGGCTCAGGTCATGATCCCAGGGTCCTGGGATCAAGTCCCACATCCGGCTCCTTGCTCAGCAGGGAGCCTGCTTCTCTCTCTGCCTCTGCCTGCTTGTGTGCGCTCTCTCTCTTTCTCTTATTTTTATTTTAAATTTATTTTAAATATTTATTTAAATTTATTTATTTATTTATTTAAATATTTATTTTAAATAAAATCTTAAAAAAAAAAACAACACAACAACAACTAGATTCATAGATACAGAGAACAGACTGATGGCTGCCAGAGAAGGGGTTTTGGGACTGGGTGAAAGGGATCAAGAGATACAAACCTGCACTTATAAAATAAATAGGTTATGGGGATGTAATGTATAACACACAGAATATAGATCATGATATTGTATTAACTTTTTATGGTAAGAAATGGTAACTAGACTTATTGTAGAGCATTTTACACTGTGTATGAATTCTGAATCACGGTTGTACATCTGGAACCAAGAAAATGTTGTACATTAACTATACTTCAATTTAAAAAATGCAAAGCCTTCCCGGATAAATGAAGGAAGATAAACAAATGATGACAGATAAACAACTTCATCAACATTAAAAACTTTCATGATTTGAAGGACACCAACAAGAAAGCAAAAAGGCAACCCATAAAATGGCAGGAAACATTTACAAAATATATCTGATAAGGAACCTGTATCTAAACAATTCCATAATAAAAAGACAAATAATCCAGTTAAAGAACGGGCAAAGGTTTTGACTAGACATTTCTTCAAAGAAGATATACAAATGGCTAAGAGGCAACATGAAAAGATGCTCAACCACAGAAATCCAAATCAAACTCCCAATGAGATACCACTTTACACCTGCTAAGATGGCTAAAATCAAAGAGGTAACAGGGGCGCCTGGGTGGCTCAGTTGGTTAAGTGACTGCCTTTGGCTCAGGTCATGATCCTGGACCTTTGGCTCAGGTCATGATCCTGGAATCCTGGGATCGAGTCCCACATCAGGCTGCCTGTTTGGCAGGGAGTCTGCTTCTCCCTCTGACCCTTCTTCCCTTTTCATCCTCTCTCTCTCTCATTCTCTCTCTCTCAAATAAATAAATAAAATCTTAAAAAAAAAAAAAGAGGTAACAAATGTTGGTTGGCATTTGAGCCATGGCCTTGGGCACAGGGAGAAGCAAACCTTAGTAAAGTAAGTCCCCAATCCCGAAACCTTTCTGTGGCAGCTGGCAACTTCTGGCAAAACTGTGTTCGAGCCCCTAGAAGCTCATTTGGACCTTTTGTCACCTTGTCCTTGCCATCATCCCCAACCCCCATCTTTACAGCCTTCCTCCCTGTTATTCTCATGTTCTACGATCTCTCTCTGCACCTAAATTCTCCTACTCCTCCAGACTGCGCTTTGCCTGCCTTCGTCTCCAAGAGCTGTCCAAGCGCTTGGAACAAGCTAAGTGAATGCCCTGGGTCTCTCTTTCCTATAGCTCTGGCTGTAACCACATGTTACCCCAGAGAGACGGGGCAAGCGGGAGCAACAGCGCCCAGGGCACGGCCTACGTCAAGTGCATAGTAAACAGGTGCTGAGCAAATGGGGACCGGGGAAGGCTGGGCATGGTCACCACAGACGTGGGGAGTCACTGTACAGGGGAGGGGAAGCAGGAAGGGACGGCAGTAAGTGCACCGAGATTCCAAGCTCCCTTTTGGACACCTGGAGCTTCTATTCTGGAAAATTCCTGATGACAGTCGCTGAAACACACGGACATGGAACCGCCTCCGCCCATCCCCCTCCGCACTGACCGCACATCAGGTCAAGGTCCCCGATTCGTGAGTGTTCAGCCAACCGAAGACAGTGGTCCTCACTTGTAGCTGTCCTGACAACTGACCTACCTCAGAGGGCTGCTGTGAGGTCACCCAAGGCGCTCCATGACGAACGTGCAGCAGCGGCCAGCACTCGGCGAACACGTGGTGGACACACCCAGTCCGCGGACTCCACAGCCTCCTGCCGGGTTAAGCACACAGAAGCTGCTGGGGACACATCCACAAACCCGGGTGGGTGGCCGCCGTCCAAGAGCTGCAGCTGCGGACGCGGCGAAGCACAGACTCGGTAAACTCTGCTTAGTACCCCCGTTCCAGCGGGCCCGGCAACGTCTTAGCCACACGGTCGCACGCACACAGCCTACCTCAGGCGCGGCGTCAGCCACACCCCCAAATCCACCCGGGCACTCCCAATCTCTGTGTCACTCCCAGTCAGGGCAGGAGCCGCAGGTCCTCACAGCGGCGCCAACGCCCCCGCGAACACCATTGTTCCGCGGCTCTGAGCCGCGCACCCCGCAGCCACACCCCCACGTTCCCACTCCTGACCGCACACAACAAGCCGCGGGAGCGCAAGCCCCCAGCCCCGTCGGCCACACACCACAGCGAGCGGCCCGTCAGAAACGCGCGCCCGCGGCGTGGCGCCGCTGCAGCCCACTCTCAGGCTGCATCCCCGTCCGGGGGCCCCACGCTCGGGCAGGAGTTCTACACTCGGCTGGGGCGGTCGTCACGCGGCCCTCCAGTCGCGCCGCTCGTGGTCAGCGCCTCAGTGCCCGCCGGCGGGTCGGTCCCGCACGCCTCGCACAGGCCGCCGCACGAGCTGGCGGCTTCGGGGCATGGAGGGTTCCTCTCCCGCCGCGACCCCAGCGGACCGCCCCAAGACTCACCTCACCCGCGCGGCGGGAGCCACTTCCGGGAGCTCACAGGGAGGCGCCCGCTCGTCGGGACCACGACTCCCAGAATGCGCCGCGCTGTCCAGCGGCGCGCTCGCCTGCCGGGACCACAATTCCCAGAATGCGCCTCGCCGTCCTGCGGGCGCGCGGGCTCGGCTGAACCACAATGCTCAGGGTGCTCGCGTTTCAAGGTCCGCAGCCCGCACGCCGCCCTCCCGTCCTCCCGGATTATAAGCCCCAGAAAGCCCCGCGTCCCCTCCTGCGCACCCTGGGGGCACGACGGTAGTTGCAGTGCGGGCGGGTAGTGGGCAGAAGGCTGGCCCACTGTGGGGTTGTGGCGGCCGTGGGTGGAGAGTTGGGCCAGGGGCTGTGCGGGAGGTGGAAGCGTGCACGGTGCGTGGGGGTGAGGGGTGACGGTGTCGGTGTGAGGGGTGTCACCGTGTGTAGCATGTGTTGCTTTTTGTGACCATATACAGGTGTTTGTCCTTTGTGGCTGTAGGTGCCCCACAGTCTAGGGTGAATGTGTCATTCGCTGTGACCACGTGTGTGGGTAGTTCTTGTGTGTGTAACTTGTGCGTGTGCTCTCTGTGTTAGTCACCATATGTGATAATCCTGCAGCACGGTGTGGCTGTCACATTGAAAGAGGGTGTCTGGTGGTGGTACCCAGGAGGACCCAATACAGCAGGAGGGTCCCAGACTGTGTAGAATTGCTCTGTGATGGTGCAGGGACTGTGACTGTGATCGCGGATGTGACTGTGTGATAGTGTGGATGCCTGAATGTGTGACTGTATGTGAGAACATGTCCTCTGTGGAGAGTCTGAGCAGGAGACTCCTGCTGGGGGCGGAGGACAGGGTGGGTAGGGGCCCAGCCTGTGTGGTGAGGCTTTGAGGTTGGCCTGGCCCATGCTTACTGACCCCAGCCTGTAATCATGGCCCCTTCTGCTCGTCAGACCTTTGCCTGCAGCCAGAATGAGCCCCTTGTGTCTTCCACAGATGTGCACTGAGCAGTAAGGGCCAATGCCATCCCAGATGGGACCTGCAGTTTAGACGACAGGCACCGCCTGCCTCTATGGAGCAGACGTTGTTGTTGGGAAGGCAGACAGTAATCAGAGACACAAAAACTGCTTCTGAGGAGGTGGCATCCCAGCTGAGTCCTGAATAGAGGGAAGAGGCAGAGTGTTTCAGTAGATGGAATGCTAATCCCAAAAGTCCAAGGTGGGTACAGGCAAGGAGGTCCAGCTGGAGTGGATTGAGGGAAGGACACAGCAAAGGATAGGGACGGAATCGGGAGGCCTGTGGGGGCAGATGGTGCAGAGCTTATGGGCCATGTGTGGACTTGGATGTCTACCCTGAGAGAGGTAGGAGCTATGGGAAGCCTTTGGCCAGAGGACTGTGCTTTGATTTAGCTCTTTGTAGGATTCCTCTGGCTGTTACAGGGGAAGACTCCTGGGGTGAGGGTAGAGGCAGGAAGACCTAGGAGGTGAGTGCTGCTGGAATCCCGGGGAGCAGGGTAGGTCGGATCAGGATGGTCGAGGCAGAGGTATTGCTAAGTGGTCAGATACAGGTCTGTTTTGAAGACGGAACAGACAAGCTCGATGGGTTGAAGTGCAGCATCCAAGGGGAGAGCAAGGCTGGCCCAGGAGCCTGAGAGTGTTTTAGTTTGCTACAGCTGCCATAACTAAATACCACAGACTGGGTGGCCTACACAGTAGACACTTATTTTCTCACAGTTCTAGAAGCTGGAAGTCCAGGATCAAAGTGTTGGCAGGGTTGGTTTCTCCTGAGGCTTCTCTCCTTGGCCACGTTCTTGCTCTGTCATCACGTAGCCTTTCCTCATTAGCACACCCCTGGTGTCTCTCCCTCCCAGTCACTGCATTAGGCCCACCCATATGACTTCGTTTAATGTTTGTTATCTCTTTAAAGGTCCTGTCTCCAAATACAGTCACATTCTGGGATATACCAGGCGTTAGGTTAGGGTGTTAACGTGTGAATTTTGGTGGGACGCAGTTCAGCCTGTAATGGGACGAAGGGGCATTGGTATGAGTGTGGGGATACTTTCTGGGAGGCTTCTGAGGGCAGGGGAGAGAGGGCAACAGCCAGAGGAGACCCAGGTGCCAGGGAATAACGAGCCTGGATTGACAGTAGGTGTGGGGTGACCTGGAAAGTCGACGGGAGCTTTCCTCAGGGCCTTCCTCTCTGTCCAGATTAGGAGTCTGTGCTGTTAGAGCAGAGAGGAGTCTTGCCCTTTCTGTGACCTGAGGCTGGGGCATCCTTGGTGCTTAGCACAGGTCAGAGCCCCAAGAAGAGTTGTGAAGAATGAATGGCGGAGTGACAGTATTCCTTTCTTGAAGCTGCTTATCTGGATTCTGTCTTACTTTCCATCCTCACTGTGGCCCTTCCACTCCACACCCCAGACTTTGGGAGACTCTTTTATGCTTATTCTCTGATTACTGGACCAGTGCTCTAGACCTCTGGGTTTTCCTGAATAGACTCTCCTCTCTTCCTCTCTCTCTTTCTCAGCTTCTCCCCAGAATTCAAACCCCATCTTTTATTCCTCTTAATTTGGCAGTTATGTCAGTCAGCTATTGCTCTGTAATGAACAGTTACGACAGTTCACTGACCGACAGCAGTAAGCACTTATTTCTCTCATGAGTCTAAGAATTGGCTAATCCGGGCTGGGCTGCGCTCCAGGCTATAGGTTGGGTCCATCTCTGCTACATTTATCTTGTATGGCTCATAGGGCAAGTTATCTCATGGTGATGGCAGAGATGCCTGCCGGCTTGAGGCCCAGGCTCAGAACTAACATACTAGCAACTCCGCTCAGATTCTGTTGGCCAAAGCAAGTCACATGGCCACACCCAAAGTCAAGGAAGAGGCATCCATGCTGCCTTTGGTGAGAACCACAAATATGGCCAAGGGTATGTACACAAGGAGGGGTGGAAAACTGAGCTGTTAATTTTGTCCAATTCATCAATACTTTTGTTTTTTTTTCAGCTTAGAAAGTCAACAGAGTTGACATTTGTGATCTTGGTTTCTTTCAGATCAAGGACGGTGACCACAGAGGATATTCAAAGAGCTGCTGCAGTTCATCATGGCGGTAACAAGGGAGGTCATCAGAAAAGAGAGCTCACAGGGCTCTGCCTTCAAAGATGCTGATGCTCCTGAGGCCTCCTCAGGGAACCAGAACAGAGATGCTACTGAGGAGACTTTTCCAGGTAAAAAACTTTTAAGAAAAGGTCATTCCCCAGTAGACCTTTGGGAAATAGTCAATAGACTAGAATCTCCTAGTATGGGGAGAGGTTATAGGCAGTAAAGTTGTGAGAAGGGGGGACGCCTAAGTGGCTCAGTCACTTAAGTGTCTGCCTTTGGCTCAGGTCATGATCCCAGGATCTGGGATCAAGTCCCGCATGGGGCTCCTTGCTCAGCGGGGAACCTGCTTCTCTCTCTGCCTGCTGATCCTCCTGCTTGTGTTCTCTCTCTCTGACAAATAAATAAATAAAATCTTTTTTAAAAAAGTTGTGAGGAGTGTCAGGATACCTTCCAGCTCTATAAAAAAAGAGAGCGTTGCTGTGGAAAACAAACCACACGTTAGGTGCACATGGAGGAAGCTTTGAGCACGTGCCAGAGGCAGTTGTGTCCTAGGCTGCCTGTGTAGACAGGAGTTCCTGCAGGTTCAGCTTGTATTGGAAGAGTTTCAGGCAGCACTTGGCCCTCCCTGTGCACAAGAGGACTCACACTGGGAAAAAGCCCTATCCATGTAGCACCTGTCCATGTAGCACCCGTGGGAAAGTCTTTCGGTGCTGGTCTAACCTCGTTGATTACCAGAGGATCCATACTGAAGTGAAACCCTATGAATGCCACGAGTGTAGAAAAGTCTTCCTTTCCTGGTATATAGTGTACTAAAAAGTACACCAGAGGACCCACCCCAGAGGGAAGTGGTACGAATGCAAGTAGTGTGGCAAAGCCTTTCCGGGGAGCTCGGACCTACGGAAGAGCCCTGGTGGCTATGCTCTCTCCATGCCCCACGTTATCTCCCATCGTCCAGAAGGCCTAAGGCATGTCCTCTCTCTCATCTTACACCTACACTCTCATTGCTTCCCTCCTCGTTGCCAGAGTTTGCCCTTTTACCTGGTTCTCTTTCCATATTCTTTTCCCTTTAAAACTTAACTCCCTTCTGGGGCGCCTGGGTGGCTCAGTGGGTTAAAGCCTCTGCCTTCGGCTCAGGTCATGATCCCAGGGTCCTGGGATCGAGCCCCGCATCGGGCTCTCTGCTCGGCAGGGAGCCTGCTTCCTCTTCCCTCTCTCTCTGCCTGCCTCTCTGCCTACTTGTGATCTCTATCTGTCAAATAAAATAAATAAAATCTTTAAAAAAAAAAAAAAAACTTCCTTCTTTTTAATCTATAGCTCACATACCTCAAGTTCATCATTCTAAAGTGTGCAGTTCACTTTTCTTTTTTTAATAGATTTTATTTATTTATTTGACAGAGATCACAAGTGGGCAGAGAAATGGGCAGAGAAGCAGGCAGAGAGAGAGAGGAGGAAGCAGGCTCCCTGCCGAGCAGGGAGCCCGATGTGGACCCTGGGATCATGACCCGAGCCGAAGGCAGAGGCTTTAACCCACTGACCCACCCAGGCGCCCCTGCAGTTCACTTTTTATTTTTTTTAATTTTTATTATTTTTTTTCAAAGATTCTATTTATTTATTTGACAGAGAGATCACAAGTAGGCAGAGCAGCAGGCAGAGAGAGAGAGGGGGAAACAGGCTCCCTGCTTAGCAGAGAGCCTGATGCGGGGCTCAATCCCAGGACCCTGGGATCATGACCTGAGCCGAAGGCAGAGGCTTAACCCACTGAGCCACCCAAGCGCCCCTATTTTTATTATTTTTTAAAGATTTTATTTATTTATTTGACAGAGAGATCACAAGTAGGCAGAGAGGCAGGCAGGGGTGTGGGGTGGAAAGCAGGCTCCCTGCTGAGCAGAGAGCCCAATGCAGGGCTCAATCCCAGGACCCTGAGACCATGACCTGACCTGAAGGCAGATGCTTAACCCACTGAGCCACCCAGGCTCCCCATGCAGTTCACTTTTTAATATATTCACAAGGTTGTGCAAAGACCACCCCTGTCTAATTCCAGAACACTTTCCTCACCCCCAAAAACAAACCCCATACCCATTAGCAGTTACTCCCTATTCTCCGATCCCCAGCCTCTGACAGCCATTAATCTGCTTTCTGCCTCCATAGATTTGCCTGCACTGGTATTTTGTGCACATGGCCCCTTCTCGTTTTCTCACCACTGGTAGACACACCATGGGTCCTAATCCAAGAAATTCTGTTCTTTTTCCCTGTCAAGCATTGACCTGGGCTTTGGCCTGTGGGTGGCATTGGTTGCCCTCATCTCCTTGGGTCTTCTTGGCCTCCTCTGTGCTTTTCTGCCTTTTGTTGTCAAAGGAACAACCCCAGGATGCTCACCCCCAGTAATCATAACAAGAGACCACATTTTTATTGGGCCTCTTTTGTGCACCAGGCACTCTCTGGGCAGTGCTGGTTAATCCAGTTTCCTGGCTCTGCTGTGATCATCCTTTCTGCACCACCGAAGGCTTTACCTCTGGCAGCTGCTGCTTTTTTTTTTTTTTTTTTTTTAAGATTTTATTTATTTATTTGAGAGAGAGACAGAGAGAGCAGGAGAGGGGAGAAGGTCAGAGGGAGAAGCAGACTCCCCATGGAGCTGGGAGCCCAATGTAGGACTCGATCCTGGATCATGACCTGAGCCGAAGGCAGTCACTCAACCAACTGAGCCACCCAGGTGCCCCACCTCTGGCAGCTTCTGCTTTCCAGCTCTCAGCCCTGTCTTCTCTCCAGCCCAGCTTCACATCACTGGTGCCTCCCTGCCTCCAAGCAGAACTTGCCTTTCCACCCACCTACCAGGGAAAAGAGCCCCACATTTTTCCTGATTTCTCTTTTATCACTTCCATAAACCATTGTTCCTGTTTTCCCCCGGGTACAACTGGTTGTACTCCACTGGTCTGGTTTTTGTCTAGAGAGGCTGTGTTGGTTTCCTATTGCTGCTCTAACGAATTACCACAAATGTAGTGGTTTATAACAACAAAGATCTTTCTGGAGGTCAGAAGTCCATAATGGGTCTCAAGGGGCTAAAATCGCCCTAGTGGCAGGGGCAGTTCTTTCTTGAGACTCCAGGGGAAAACTATTTCCTTGTCTCTTCTACATTCCTTGTTCCTATCTGCGTCAATGTTATCTCATTTCCTTCTCTGACTCTGACCCTCTTTGCCTTTCTCTTTCACTTAAAAGGATCTTTGTGATGACACTGGATCCACCTGGTGACCCAGGATTCTCTTCCCCCTCCCCGTCTGCACATTCTCTTTTGCCGAGTAAGGTATCATATTCACAGGTTCTGGGGATTACGATGTGGGCATCTTTAAGCAGGGAGAGGAGGCATTATTCTGCCTACCACAGATCCAGATTGCACTGGTTTGGTGTTTGGTTTGGTCACCCAGATTTTTATCCAGGCAATTCTCACGTGTAGGTGAGGCTGGGAACCACTGGCTAAGGAGCGGGGGGATGCAATAGGAAGTACAGGCTATCGGGAGGGGCCCGGTGGATCTCAGTTCCCAGTTGTGCTTCTTACTCTCTCCTGCTCAGGCAGATGATTCTACTTCTCTGGGTCTCTACTTTCTCCATAGCATGGAGATAATAAACCTGACTCTATAACATGGAGAACTGGAGATAAACTCTCACGTCAGGGCACATGGATGGCTCAGTCACTAAGTGTCTGCCTTTGGCTCAGGTCATGATCTCAGGGTCCTGGGATCGAGCCCTGCATCTGGCTCTCTGCTCTGCTCTGCTCTGCTTGGCGGGGAGCCTGCTTCCTCCTCTCTCTCTGCCTGCCTCTCTGCCTACTTGTGATCTCTGTCTGTCAAATAAATAAAATCTAAAAAAAAAAAAGAGAGAGAGAGAGCGTCTTCTGTCAGTGTGTGAGCGTGCGATGTTTTGTGAGGGTGTGTTTAAGTGCAGGTGCACATCATCCAAGGAGTGAAGTGACAGCCTCGAGGCCCCATGGACTCCCCCTTGCCTCCTACCCCAGAACAGTCCAGCTGGGCCGGGAGGCCCAGTCTCTGCCTCCCGCAGCCAGTGCCCGCAGCTCCCCTGCCCTCTGCACAGTGTCTGAACAGCTCTCTGCAGACAGATGTTCAATATGAGACACACACAGGTGCACCATCAATAGGAATGGGCAGAGAACTTGAAGACTGGCCTTCTGGGGAAAGTGAATCGCCCAGGGACATTCTGTGGGTACCATCCTGTTCCTATGTGGTGCTGTGCCAGCCTCTGCCCTGACCATCAGATCCCATAAGAGCTGGGTGTTTCCCACCTGCCGCCCTCCCCCCTGGTGGGGCTGTTCGTGCCAGCTGTTGGTGGCACTTCTTTCTCATCACCCAACCGCAGCCAGTCTGTAACTGTCACTGACCTGCCTCAGGTGGAAGGTGCTTCCTGGTGGAACGACACTCACACTGCACATATTTTCTCTCCAAGTTAACACGTTCAATTCTTGCCGGGAGGTGTTCGCCATCCCCATTTCATAGACAAGAACATGAGGCAGGGAGTAAAGACCCAGAGTGCCTTGGAGTCATGCTGGACTTCAAGCCCATGGAGCTGGATTTAGCTGGTTCTTAGGCCCGACCACCCTGAAGGAAGGAAGCAGACTTTGCTGAGAGCTGGCCCATCCCTCCTTGTCCCTCTACCTTGCTGCCAGGACACAGTCCCTGTTTTTACAGGGGCTGAGTGGGGGGTCGGTGGCAAGCCCGCCCCATCTCCCTGGTTCACTCACTCATTCCCTCCCAGTTTTGTCCCAGCCACATGCCAGGGGATGGGTCTATGGAGGCACCTGAGACAAGTGTGTGCTGAAGGGGCTCTGAGTCCAGAGTGGGCTCTGAACAAGGACATGGACAATGACAACGCAATGTTCATACTGCCACGGGGGACACGAGGGGAAGACAGGCTGCTTCTGATTCAGCCAGTGAGGAGGGGCCCTGGAGCTGATGCTGAGGACAGGAGACCAAACCAAGCTGGGCTTGGACAACACAGGGATGACTGGAAATGAACCCGGAAAGATGGGGTATGGTGGGTGAGTGCAGGGGCTTCAAGGCCAGACCACATCCTGACGGCCACAAAGAACCCCTGAGTGAAGCTGTGTAGGAAAGTGAAAGGCTCACACCTGTGACGGGATGAAGGAATGGCTCCAGCAGGCCTGTAACCAACATCTAGACTGAGCAGTGGCTTGCCAGCTCCTACTTTCTGCCTTTACCTAAGTCAGTGGATGGTTCAACCTGCTTCTTCAGGTGGGACCCAATCACCCTGCCATTTTTATTTTTTTTTTAATTTATTCATTTGACAGAGAGATCACAAGTAGGCAGAGAGGCAGGCAGAGAGAGAGGAAGAAGCAGGCTTCTGAGCAGAGAGCCCGATGCGGGGCTCGATCCCAGGACCCTGAGATCACGACCTGAGCCGAAGGCAGCGGCTCAACCCGCTGAGCCACCCAGGCGCCCCCACCCTGCCATTTTTGAGTCTCAACAGTCTCAAATTCTAGAGCTGCCTCCTTAGAGTAAATACCCTTTGCATTTGCGGAAAGGGATGGAGGGACTGTTCCCTCTCTGTCCCCATCTGCTAATTCATATATTTTTATCCTGAAAAGTGAGTGGATTCTAACTGGGGTCCTCCGGCAGTGATTTAACCTCTCAAAATCTCAGCTCCTTGGGGCGCCTGGTGGCTCAGTCGGTTAAGCGTCTGACTCTTGGTTTCAGCTCAAGTCATGGTCTTGGGGTCATGATTGGGCCCTGTGTCAGTCTCCATGATCAACACAGTCTGCTTGGGATTGTCTCCTCTACCCCTACCCTCCTCAAATAAGTAGGTCTTAAAACAACAACAATAACAATAACAACAACAACTCAGCTCCTTGTCTCTAAAGTGGGGATAAAAATATCTGTATCCCAGGGGTGCTGAGAGGATGAATGGAACAATGGGTATAAGTGCTTACCAAGTGCTAAGGTCGTACTTGAATGTCACCGGCTCAAATGATTTTAATGAAGTCCTTGTGTTGAAGCTGATGAATGACACACAATGTCTTTTTTAAAGACTGCAACTTTGGGCGCCTGGGTGGCTCAGTCATTAAGCATCTGCCTTCAGCTCAGGTCATGATCCCAGGCTCCTGGGACTGAGTCCCACGTTGGGCTCCCTGCAGGGAGCCTGCTCTTCCCTCTCCTGCTCCTCCTGCTTGTGCTCTGCCAAATAAATAAATTAATTAAAATAAAATAAGAATACCACGACTGTGACACACCACATTTCAGCATTACAAACCTTACTTTCTGGCCGAAGAAAAAAACAAAACCATATGGCCTGAGTTAATACAAGGCACCAACAACTGAAAAAGCATCTTTTTTTTAATTTTTTTTTTTTAAGGATTTATTGGGGCACCTGGGTGGCTCAGTGGGTTAAGCCTCTGCCTTTGGCTCAGGTCATGATCTCAGGGTCCTGGGATTGAGCCTCGCATCGGGCTCTCTGCTCGGCAGGGAGCCTGCTTCCCCCTCTCTCTGCTTGCCTCACTGCCTACTTGTGATCTCCCTCTCTGTTAAATAAATAAAATCTTAAAAAATAAATAAATAAAAGCAAGGATGGGGGCTCCTGGGTGGCTGGTTTTTGCCAGATGTCTTGTGCACTTCTGTAATTTGTGACATTTGTGTATGTGTGTGTTTCCGTGTCCTGTCTTAGTTCATGCCCAGTCTTCTCTCTCATGGAAATGTTCTCACACTCTAAAATAAATGAATCTTAAAAAAGTAATATTCCGGGGTGCCTTGGTGGCTCAGTGTGGTTAAGCCTCTGCCTTCAGCTTGGGTCATGATCTCAGGGTCCTGGGATGGAGCCCCGCATCGGGGTCTCTGCTCAGCAGGGAACCTGCCTCCTCCTCTCTCTCTCTCTCTCTGCCTCTCTGCCTACTTGTGATCTCTCTCTTTGTGTCAAATAAATAAAATCTTTACAAAAAAAAAAAAGATTTATTTATCCACTTTAGAGAGAGCTTGTGCACTCTCTCTAAAGTGGATAAAAGCTCAACTGACTGAGCTACCCAGGTGCCCTGAAAAAGCATCTTTTTAAGTTTCATGTTTTTTGGGTTTTGTTTTTAATTTCATTTTTGCCTTGGCAAAAACTGAAACGTCTGGTCCAGACCTGCTGGGACCGTGGTCTCTCCCACCACCTGGTGGACATCTGTGGGAACCTGCATGATGGAGCTCGGGAAGGGCTGCTGCTCCCCTTGAAGGCCACTCTGGCTTTCTCACCCAACCGGCTGACCCTGCAGCGAGACGTGTATGACGGCAGGGGGCTGCTCTGCACCGGCCCGGGGTTGCTGATCCTCCCGGCGCCCTCTGCCGAGGAGAAACACCACACCAAGGTCGACGGGTCGCCGCCATGTTTGGCGCGCGCCCAGGTCACTAAGGGATGAGCGCGGAAGAGCTGCCGAGGGTCTTCTGATACCCGCTGCACTCACGTGGTGTCCCCTGGGAAAGGACTTTCCGGTGCCGGGCCAGAAATCTGCCCTGGCTGAAGACTTTCTCACATTTGTGACACTTAAAGGGTTTCTGTCCAGCTTGAACCCTCCGACGGGGAAGGAGGACCGCAGGCTCGCGGACGGTCTTCCGGCTCAGGCGGCGTATGCAGGGTCCGGCGCCCGCGTGGACGCACCGGCGCTGCATGAGGTGTGCGCCGCGGCTGAAGGCTTTGCTGCACACACTGCACACGTAGGGCCGCTCCCCCGTGTGCACCCGGTAGTGCTCGGTGAGGTGCGACATCTAGATGTAGGCCTTGCTGCGCTCGTTGCACTTGTGGGGCTCCTCCCCGGTGTGCGTCCCAGGTGGAGGGTGAGGCGGAGCTCTGCACGAAGACCCTTCCTCGGTCCCCACACACAGAGGGCTTCTCCTCAGTGTGGATCCCTTCGTGCCGGGTGAGGAGCGTGCTCTGGCTGAAGGTCCTCACGATTCTCCACGCGCGTAGGGCCGCTCGCCCGTGCGCACCCACTGGTGTTTGGCCAGGGAGGAGCTCTGGCCGAAAGAGTGGCCGCGGTGCCCGCAGGGGTGCGGCTTCTCACCCGTGCGTGTCCTCAGGAGCTTGCGGAGGGAACAGCTCTGGCTGAAGCCTTTCCCACATTCCCAGAGTGCCGCGCTCGTGTGGCCAGCGAGGAGAGGAGGCCGAACGCCCTGTAGCACATGCGGCACTCACAAGGCCTCTCCCCGCGTCGGTCCTGTGGGAGACCAGGAGGCCTGAAGACTCGGCAAAGGCTCTGCTGCACTCACAGCGGGCGAACGGCCTCTCCCTGGTGTGGACTCGCTGAGGCTGCGCGAGGTGCGAGCTCCGGCTGCAGGCGCACCCGCACTCCCCACAGCTGAAGGGTTTCTCGCCTGTGTGCACCCGCCGGTGCTTAACAAGCGACGAGTTCTTGCTGGAAGGCCGGCCACACTCCCGCCACAGTATGGCTTCTCGCCGGTGTGCGTTCTCTGGTGTTGAACGAGATGTGTGCTCTGTCCGAAGGCTTTCCCACACTCCTCGCATGTGTAGGCCTTCCGTTTACTGGGAATCCGTGGAGAGCCCACAAGGTGTGTATTCTTTTCTTTTTTTTTTTAAGATTTTATTTATTTATTTGACAGAGATCACAAGTAGGCAGAGAGGCAGGCAGAGAGAGAGGAAGGAAAGCAGGCTCCCTGCTGAGCAGAGAGCCTGATGTGGGGCTCGATCCCAGGACCCTGGGATCATGACCTGAGCGGAAGGCAGAGGCTTTAACCCACTGAGCCACTCAGGCGCCCCCAAGGTGTGTATTCTTGCCAAAGCCATCTCCCCACCCACCACACACCAGCGTGTCCCCCACAGTGTGAGCTCCCTGTGGGTGACTGGGTCTGGAAAAGAGCGGGGGGCTTCCAGACATACACTCTCTTCTTGGCAGGGTGCCCCTGATCTAGGACTGAAAGGCAGGTGAGGGCCTTTTTGCCAACGTGGCTTGTGGGAGCTTGAGCACTGAGAGGACCGGTGCTCAGTGAGGAATGGGTGCCAGGAGAAAGTCCCTGCAAGGCTCCACTCTGGGCTTCTCTTCCCCTGGCTGAGTGTCATTGCTTGGCATTGTTTCTCCACCACCTGGCCTTCCTACTCTGTGGCTTCTTTCTGGATGGTGTGCCAGAAATCCTGCCCTGTAAGTCCCACTGTCTTTGGCCCCTGAAGCAGAGCATCTTTCTCTAAAGGCAGCCATGCAGCTTGGGGCCCAGGCTCTGTGTCTGAAAAATAAGCAAAGAAACATGCTCAAGCCCTAACCCGACTGTGCACTGAGTCTGAAGGGGACGGACAGAACCTCAGTCAGACTGGGACACACAGACCTGCGCCTTTCAGTGGCATTCCTGCAGCTGAGGACAGAAGATTGAAGAGATCAAGGTCCAGAAGACCACCACAGGCTTGGTGACTCCCTAGGACTTATAGGACTCGACAAAGTACCACACTGTGGCTGTGACTGATTAGAGCAAAAGGACACCAGGCAAAATCCATGACGGGAAAAGGCACAGGGGGCAGAGCCCTCTTCCAGTGGAGCCACACAGCGTGCACCAAACCCCTCCTACACTGGACGTGAACAAACAAAGTGTATTCTCCGGTTTGTTCAAGACTCTGTGCCCAGGGTTTGACTGGGGGCTGGCCACATATGCACCCATTGTGTGGCATCTACCAAAATCCCACACTCTCAGAAGTAAAATAGGCATTCAGTATAAACGACACTGTCTGGACAAATGATCTGGGCGCAGTGAGACACCCTTACCATTTAAGACATGGTGGGAATCCTCCCACGATCCATGTTCCCAGGCCAGTCAAAGGCCAACCCTGCACCAGGCCTTTCCAAGAATGGTGGCCACAGGCCTGCTGTCAAGCCTCTTCTGCATGGTAAGGAAGGAAAATGGCAGAATGGAACACAGAAAGGCTAGGGGCCAAGGCCACCAAGAGCCACCCCACCTGTCAGCTGCCACTGGGGGTGTTTTACAACCACACCCTTACCACAACATGGCCTAGTCAACATAATGGAAAACAGTCAAACAAAAACCGGGACATGAGCGTTCATAGACCACTATTGCCTGAGGTTAGAAGCCAGACACAAAAAGACCACACATAGTATGACCTGTATCTATAGGAAAAACAAATGGATTTATACAAATACATTTATATAAACTTCATTTATATGAAATGTCAGAACAGGCAAATCACAGAGACAGGAGGCGGATTAGTGGCTGTCGGGTCTTGGGAAGTGATCCCTAAGTGACTGTCGGTTTTGTTTTCAGGCTTCTGCCTACTGGCTCTTTTCTGGTCAATATACGTCACACCTCTTTGCCCCAGGAGGAGAAATAAACTGATCTGAACTATAGTATTGTAACTATGGTGACCACAGTTCCAAAACTGTATTGTGTACCTCACATTTCCTAAAGGAGTTCATTGTAATCTTTCTCGCCACAGAAAAAATATCACAGCTATGTGAGGTGATGGATATATCAATTAGTTTGATGGTGGTGATCATTTCATAATGTATATGTATTTCAAAACATCATGTTGTACAGTTTAAATATATACACTTTTTGTCTGTTATTATACCTCAAAAAAAACTGGGGGGAGGAAGATTAATTTTAAAAAACACTTGATCTGATAGATGCTAACTTCACTCATCTGGACCTCTTGGGACACCTCTCTCCATAGTCTGGGGATCTTCCCACTGCTCCTGCTTGGAAATCACATCTGGTTTGCAATCGGGAAGTCCTGCGCATCGTTAGAAAGTAGGAGGGAAATATTGATGCTATTGTCACAAGCCAGCCAGACCCCAACAGACCCAACAGGGCAGTGTGTGTGCTCCAGGCACAGGAGGTCTTCTCTGGTGATATGGGGTAGGGCGTCCACTCTGCACAGACGGGAACCAACTGGGGGACACAGGTCAGAGCAAGGACATACCTGGGTATGGGGTACTGGGGACAAGGCAGGGGATAAATATGTACATGTATGTGTGAGCACACATGGAAACGCACACACATGGGACATGGATAAAGAAGTGACAGGAAGGCCTCCCCAGGGACACCAAGCTGCCATAGTTCCTCAGCATCATGTCATGGTACAGGATCCTCTGTGTGGGGCCCAGCAGCCCCCACTCCTCCCATGTGAAGTCTATGGCCACGTCCTTAAATGTCACTGGCTTCTGAAACATCCCACATACTTTGGCTCAGCCATGGACCCCATCTGAGCAGGGCCAGCCCCATGGGGAACAGTAGGATGTGAATGTTCTGGGAAACACCCTCTTGTCATGGGGGAGGGGCGTGGCTCATGCTGTGAGTGGCGCTGTTAACACCTTGACACTGGGTACTGTGGTCTCACCTGAATTATTGTGTTGTCTCCAAACTCCTGTTAAAGCTTTACTCCTCAGCAAGAAGGTAATGAGAAATGCAGCCTTTGGCGGGAGAATTAGGTTTAGATGGGGTCATGAGGATGGGGCCCCACAATGGGACTAGTGCCCTCATAAGAAGAGGGAGAGACAGGGGCGCCTGGGTGGCTCAGTGGGTTAAGCCGCTGCCTTCAGCTCAGGTCATGATCTCAGGGTCCTGGGATCGAGTCCCGCATCGGGCTCTCTGCTCGGCGGGGAGCCTGCTTCCCTCTCTCTCTCTCTCTCTGCCTGCCTCTCTGTCTACTTGTGATCTCTCTCTGTCAAATAAATAAATAAAATCTTAAAAAAAAAAAAAAAAGAAGAGGGAGAGACCAAAGCATGTGTGCTCTCGTCTCCCTCCCTCCCTCAGTGTGTGAGGACACAGAGAGAAGGTAGCTCATTAGGAAGCCAGGAAGAGAGCACTCACCGGAACCCAACCCTGTGGGCACCCTCATCTTGCACTTCCAGTCTCCAACACCGTGAGGGATAAATTTGTTGATTAAGCCACACATTTCACGGTATTTTGCTATAGGAACCTAAGCAGATTAAGACACAGTGATGCCTCATCCCTTCCCAAAGCACTCAGGTTTGTGGCCTTAGAGAGACAGCTGGATGGCCCCTGTCAACCCCCAACAAACCCATCTGTCACACCTGTGTGGCCTACATCCACTTTAGGGCTGGGCAGGGGAGGCTTGGAGGATGTGATGGCATCCAAGACCAGCCACATGTGCCCTGGGACCAGTAAGTGTCCCCAACCTGGACTTTTTGCCCCATGGCAGCACCCTGAGACCATGGCAACAATCCCTCTGCCTTTGTGTGGCTGTCTCCCTGGGGACCCCATGAATAAAGGGCCTGTCAGCAGGCACCATCAATTTCAGAGGAACTACTTACCATCAATACTCAAAGCCCCCAACCACCTTACTAAATGCTGCTCAGTGCCCCCATTCACTCATTTACCCATTAACATTTTCCTGGTGTCGGCATATGCCAGTCCCTGCTCTGTCCTTTTCCTGGATGTTGGCTGGTAAACAGGGTGACCATAAAGAGCCTGTGTCCCAGATTGGTCTAGGCATGAATTTCCTCCAAGGTGCCCTAGACTGACAGGCTCACTCAGCCCCACCCTGGAGTGAAGGGAGGAGAGGAAGAGGAGGAAGAGAGCCCTGGCCACTGAAGAAGGGGCCCTGCCCCAGGACTCATGCTCCTTGGGAGCTGTGGCTCCATTCCAGTGGCGAGTGGTCGAGCACCACAGAATCAAGAATAGAAAGGAGGATGCCTGCTGAGATGACTGACATTTCTGGAAACTCATGTGTAAGGCATCTCCTGGCAATGCAGTATCTTGGGCCTTGGGCTTGTCTTCCTTGATGCTCCCCTGAGAAGGAAGAGCTGGCGGAGGGGAGCAGATGTGAGGGAGGCCAGATCTGCCCTCAGGCCCCAGAGACCCAAGCCCCAAAGTCTCCTCACCTCACATCCCTCCCCTTGCCAGCTGCTAAACTCTTTCCCAGGGGCTCTGGCCCTCCTGGTCCAGACCCTCCCATAGGTGTTTCCTCTTGCACTGCTCGCCCTGGGTCTGCTCCCTCCTGCTTATCCTCCAGGACTTGGCAGAACCACAGCCCTCAACATTTACTACATGCCAGTCATGATGTGGGCACCTTTCATTGGTTTGCTTGATTCTCATTCTGTCCCTATGGGGGATAGTTAGGATCGACACTACCTGATCCATTTTACAGGAAGGAAACTGAGGCATCGAGGGGTAAGATGTTTGCTGCAGTATAACTTTTCCATGGAGGCACCCCCACTCTTGTCCCCATCCATTACCAGCCAAGATAGTGAGTCCTGTGGAGAAGGCTGTGTCCACATAGACAGATGGGGTGACCCACACACCCCAGAATTAGTCTGGGGATGTGACAGCCTACCTGGACTCTTATAAAGGGGTCTACACAGCCACCATGGGTCCACAGTGACCCAGAGGATGACAAATACTTGGAGTACGAAGCCCTGGACCCACAGCTCCACTGTGAGCCACTAACAGGCCATATCCCTGCTCTGGGCCAATTTCTTCCTGGTTACAAAAAGCAGAGACTCCAGGGAGGATGGATGGCATTATGTCTTAGAAAGTCTCTGTGAAATATAACATAGGACCACCGCATGGTGTCCTTGCTGCCAGAAGGCACACCACCTTTACATCCTTCATCCCGTCCTGGCTCCTACGCTGGGCCGGGGGTCACTGAGGTCAGGACCCCAAAGAAAGCAGCCCTCTGATATGATCCTTGGAGGCTGGGCCTCAGACCCCTGCCTCTAAAACGGGGGACAATCTCTGAGCCAAGACCAAGTCCCTGAGAGCAGCTGCAGCTGCCTGTGTTGCAGCTCCATGTCATCCCTAGGGCGCAAACTTTTCAAGGGCTGGCTGTGCAATTCTGGCCAAGTGCCCTAATGTGAGGAAAAATAGGTACTATCATCATTGTTCTACAGGAAGGGACAGGGGGTCAGAAAGAGGTTAAATCAAAGATACAAAGCAAGTGATGGGTGAGGATCTGAACCCACACAATGATACTTGAGTCTGGTTTCAAAAAGATATATTTTTAGTAGATTCATGAGTGCTCAGCTGCTTGAGGTTTTTTTCCTTAAGATTTTATTTATTTATTTGACAGAGAGAGAGATCACAGAGAGGCAGGCAGAGAGAGGGGGAAGCAGGCCCCCCGCCGAGCAGAGAACCCAATGCGGGACTAGATCCCAAGACCCTGAGATCATGACTTGAGCCAAAGGCAGAGGCTTAACCCACTGAGCCACCCAGGCGCCCCATAGTTGAATGGGTTTTGACCAATCCACACACCTGTATAGCCACTGTCCAGATCAAGCTCTAGAACTTTCTGTGAAGGGGCGCCTGGGTGGCTCAGTGGGTTAAGCCGCTGCCTTCGGCTCAGGTCATGATCTCAGGGTCCTGGGATCGAGTCCCGCATCGGGCTCTCTGCTCAGCGGAGAACCTGCTTCCTCCTCTCTCTCTCTCTCTCTCTGCCTGCCTCTCTGCCTACTTTTGATCTCTCTCTGTGAAATAAATAAATAAAAATCTTTTAAAAAAAAAAAGAACTTTCTGTGAAGATGTAAATGTTCTGGAGCTATACTGTCCAATTGATCAGCCATCAGCTCCAAGTGGCTACCGAATGGTAGAAACACAGGTGGTGTGACTGAGAAACTGGGTGTGTAATTTTTTTTTTAAGATTTTATTTATTTATTTGACAGATCACAAGTAGGCAGAGAGGCAGGCAGAGAGAGAGGAGGAAGCAGGCTCCCTGCCAAGCAGAGAGCCTGATGTGGAGCTCAGGATCCTAGGACCCTGAGATCATGACCTGAGCTGAAGGTAGAGGTTTAACCCACTGAGCCACCCAGGTGCCCCCTGGATGTGTAATTTGAAGTTTAACTGATTTACATTTTAAAAAATATTTTATTTATTTATTTGACAGAGATCACAAGTAGAGAGAGAGGAGGATGCAGGCTCCCTGCTGAACAGAGAATCCGATGTGGGGCTCAACCCCATCTCAACCCTGGGATCATGACCTGAGCAGAAGGCAGAGGCTTCAACCCACTGAGCCACCTGATTTACATTTTAATATCTCCATGGGGCTCTTAGTTACCATTCGGACAGCTCACACTAGGACGTTCAGCACCATGGACAGCTCCTGATGGGCATCCTTTCTGGGAAAGGCCCTCCCTGGCCCCAGCGTGACTACTGCCAGGATTTCTGGCAACACACAACTTGTTCCTATTCTTGAACTTCACACAAAGTAAATTATATGCTGTGTAACAGTTTGTATTCTCTGCCCTATGCTTTCAGGTTTACGGACAGCACTGGCAGCAGACTCCTGTCAGGATGCCTCTACAGGGACTGTCTGGGGACAAAGTGAGATACAGATAGGAAAGTGCTCTGAGGGAAAAGCAATAGTCCCAGCCGTCCTGAATTCAAGTCCTGTGAGACTCCCAGGAGTGAAGACTCTGCTCTGTCTCTTGGCTGCTTGACTTCAGCAGCTACAGGATAGGGAGCATGTGGTCTTAGTCCCAGACAGAGATCCCAGGTTGTGGGTGAGTCTTGCAGAGATGGATTCCAGTTCCCAGAGCTACTGCCTCCTCCCATCTACTCCCATACAGCGGTCAGACTCCTGGCTTTCACTTCAGGACTCAGGGCTGGGATTCTGGAAAATGAAATACTGCTGGATGAACAAAGGCACCAGGGAGCACGTGTGGCCATACACATGAGCATTCCTGGGAAAGACCCAACTGCCTCCTTCCTCCAAATGGAAAACATATGTCCACACAAAAATCTGTATGTTCACAGTACCATTATTTGGGTAAACAAACTGTGGTATAGCCACACAATGGATTATTATTCAGCTATTAAAATTTTTAAAAATTTAATGAAATACTGATATATGGCACAACATGGATTTGAAAAACATTTTGCTCAGTGAAAGAAGCCAGACACAAAAAAGCCACATACTGTTATGATCCCATTTATATCGCATGTCCAGAACAGAGACAGATTAACAGAAAGTAGATTAATGGTTGTCAGGGGCTGGAGAGAAGAGGAATGGGAGTGATGGCTAAGGGGTACAGGCCACAGGCACACACCTGAGGTCACACCTGCAGACACAAAGGGGGTGTCATACATACAAAGCGTCCCTTCCCCACAAACATGCATGGTGACACACCTGACCACCCACACATACCTGAGGTCTCATCTGCACACACAAGTGGTGTCACACATGCAATACACTCTTCCCTTTTGACATGCACAAGCGGTAACACATCCAGTCAAATGCACATACCTGAGATCACATCTGCACACCCAGGCACTGACACTGGGCTCTCCTACACACACCTGCGGTCTCATCTGCACACACAAGTGGTGTCTCACCAGCAAGACATCCTTCCCCTCTGAAACGCACACGCGGTGACACACTTGGCCACACGCACACACCTAGGGTTACACCTGCACACATAAACACTGACGCCCTGGGTTCCCACACATACCTGAGGTCTCATATCCACACGCAGGTGGTACCTCACATACCAAACACCCCTCCTCTCTGTCACGCACACGTGCAGTGCCACATTTGGCCATCCACAGCTGAGGTCTCACGGGCACGCGCAGGTCTCTCCTTCGCAGCCTTCCGCAGGCGCTCTCGCCCACGGCCCCTCCTTTCTCCCCCGTCCCCCAACGGCGTCCCCGCGACCCATCCCCGGGTCCGCGTTGCCCTCCGGGAACCGCCCAGCTACATAGTCACTACCACCGCGTGCACAGACGGGCCTCGTCGCCCCTCACACTCACAAAAGCCCTCAGGCCGAAACCGCGGACTCACCAGCACCGCCCCTCACAGAGCGGCGCGGCACCGCCAGCCGCTGGAGAGCGCACACTCGCCAAAGCCACTTCCGGTCCGCTTTTCCGCGGATGGCCGGAACGCCGAGTTCGGGACTTTATCTCCCAGAGGGCACGCTGCAGGCAGGATGGCCGGGGGCGGGATGAATGGCCTTCTGGGAAATGAAGTCCAAACGGCGACGGCGCCGGGGAGGGATCGTGGGAACGTGGTGGTTCTGCGCCGCGGGCGTGTGGGTCCCAACGGACACCCACACGCGTAGGCTATTTGTTTTTTCATATACGGCGTCCTTTTTTTGTTTGTTTTCGCAAATGCACGTACATCCATACATGTCTACATAGTTTGAGGAATTTTCTCCAGTGAACTCTGCTTCCCTGTGAAGTTTCAGCAGATGTTCGCAAAGAACTGGAGCATTGTTCCGCCTACCCAAGAAAGGACACTGAAACCCACGATCACCGACTCCGTGGTCTGTATGCTAATTTCTCCCAGTGACGTCCTACCTACCTTTTTGTTTTCCTCCTCTATCCTTCTCACTGATCAGTTGATCACAAGAGATTTAAAAATATCCCATCAGCCACTTACCTTCCAACAGCATTATGCAAAACAACTTTCTAGAGATGAGGGAGATGTTCTGTTTGTAACTAGTGAGCAGTTTACATGTGGTTGATGTGATTGAGGAACTCAATTTTAATTTTGGGTGAATTTAAAATTACATTTAAATAGTTACATGTGGCTAGTGATTACCACGTTGAACAACTTAGAACATCTGAAAGATGTTCACTTTGGCTCTCCTTACAAGAGACCTATGGGAGACTGTTTTTCAGACTGGACGCAGATTCCTTCTCAGTTACCTTTTGCACAAACAACTTGAATATTGCTGAAGATGTACAAGAAAATGGGCAACTTGGCTGTTTTTCAGACTGGACGCAGATTCCTTCCCAGTTACCTTTTGCACAAACTTGAATATTGCTGAAGATGTACAAGAAAATGGGCAACTTGGCGTGTTCATGAGTGGGCTCTCAAAATCTGGGCTGATACAGTGAATTTAATAAAAACTTGAAAATTTATGTGCTACTAAAATTTAGGTGCTAGTTTATAGCTTGCAGGAAAATTCATGGAGTCAAAGCTATTTACACTTAACTGGTTCCATTATCTCAATGTTCAGACATGTGTGCATTGAGTTAGTGTGTAGCTTAGTGTGGCTGAGAATTTTGTGTGTGTGTAGGTTTAAGAGAAAATGAAGCCAATGATCAAACTTACTTTAATTTGCAAGAGTTGAGATTTTTAAATTTATTTTATGAACTGGTAATACTTTCACATGTTTCAAAATTCCAAAAATATCAAAAGATATGGAGTGAAAATTATTCTTCATCCCTTTCCCCCCAGTTGTCCTCCCCAAGAGCAACTAGTAGGCCTGGTTACTTTGTACCCTTAGGGGGGTGTGTGTGTGTATGTATAAGCAAATGTTTTTTTACACAAATGGAAACATACTTTGCACACCTTATTACACCTTTTCATTTAACAATGTATCTTGGAGCTCTTTCCCTTAAGATTACATAAAGACAGTCCCCAATTTTAAAGTTGTGTAGTTCTCCATTCCAGCATAAAATACTAACGCAGTTCCCCATGGTGGACACTGAGGTTGTTTACAAATTTTTACTTCTGAAATCAATACCACAGTGAGACCATGTTCAGTCTACAACATACAAATAAACCTGTTGGATTTTCAACAGGTTTACGGAGACAAAGAGTTGTGTTTTTGTAATCTTGGATAGCAAGTAATAAATAGTACTTCACAGAGGCTGTATCAATTTATACCCTCCCTGGAAATGTGTAGGAACCCCTCCCCCTTTTGGATAAAAGTCAAGGCTGATAAAATGCTGGGTGGTCACACTGCTACAATCCTCCTGAAAGGTAATTTTTTTTTTTTAAAGATTTTATTTATTTATTTGACAGAGAGAGATCACAAGCAGGCAGAGAGGCAGGCAGAGAGAGAGGAGGAAGCAGGCTCCCTGCTGAGCAGAGAGCCCGATGCGGGACTCGATCCCAGGACTCCGAGATCATGACCTGAGCCGAAGGCAGCGGCTTAACCCACTGAGCCACCCAGGCGACCCTGAAAGGTAATTTAAAAGCTACATGAAGGGGCGCCTGGGTGGCTCAGTGGGTTAAGGCCTCTGCCTTTAGTTCAGGTCATGATCTCAGGGTCCTGGGATTGAGCCCCACATCAGGCTCTCTGCTCTGCAAGGAGCCTGCTTCCCCCACCTGACTCTGCCTGCCTCTCTGCCTACTTGTGATCTGTCAAATAAATAAATAAAATCTTAAAAAAAATTTTTTTTAAATGAAAGCTACGTGAAATTGTCAGAGGAAAATGCTCAAAATATAGTTGAGAAGCATGTGTTACAAGAGAACTAGAAAGGATTCCAATTTTCTAAACACAACAATACTTTTTTTGTATTTTTTTGTGTGTATAAGATCTAGTGTACACTATATGTATATGTGTGTATTTTGAAGAAAAAGTTTCAGGAAAATTAACAAAATCTTTTTTTTTTTTTTTTTAAGATTTTATTTATTTATTTGACAGACAAAGATCATGAGTAGGCAGACAGGCAGGCAGAGAGAAAGAGGAGGAAGCAGGCTCCCCACTGAGCAGAGAGCCCGATGCGGGGCTCGATCCCAGAACCCCGGGACCATGACCTGAGCCAAAGGCAGAGGCTTTAACCCACTGAGCCACCCAGGCACCCCAAAATTAACAAAATCTTAATGGTAGTGACCATCTCTGGGCAGAAGTATGAGGAATTAAATTTTACTTTTGTGCATTTTCCACGTTTGCAGTGAAGAACTTACATCACTTTTACAAACTGATAAAACCAGGTATTCTGTAGTTTACAGTAACCTCCCCTGACAAGTTTACTTGACTGTTTCAAGATATCTGTATGGAAATGAGTAGGACTATTATGCCTAGAAAATGTAACCTGAAATGAGAAATAGAAAATTTGTAAAGATCTCTGTTGTCTGGAGAGGAAGGCAAGTGACACGCTTGTTTCCACCTTACCCACTGAGGCCACTGTAACCTCAGCCCACCCAGCAAAGACTGAGGCTGTGGAAACATGACCCTTCAGGAGTTGCCATTTTGGGGACCAAGGTGGAAGGAAAGGGGCAACTGCAAGCCTGGCTTCTAGAGCTGTCTAGAGCCATGAAGTTACCGCTGGGTGTCCCCTCGCCAGAGGGCAATGATAGGTGGACCACTCCCAAATCTGTACCCCACACGGTAGGCAGGAGGAATGGTCAGAAGTGGGGCTTATCCATGTTTTACAATGTCCATGGTAAAATGCTAAAATTTAGATTACTCAGAAAAGGAGATTCTCGGGACGCCTGGGTGGCTCAGTGGGTTGAGCCTCTGCCTTCAGCTCAGGTCATGATCTTAGGGTCCTGGGATTGAGCCCCCGCATGGGGCTCTCTGCTCAGTGGGAAGCCTGCTTCCCCCACCATCTCTGCCTGCCTCTCTGCCTACTTATGATCTCTCTCAGTCCAATAATAAAATCTTTAAAAAAAAAAAAAAAAAAGTAAGTAGATTCTCTTCCTTTTCTCACACCAATTAGGAATGCGGCAAAACGGTCAAAAAAATTACTAGGAAACATTTGTGTATAAATCAATTAATAATATCACTTGTTAAAATCGAAGACATGGGATTGTTAGTAGAGCCTTCATCAATTTAGAGTCTGGAAAAAATTGGTTGTAGTGCTGGGTATGGTTTCTCCACCTTGGCATATCTGTGGCTAGATAATTCTTTGTTGGGGGCCTGTCTTGGGCAATACAGGATGTTGAGCAGCATTCTCTACCCACTAGCTGCTAAGTGGCACCCCTCTGTTCTGCCAGTTAGGATAACCAAAAAGTCTCTAGACATCACCAAATGTCTCCTGGAGGACAAATCTACCCCAACTGAGAACCTCTGGCTTAAGCAACACTGACAGTTTCAAGGCAATGGCTTTCAGTAGGAGCTGTGACACCACCAGGGAATGTAGTAGAATTTCACGGGGGCTTTTTTGGTCACTGATCTGGCCATGAATGCAGCCGACATATACATGGGGGCCACATGTGCTCTAATGACTGTGACATGCAGAACAGGCCCCTGCAGACCCTGTATGTATATGTGTGAAACAACCAGTTTGAAATGAGATCCTAAGTCAACTTCACATATTAACTCCTGCATGCTTAGAATTTTCTACAGAATTTTCCAGAAATACAGTGGCATTTTGTTTTGTTCCACTTTTGCAAGAGTTAGTCACCACTTAAGAAAATCACATCCCATACAGGAATGCCCGTCAAGGTATTTCCATGGCCAACATTGTATCCCATATACCAGATGACAACAGCCAACACCCCAGATGTACAGGCATAATGGCCCACACAGTCACATGGAAAGATACTGCACCCACTTAGTACACGTTACTCTACCATAATTACTTTTGTTTTAATTATGCTCTACAAAAAGGAACTGTAGATCGATTTTTTACAGTACACGTGTGTAGGTTACATTACCTGTGAATTCATTTCGGAGTAATAGAGGGGACAGCAGAAAACATCTATGGTTAAAGGGGGCACTGGGCTTGACAGATTTGAGAACCGTCAAACTCAGGTATTTGCAAAGCACCATTTTCTTAAGAAATCAGAGGTCACCTTAGACATTTCTACCCCCACACCCCTTTCCATGAATGCACTGTGTGGACTTACCACAGTTTTGTACCTGTGGTTCAAAAGTCATCCGTAGAGCTCCTCTCCTATGAGGAGTCTCTAATGTCGAATAACACGGAAGCACCCATGGAAGACTCTTCAACCCCAATAACGTGAACTGGGTTTTTCTCTTGCATGATTTCATGGATGTCGAACAATGCAAGCGCCCGGTTTGCAGGCTGTCCTGCCTTTGTTCCGCCCCCAGGGTTCTCATTTGAGTGTGTGTGCTGATGGCGGCCAGGGTGAGAGCTCCGGCTAAAGGACTGCTCAAGCCGTCGCCGGTTCCGTCCCTGGGGCTCCTCTCTGGTATGAGTTATCTGGTGTCGGATGAGGTGCGAGCTCTGAATAAAACATTTCCCACAATGATTACACTTGAAAGGCCTGTCGCTCCGGTGAGCTCTCTCCTCTGGATTCAAAGGTGGGTCACAGCCGAGGGCTTCTGTCCATTCATGCTTTGTTAGACCTGGAGTCTGCTCAAAGATTAGCCGCTGGCGGCACTCGTAGGGCTTCTCCCCAGCATGCTTCCGCTGATGCTGGGCCAGAGAGGAGCTGTGTCTGAAGCCCTTCCCACAGTGGTTGCACTCATAGGGCCTCTCCTCTGTGTGTGTCCTCAGATGCAGGAACAGGCAAGTGGTCCGTGAGAAGGATTTCCCACACACGCTACATGTGTATGGCTTCTCTCCAGTATGTGTCCGCTTGTGCCGGCCCAGGGATGAATTCTGGTTGAAGGCCCGCCCACAGTCCTGACATTCATAAGGTTTCTCTCCGGTGTGAATTCTCCGGTGCACTGTAAGGTGTGTGCTATGGCAGAAAGACTTCCCACACTCGGCACACTTATAGGGCTTGTCTCCTGTGTGGATTCGCTCATGCTGAACCAGGGAGGAGTTCTGGCTGAAGGCTTTCCCACATTCTTTGCACATATAAGGTCGTTCTCCCGTGTGAATTCTCTTATGCACTGTGAGATGTGCGTTGTGGTTAAATGACTTCCCGCAGTCTGTACATTTGTAGGGTTTATCCTGTACCTGGCTTCGTGTGAGTTCTGTAACTGGAATGGCTTGACCAGAAGTTTTGCTACAGTCACTGCTGTCACACGGCTCTTTTCCTGAGGACCCAGTCTGCTGACTGATTAAACTTGAGTTATGTTCCGAGTTTATAACCTGTGAGTCGTAAGCACAGAGATATTCTCGCCCAGAAACCTCTGGGGATGCATTTAGGTTTGAGTTCAGGACACCATTTTCCCCAAGTCTGAGACTTTCATAGCTTTTATCTTGAATTGGTGCTTCCTCGAGGCTAAATTCCAAGTGCCTCAAATTATCCTGTTCTTTCTCAGGCAACTTCACCTGGCCCTCACATTTCCAGTCTTCCCCTAATATGGTGGGACAGGGAGCATCCCTCAGGAAGCCTTCCCTTTCGGTGACACGGGATGGCTCCATCTCAGGAAGGCCATGCTCCTTGGGTGGCGCGTGGCTTTCAGGTCCAGACTCCCGGCCTAAAAGAATACCAAAGAGCTCTGAGGGAGTTGATGGAAAAAACACAGAGAGGGTGTTAGGCCCTCCTTTCTAGCCTCCCTATTGCTGCAGAAGGGTAGATGAATGTGACACAGTCCTGACCAAGGAGACCCCAATGGATGAAATCTGGTATTCTGATAGAAGGGGACAACGTAACTGGCACTATTCTTTCTGCTTCTCTCTTCCTCTGCCTGAAGCATTGATGTGATGGCAGAGCTGCTGCAGCCATGCCACAACCCAACGAAAAGCCAGAAGAATCAGAACCATCAGCCCTGGCACCACTGGAATGTTGAACCAGAGGCAGCAGCAGTTGCTTTGTAGAAAAAAAAAAATGTTTCTGTTTTTGAGCTGCTCTAGCCCAGTTTTCAGAGATTTACAGAGGAACACAATCCTTTTTGTTAAGAAAACAGAAGGGTGTGGAGAACAGGTTTATAGAATATGGACATGAAAGAATAAAACGGAGAAGATGGAGGGCAAGTTCACACATTAGAAAAGATCCTGTGGCGGGGCGCCTGGCTGGCTCAGTCAGTAGACCATGTAACTCTTTTTTTTTTTTTTTTAAAGATTTTATTTATTTATTTGACAGAGAGATCACAAGCAGGCAGAGAGGCAGGCAGAGAGAGAGGAGGAAGCAGGCTCCCTGCTGAGCAGAGAGCCCGATGCGGGGCTCGATCCCAGAGAGACCATGACCTGAGCCGAAGGCAGCGGCCCAACCCACTGAGCCACCCAGGCGCCCGACCATGTAACTCTTGATCTTGGGGTTGTGAGCTCAAGCCCCATGATGGGTGTAGAGATTACTTTAAAATAACATCTTAAAGAAAGAAAAAAAGGAAAAGGAAAAAGAAATGATCCTATGGAAAGGGCATGCTCAGATGGCTGCTGATAGGGAAGATGAGAGGGAGGAAGGGGAGGGATTCTGACCACTGGAGAAGAGGCAGATGGGGAGCATAGGTGAGGAAAACAGAGAGTACAGGAGCAGCGTGCAGACCTTCTGTTCAGAAAAGAGCTAACTGAGCAGGCCTGAGGCTGCCATCTTTAGAAAGGCCAGCTTTTAAGATTGGCCCTGGGCTAGGTATGGAAATTTGTGTGTCAGGGGAGTTCCCACCACTCTAACTGATAAGAGTAGCTCACTGTGCCCAAACTGTGCCAATAGTATGTTTTATGGTGAACAGCTGCTTTCTCCTAGAAGTCTAGCATCTTGGTCTTGCCAGGCACAGGATGCCTATGGCCAGCCCCCAATGAAACCATCTGGCATTGAGTGTCTAACAAGCTTCCCTGGCAGCTAAGATTTCTCATGTGTTGTCACAACTCATGGCTGGGGGAGTTAAGCATGTCGCATGTGCCTCCACTGGGAGAGAACTCTGGAGTCTTGGCTGCTTCTGGACTTCACCCCATCAGCCTTTTCTTCCTGCTAACTTTCCTCTAGGTTCTTTCACTGGATCTTTGGGTGGTGCTGGGGACCTTGACACACCACCCTTTCCAACCAGCACATCTGCAGTCTCCTCCTGGGCTGCTCCCATTAGGGGCTGCCATTTGGCAGATCTCACCTGGACAGTAACCCTGGGCAATTCCTCTCTCTGTTGCCCACAGCTCAGCCCCTTGCTCCAGCTGGGAGATGACTTCAGGTTTTGGAAGCTCAGGTCCTGGAAAAAGGGAAAGAAACAGGATATGTGAATCTGCTAAAAAGAGAGAAAGAACCAGCTCAGGACCCAGCCCTAGACTCCTGATAGGGCACGAGGACATCTCACAATAAGGTGAAAACTTTGCACTGGGACAGAAGAGTGCAGAAATCCTTCTGCTCATTTGTTCCACAGGCAGTGAGAAGGCAAGATCCCTGATCCCCAGCCCAAGGTCAAATCCTCATATTAGAAGCCCTGTGACCTATACCCCTTGAAGCATAAGTCACTGCAGCAATCAGCTGGGGAAGCAGGCCTTACCCACAGAGAGCAGATGCCCAAAGGTCTCCAGCATCACGTCACGGTACAGAGTCCTCTGGGCAGGCCCCAGCTGTCCCCATTCTTCCTGGGTGAAGTCCACCGCCACATCCCGAAAGGTCACCGGCTCCTGAAACATCACACACACTCCTGAACAGCTCAACTGTCTCCATCAGTGCTCCCAGGAAGAGGAGGAGGAATGAGGATGCAGAGGACAGAGAGGCCAGTGTCCTGAGAGACTGTATGTTCTGAGGAATGCGACTTAGGTCTCACTGGGGGCATGTGAAAGTATCCAAGCAAGATCAAAGCTAACCGGGGCACCTGGGTGACTCAGTGGGTTAATAAGCCTCTGCCTTTGGCTCAGGTCATGGTCTCAGGGTCCTGGGATCAAGCCCCACATCGGGCTCTCTGCTCAGCAGGGAGCCTGCTTCCCCCTCTCTCTCTGCCTGCCTCTCTGCCTACTTGTGATCTCTCTCTCTCTCTCTGTCAAATAAATAAAATCTTTAAAATAAATAAATAAATAAATAAATAAAACACATCCCACAAATCAAACCCTTCCATGGGCTGGGTGTGGCTGCTGTCAAAAGCTAGGTATTTCTGGATCCGAGTTTTGACTCTGCCACTTCCTCCTTAAGAAGTATACGCAGCTTCACATTTCTACTTTGTTTCCCTGTCCACAAAGAATCATGCTTTGGGGGCTGTGATAGGGAACAAGCGCTGTAAAACACTTTCTACAGGACAACATGCAAAAGAATAAAGTTGGTCCCCTACCTCACACCATATAAAAAGTTAACTCAAAATGGGTAAAAGATAAAATATAAGAGCTAAGACTATTAAACTCTTATAAGAAAACATAGTAATAAATCTTCCGGATTTGGGATTGACAAAGGATTCCTAGATATGACAGCAAAAGCATAAGCAAGGAAAGAAAAAATAAATAAGTTGGAATTCATTAAAATTAAAAACTTTTGTCCTCCAAAGGACACTATCAAGAAAGTGGAAGAAAAAAAAAAAGTGAAAAGACATCCGCATTTGCAACAGCAAATCATACACCTGGTAAATGACTTGTATCCAGAAAATATACCTCTTACAACTCAATAATAACAACAACCCAATTAAAATGGGCAAAGGATCTAAATAGGTTATTTCTTCAGAGAAAATATAAAATATACAAACACTAAAGAAGCCCATGAAAAGATGCTCAGCATCATTAGCCACCAGGGAAATGAGAATCAAAATCAGTTATAAATACCTCAATTATAAAGGAGTAGTTTCTTTTTTTTTTATAAAATTTTTTAAAAGATTTATTTACTTATTTATTTGACAGATCACAAGTAGGCAGAGAGGCAGGCAGAGAGAGTGGGAAGCAGGCTCCCCGCTGAGCAGAGAGCCCGATTCGGGGCTCAATCCCAGGACCCTGGGATCATGACCCCAGCCGAAGGCAGAGGCTTTAACCCACTGAGCCACCCAGGCGCCCCGGGGTAGTTTCTTTTAAGAAAAACACAAGTATATTTTAAAATATTAAAGAAATTATAGTATAGGTGGCATATGGCTGATTAAACTTGTGCAGAAGTATGAAGAACCCTTTGGTTGGGAACAGAGGTCTCTGTTCATGTCCCCATGTTATCACCTCCCACTCAGAAGGTCCTCAAACCTTGACACATGCTCCCTGTGCCTCCTGTCTCCCCCTTTGCACGGGTTCTCAGTGATAGCCTGGGCACCAGGTCCACTGTGTACTGATCTGTCCAGGCCATAAGACCTCTCAATAGCATCACATAAGTCCTTCATGCCAAGCAGCTCCACAGAGAGGCCCACATGAGAAGGAACTGCTAACTGTCATGTGAGTGAGGCATCCTGGAGATGGATCCTCTAGCCCCAGTCAAGTTCCAGATGACAACAGTCCAGACTGACACCTTAATCATAACCTCATGCACCCAGGCCAGAACCAGCAGCTAAATCATTTGAGACGTTTATCATCAGAAACTGAAGTAATATTTAGTGTTGTTTTAGGCCACTAAGTTTTGGGGTTGTTACACAGCAACAGATAACTTATACATGTTCTCTTGCTGCTGACAAAGACTCTTTCCTCCGAACCCTCTTCTCAACTAGGCCCTGACCTCTGGGTTCTGTGTCCATTTTGCATCACCCAGATTCATATAGAGTTGGTTTAGTCAGAATCCCCACCCACCATATCTGATCACTCTCCATGTCTTTTCCAAGTCCTCATCCCCCAAAATCCTCCAGGCAGTATCTGATCAACTGGCCTCCTTCGACAAGAATCCTCTTAGGTCATGGGGCACTTCGGTGGCTCAGTCAGTTAAGCATCTTACTCTTGGTTTCAGCTCAGGTCATGATCTCAGGGTCATGAGACAAAGCCCTACATTGGGCTCCATGCTCAGTGCAGAGTCTGCTGGAGATTCTCTCCCCAACCCCTGCCCTGCTCATGCTCTCTCTAAAATAAATAAAATCTTGGGGCACCTGGATGGCTCAGTTGTTAGGCATCTGCCCTAGGCTTGGGTCATGACCCCAGCGTCCTGGGATTGAGCTCCATGTGGGGCTCCTCCCTCTCCAGATTCCCCTGCTTGTGCTCCCTCTCTATCTCTCTGTCATAAATAAATAAAATCTTTAAAATAAAGTAAATAAAATCTTAACAATAATAATAATAATAAAGGATCCTGTTAGGTCAGTTTAGCAAGAACTACACCCATCCCAGACCCCAGGTATAAATTCCCACTTCCCCTGGTTGTATTCGGAATTTGAGCCCAGTTCTATACTGAAGTCTCTTTCCCGCATGCCAACAGTTTCTGAATAAAATCTCTTTTTACTGCTTTAAGTACTATCCAGCTGTTTTACTCTGACACTGCTCATTCCCTGTCCACCCATCCAGAGCAAAGGCAAACTGAAGCGTGGGTGCACCTCATGGCGATCTGCAAGAACGCACATCGGAAAACATGCAAAGCCAAGGTTAGCAATAGTCTGGCTTGGCATACTAAATCCGAAATCATGCAAATACTCGTCAGCAGCAATGAGCGGCAGACAGTAAGTGCAGAACGTCAAAGATGTGGCGCTTCACATCTTTGGAGGTACACATCTTTGTGGAGCTATGAATTATCTTCGGTTTCTGCCGCGTGGAGACAGCACTTTATGGAGAACACAGGCAGCGGCCACTTTGTCTAGAAATGCTGGAGCTCTCAACCAGGCAGCTTCCCCGACGGCCTTGCAAGCGCGGACCGCCCACCGCTGCGGTTCCCCCACAGCCCCCGCGGGGACGTCGCTCCCGCCAATCCGCTGCGTGGGGACAGTCCTTCCCCTCAGGCTGGGCCGGGGCCTCGCGAACAGGGCTCCCGGTGCGTGTTCAGGAATTGGAGCATCCCGACGTGTCTCATGCCTGCCATCTGCGCGCTGCGCTGACACTAGGGACCGTCACCCCTCACGCAGCAGTCGCCCTCGGACGCGGGGAAGGCCACCGGCTGGAGCCGGGCCAGCCCTGTCCTAGGGAACGAACCCAAGCGCAATCCCAGAACCGGGAAACCGGAGTAGCAGCGGAGCATGCGCAGTCGGGGACCAAAGGGCCCGCGTTCGAATCCCAGCTCCACCCTTCCTAGCAGGGCCAGTGGGCGCGCCCCGGACTGCGCCTCAGTGTCCTCCTGTGTAGAGGGTAAGGCCCGGGCCTTGCTCACCGTGCGCTGGGGGTTAAAGGGTCGATACCTGCGGGAGACGCTCGGCCCGCTGCCATCGTTGTTATTATAATTGTTACCTGAAGCCACTCCGCTGGCAGCCCCGTAGCCATCGCCAGTTCTGTCGTTTCCTCTTCGGGGTTCATTCTGGACCGACAGGTCGAGCACGGGAGCCCAAAGTGGCCGTAAACCCGGGAGCCGCCCCGGCCTAAAAGACCACTCCACTCGCCGCCCGCCGGACAATGGCGGCCGCACTGGTGACGCTGCGACTACAACTCCCAGAAGACAGTGCGGCGCGCCTCAGGGCCCGACCAATGAAAACCTTTGTTCGTCGAGCCTCCCACCAATGAGAGCCTTTTGGCTTCGGGCCAATGGGATAGTCCATCGGTTGGGCCTGGGGCGCTCCGGCCACTGGGGGCGCTCCTGCCACAGACCGCCGCGAGGCGGTGTTGGGTCGGTGGCGGCGGCTGGCTGCGGCCGGCGGTTGTGGGCTGCGGCGCACGGCAGGGTGTTGGGCGACTGGGCGTCTCCGTGCCCCGCGGAGGGGAGCGAAGGGCTGCCGAGGGACCCGGGTCTTGGGGGGATCGTCCCCAGCCTAGCCGCTGGGGGGGTCGCGTCTGCGCGCGCCCCGGCGCCGTGACTGCCCTCAGGCCGGCCGCGCTCCCAGGCTTTGCTGCGGAGGCCCCGCTTGAGGATGCCCGTCTGTCCTCGCTGGTGGGGCTGCGCTGCGTTGAAACCGGGGCCCGAGCGTCCTGGCGGGCGGTGCTTTGCTCTCCCGAGCATATACCGCTGTTGTACCTAGAACCTCTTTCTGCGCACCAGAACCACACGAACATTTAAGCGATATGGTAATATCATGGGGGGGGGGCGGTTTCTGAAAGCCGACCGCGTTCTCTCGATTCGGGGCGTTCCCTCTGAGATGCATCATTTCTGCGGGTCCTTAGAACCCATTGAATTTGTTACTAATAAAGAAGAGAGAAAAAAGCAGAAGTTCACCAGGTTGCAGTCGAACCAGAGCAAACATTTGACCATTGTGTTCTAGAAATGGAAAGGCCCAGTGGGGAGGGACGGACAACAAACCAGGAACAGGGTAAAAGGGCAAGCGACAATGGTCACCGGCTGGGATGGAGCGGCTGGCAAAGTTCACACTCTCTCCCATCTCTGTCCTCTCCTCCCCGCCTCTCTCTCTCCACGGCCACCGACCCCCCTGCCCCCTGGACAGCGACCAGTCTGCTCTTTGGTGGACCTCTTCTCCTGCCACTCCACCCAGGACACATCGCGACAAGGGCAGCAGTACCAGGATGCGAATTTTTCAGGCATCTTCACTCACTTGAGCAGGCGGCAGTGGCTGCTGTGGGAACCATGAATCGGGCAGGCTCCAGGAGACTGAATTTGGCCGCTACTGGGTACCAACACAATTTCCAAGCAGTATTCCTTTCTGGGGGGCGGAGAAGGTCCCAGAGGAACTGTTGCCTTCCCCTTAGTGTAAGGGCCTATTTAGCCAGAGCGATTCCATCCGGTAAAACAGTGATTTTGTTGTTTATACAGTAAAACTTAAACTGACCCTGCCCCCCCCCCCCACCTTACTTAGAAGCAAGTCTGGGAAACCAGTCCCAGGTAACAGAGCCCAAATACAAGGGCGGTCAGGCCAAGTGGAGACATTCAATTAGTGGAGCGCCCATACGGTCTCCCTAGCTACCAAGGAGTGTGGGCCCCACCTTTTGGGTGCCTTTTGGGGGCCAATTCTGACCAAGGTGATAGGCTAGTTCAAATATCTACTATAGGGTAAATTGTAATTCAATTAGCCCCCCACGTGTGACCTAGCATGACTGTGCAGCTTTCTCTGTGTGTTACAATCTCATTGGCCACCTGTGTGTGGCCAGGCTCAACCACATGGCCTTTGCCCTTTTAAAGTTCGTCTGTAAGGCTGGAAGGGGTCGCTCTCTCCGTAAGAGGCGGCCCCGATCGGTCAGTTTGATTATCGATGCTTGGCGCAAAATAAAGCTTTGCTTGACCTTTGCTTTGTATCAGTCTCGCTCCTTTGATTATGGGCCCATCATTAGCCCCAGACCCCCAAAGGATGGGAAAGGTGGGGGCCGTTGGGTCTATTATCTTATTGGGAGCAGCGCCATGTATTTGTGTGGACTCAACTTTCCTCCTGGTTCTCATGGTGCTGAATCTTCAATGCATGATGTTTCCCTGTCGTTTTAATTTTGAATTTTCTACTACTTGTAGTTTTGTTTTCTCCTTGATTATATTATAGGGGTTTTGTGTATTGCAGTCGTTCTCAAAGTGTGGGCCAGGGACACCTGGAGTTTCCTGAGACCCTTCCTCTGAGTTGGTGAGTTCAAAACTAAGTGCATATGGGCACCTGGGTGGCTCAGTGGGTTAAGCCTCTGCCTTCAGCCCAGGTCATGATCTCCAGGTCCTGGGATTGAGCCCCACATCGGGCTCTCTGCTCAGCAGGGAGCCTGCTTCTGCTTCTCTCTCTGCCTGCCTCTCTGCCTACTTGTGATCTTTCTCTCTCTGTGTCAAATGAATAAATAAAATCTTTAATAAAAAAAAAACTAAGTGCACAATAATAGCTTTTCCCTCCCATTTCCATTCTCTCACAAATGCACAGTAGCAGTTTGGACTGAGTTCTGCCATTCTCAAGGGCACAGGCAGCTTTGGAAACCAGCTGCTTTCCATCAAGCCAGACATTAAAGAGATTTGCAAAATATAATGCAATGCTACTCTTTTCACTAATATTTATTTGTTTTGGAAAATGTAGTTACTTTCCATAAAGTAGGATTTTGTGGGGTTTTTTGTTTAAATGAAACAAAATGTAGTCATTTGTTTGGGCTGCTATAACAAAGCACCACAGGGGTGCGTGGCTGACTCAGTCTTTAAGTGCCCGCCTTCTGCTCAGGTCATGTGCTGGGATCAAGCCTTGTTGGGCTCCTTGCTCAGCAGGAAGCCTGCTTCTCCCTCTCCCACTTCCCCTGCTTGTACTCCCTCTTTGACTGTCTCTGTTAAATAAATAAAATCTTTAAAAAAATTTTTTTAAAGTACCACAAGCAGGGTGACTTAAAGAACAAAAATTTTTTGTCTCAGTTATGGAGGCTAGAAGTCCAAGATCAAGATTTTTATATGGTTTGGTTGTTCAGAGGGCCGGAGAGAGAGACTGCTCTGTTCCTCTTTTCTCAGGTTCTGGGGTTTCCTGGCAGTCTTTGGTATCCCTTGGCCTGTAGATGCTGCCTTTCATCTTCACGTGGATGTCTCCCTGTGTGCATGTCTGTCTCCAATTTTCCTCTTTTTATAAAGAAACCAGTCATTTTGGAGCCGGGTTCACCATAGTGACTTCAGTCTGACTTAATTACCTCTGTAGAGACCTGTCAAAATAAGGTCACAGTCTGAGGTATGGGATTAGGATTAAATATATAAATTTCCAGGGTACACAATTCAGCCTATCACATGTGTTAACATATAATGGATTTATTTTTTTAATTTATTTTTATTTTTTAAATGGATTTTTAAGAATTAAAGTATAATCTTTTGGTTTTCATTCTTAATATGACAAATATTGATAGATAGAACCTCCATAAACAAAAAAACTGTTTGCAGTCCTCAGTGAGTTTTAAGATATGAAGAGTTCTCGGGGTGCCTGTGTTGTTTTGTCAGCTGCCTTCAGCTCAGGTCATGATCCCAAGGTCCTGGGATTGAGTCCCAGGACTCAGTGGGGCGCCTGCTTCTCCCTCTGCCTGCCACTCACCCTGCTTGTACTTTCCCTCTCTCTTTCTCTGACAAATAAACTCTTTGAATAAAAATCAAAATAACACCCCTTTAGAGCATTCTCATAGCATTCCCCCATGTGCTTGAAAAATCCATTCCCTATAGAGGGAAAATCCACAAGTGGGAGGAGGCCTAAAGGAGATCAGGGCAGGAGCCATGGGGATATTTAGGTGGAAAGTGTCCCAGGCAGAGATCACAGAAAATGTGAGACTCTAGATCTTCAAAGAACACACTTTCACAGCTCCCTTGTAAACTTTAAACAAATACAGGTACATATGATGTTTTTTCCTTACCTTCGCTAACATTTTGAACTGGGCAGCTCCAGCTTGATGTCCTTGGGCACCTCAATCTAACCTGTCCAAAGGCCACCTACTCTTCCTGCGCTCCAGCCTTACTCCTCCATGTCACCCCAGCCTACCTCGGTTGTCTGTATCATAATCTGATACTAGATGAAGATTCTTTGAGAAAGATTCCTTTCTCTCTCTTACTCCTCGAGTCACTGAGACTCCATGGTGGGTTAAAGATGGCCCCAAAGTCTTTGTCTCTTCCCACCCGGAGGTGGAATTTATTTCCCCTTCCCCTGTCTCTGGGCTTATCTGACGGACCAGGCTCTATAATGTAGCAGAAGTGATGATGTGTGACTTCTGAGGCCAAATCATAAGAAGTTTTTGTGGATTCTGCCTAGTTCTCCTGGAGGGCTTGTTCTTGGGACTTCCCACCTTAGAACCCAGCTACTGTGCTGAGAAGAGCCTAAGCCATGTGAAGGGGCCTAATGTGAAAATTCCGGTCAAGAACCCCAGCTGAACTCATGTCTGGCAGCCAGCAGCAACTGCCAGTTCGCCAGTGCGCCTCCATTCTGAGCCTTCACGTGAGTCCAGCTCCCACTGTATCTACCTGACACTGCACAAGAGGCCAGTAAGTGAGAAGAAGTCGGTTGATCCATAATAGAACGGTGAGAAAGAAATCATTGTTTGTTATATTTATTTATTTGTTTAATTTTAGAGCAAGAGAGCACGAGCAGGGGGAGCAGCAGAGGGAGAGAGAGAAGCAGGCTCCCCGCTGAGCAGGGAGCCCAAAGCGGGGCTCAATTGCAGGACCCTGGCCTCATGACCTGAGCCGAAGGCAGACATGTTAAGACTGAGCCACCCAAGTGCCCCAAAATCATTGTTTTAAACCACTATGTTTAGGATGTACATAGTATTAGAAAAGTGAATCTCTGGGGTGCCTGGGTGGCTGAGTGGGTTAAAGCCTCTGCCTTCGGCTCAGGTCATGATCCCAGGGTCCTGGGATCAAGCCTGGCATCTGGCTCTCTGCTCAGCAGGGAGCCTGCTTCCCTTGCTCTATCTCTGCCTGCCTCTCTGTCTACTTGTGATCTTTGTCAAATAAATAAATAAAATCTAAAAAAAAAAAAAAAAGAAATGTGAATCTCTGACTTATGGATTTTTCTCTTCTAAAAATCTGTCCTGCTCTTTCCTTTCTATCTCCACCACAAGGGCTTTAGTTCAGGACCTCATTGATTTTAAAAAATGTAAAAAATAGGGGTGTCTGTGTAGCTCAGTGGGTTAAGCCTCTGTCTTCGGCTCCGGGCATGATCTCAGGGTCCTGGGATTGGGCCCCACATCAGGCTCTCCACTCAGCGGGGAGCCTGCTTTCCCCTCTCTCTCTGCCTGCCTCACTGCCTACTAGTGACCTCTCTGTGTCAAATAAATAAAATATTTTTAAAAATGTAAAAAATATGTTTTTTAACAAGTAATATATTCTCATGGCTTGAAATTCAGAAGGTACAATTGGGCATTTAATGAGATCTTCCTCTGTTCCTTGACTCCACCACCAACCTTCCTCCTCATGAGCAACTACTATTTCTAGTTTCTTGGAGGTCCTTTTGTAGCTGTATTATGCATTCACAAGTAAATTATGTGTAAATATTTTTTCACTCTTTTACAAAACTGGGTTTCTTTGAGCATCTTCCTAGGGAGCTTAGCACAGCTGTGGCCAAACACCAGGAAGATTGCTAGGGAAGGCAACCCCATTGGTGCAGAGCATTTTCAAGGCCACGATACAGGGTGACTGGAATCCCCGGACCTACAAGGGAAAAAGGGCCTGTTTTGAAGCAGCCAGGTGTAGAATCCTCAAATTTGGACTGATGCACAAGCTGTGTTCTACCTAGGATGGCTAGATGTGTGGCCTCAATGTGCAGTAGGCAAAGGGTGATCCCTTGCCACTCTCTGAGTGCAGCAAAGTGGAAAGGGTTTCTATGTGTGCAGGACACACAGAAGTCACCATCAAGCTATTACCTCTTCTCTAACTGAAAGGCTTCTTTCCATATGTTCCATGCCCCATCCCGTGTCTGAGAACACAGTTGGGCATGGCTCTACACTTTGAAGTGATGCTTCATTTTCCCCTCCAGAGATCCTAGTTCCAGCCTAGACTTGACCAGTAACGCACTCTGTGTCCCTGAAAACCCCTTCAGAGGATGATGACTGCTTGATCCGCATCGCCTGAGAGAGTAAGATTAACATCTCATGTGTCAACCTCTTCTCTGGTAATCAGGAGCTTGGTCCCAGCCTGTGCAGTAGGAGATGGGACCTGGAGAACATCCTTCATCTGAGGGGAGGGGACTGAGGGACAGAGAGGTGGGCATAAATCCCCCCGCCCCAGGTCACACAGCACATTCAATAAGGAAAACTCACTGAATAAGACTGAGTCTTTAGTCTTGTCTAATTTCTCCCCAGATCTGCCCTTCTCTATTGTCTTCATTGTACCTCCAGTGCTCAAGTAAAAATAAAATAATATAAAATAAAACTATTCTCCAACATTTCTTCACCGAACAAAGATTGGCTGTTACAGCCAGGAACTGTTTGGCAACAAAGAAAATAAAAGCTCTACCCTCATGAGCTGATATTTTTGTGTGTGTGAGAGGTGGGGTGGGTGGTATTTTTTTTTAAAATACTTTTTTAAACTACCTATTTTTTTAAACTATTTTTTTTAAAGATTTTATTTATTTATTTGACAGACAGAGATCACAAGTCGGCAGAGGCAGGCAGAGAGAGAGAGAGAGAGGAGGAAGCAGGCTCCCTGCAGAGCAGAAAGCCCGACGTGGGGCTCGATCCCAGGACCCCAGGATCATGACCTGAGCCGAAGGCAGAGGCTTTAACCCACTGAGCCATCCAGGCGCCCCTAAACTACCTATTTTTTTATGTCAGGTGGTATCAGGATGGGCTAGGTTCTGTTGAAGTAACATCCTCCCTGTGCCCTGGGGTTGGCAGCTGGGTGGGTGGGGTAGGGGGGGTTTCCAGCTCGTCATAACCATAGTGGGTGTTGCTGGTTACCCAAGTCTCCTTGTCTTGACTCTCTCTACCCCCTGTAGCAACAATCATTGTATGGGGCTGAGTTGCTCTCTGTGAGATTTGCGACCACCCACTTCAGTGGTAGGGGAGCAGGTGACAAATGCAGGTGCTGAGATGATGATGATCTCCATGGCAGTTTGTTTCCTGAGATTTCCACACTGAGAATTTGAAGACTAAAAAGGAGCATAGTGAGCTGGGGTGGTGAGGAGGAAACAGTGCTGATACTTACGTGGAGGGCAGGCAGGAGTACTGGGCCAAGAGGACAGATTATGAAAACAGAATATACAACCTGAAAGTGGAACAAAGGGACACGTGGGTGGCTCTGTTGGTTAGTCATCTGCCTTTGGCTCAGGTCATGATCCCAGGGTCCTACAACTGAATCCCACATTGAGCTCCTTGCTTAGGGGGGACCCTGCTTCTCCCTCTGCCTGTTCTGCCTGCAGCTCCCCCTGCTTGTGCACTGACAAATAAATAAAATCTTAAAAAAAAAAGGGGGGGGGTGGAACAAGGACCTAAATATCTAGAAACTCCTCTGTCACATTTCTTACACTAATGAATATGAACAGTATAAATAATTATTGGTAATATTATATACACAGAGCACATCGTTTGACAGCCAGTTGGCAAAATTCATACAGCCTTAGTATCATACACTTAAGAGCTAAGATACTAACAGCCGGTGATATTGAAAGAAAACCAGAAGCTTCCACAGCCCCCAGAAAGACAAAAGTACAATTAGTTAGTGGATCTCAGAGTCATCTTAGGTCAATACTATTCTGCTCATGCTGTCTTCATTAACTACCATGAGGCAACATGTCTGCATAATAAATAAAAGTTCCAGCTAGTAAACTTGACCTGAACATTACTAAGAATGTTTAATACACCGGAGCACCTTGCTGGCTCAGTTGACTCTTGATCTCGAGTTATGAGTTCAAATCCCATGTTGGACATAGAGCTTATGTTTGTTTGTTTGTTTTTTATTTTTTATTTTTATTTTTTTTTTAAAGATTTTATTTATTTATTTGACAGAGAGAAATCACAAGTAGGCAGAGGCAGGCAGAGAGAGGAGGAAGCAGGCTCCCTGCTGAGCAGAAAGCCTGATGCGGGGCTTGAACCCAGGATCTGAGATCAGACCTGAGCCAAAGGCAGCGGCTTAACCCACTGAGCCACCCAGGCGCCCCTGTTTGTTTGTTTTTTAAAAGGAGTGTTCACACAAATTCACATTTTATGTTTAGGGTATTTGTAAGAGAAAAAAAGAAAGAGCATCATTTTTTGTTATCTTATCAGGGTCCTCTGGTATTTACGCTAAGCCTGGAGCAGTCCAAGTGGGATTCACATCTACAAAAGGGAATTGTGGCAAGGAACCTCAGTTTGGAGGCGCAAAGGTGTGATTCTGAAAACCAGTCTCAAGAAGGAATTATATGAACCATGTGCTTCACCCACTTGGGCAGCCAGAGCCACCGTCCAAACAGTTTAATGGAACAGGTACTGTTAAAACTGCTAAATATATTCATGTTTGATGAGGCATGAAAGCTTACACAATAAGGGTTAACACAGCAGGTCTGAGGCTTCAGCTGTTCCAAGGTACTGTTTGCAAGGCTGGCCTCTGGCTGGCATCTGGCAACTTGGCATTTAGAGTGTGGTCTGTAACCCAACTTGATAAGGACGTCTCACTGTGCCTAGACTATGCAAACAATGTGATTTGCACTGAGCACCTGCTTTCCTCTGGGAGTCTGGAATTTGGTACATGCCAGACAGAAATACCTACTTGCGTAATCCTCAGTGAGCTTTGTATGACCCTCTCAGGGCAGGGACAGCATTGGAAGCCAACATGTAGATTCCCCCAGACATCAGCTGGCTTTCCCATCCTTGCTACATCACTCTAATAAATCTTAGCTGTGAGTACAATATGCTAAGTCTCAAGAATTCATCTAGAAATCTCTGGATGTGGGGGTGGCCTTGTGGGCCCCCAACAGTTCCACTGCTATTTGTTCAA